>NC_135234.1:436420369-436728425 GCF_051348905.1 Ranitomeya variabilis
GGCTGCCTGCGCCTCTGCGGCCGCCCTGACCCACACAACGCCCCTCGGTGTCTTATTTATTGGGACTGCGAGGGTGTGATTGATGGGCATGATCAGTGCATCAGTTCGCCTGTCCCTCATCTCCTTCCGCCTTCTTCAGACTGTGCGGCTTCATGGCCGTGGCATGCGATAAGGGATCAGCTGACGCCGCACAGTCTGAAGCGGGTGTAAGGACCCGAGTGTGAGAGGCGAACATATGTGCTGCGCCAGGCCATGAATCCCAGCCCCGCAGTGTTTTAACAATGTTAAGACACTGCGGGGCTGGGATTCATGGTCATCGCGAACCGCACCGGCCGACATTAAATGATGTCAGAAGATGGGCAGCGCTAACAGCGCTAGGCCAGGGGATAACACGACAGCGCAGACTCCTGTACAGCAAATAACAACGCTCAGGAGGCTGCACCCAGCACCAAGGTGGGATTCTTGACATCTGTGCTGCATCTCATTACAAAGGGAACTCGCGCCTCCAACACAGTTTGACTGTATAAAGGGCTAAATGTTATACGTGTTTCATTCAGGGTGTGCAAGGAGCAAAATTAAAAGAGCAACCTTTGACTTGTGCAGCACTACTGCTGCATAAGCTGTGGCTCTTCTACTTTGTAACCCCTGAGGGGGGGTTAAAGGTTACCTTTGAAATTGGTTCAATTAGGCTTCGGCCTACACTCTGCTCCCCCTGCAGAGCCCGGGCTCCAACACCGCCAGTTGGGGCCCGGTACTGCTAGCTGCACAGAGAAAAACACCAGCCAATGTGTCAGTGGGGTTCAGCACCGCCAGCTGTTCCCCTGCTGTGCAGCCGGCAACGTGTCCTGCAACTGCCACGCAGGCACAACAGACCCAAAGCTGCCGCCAGTGCAGGCTTCGGCCTACACTCTGCTCCATCTCCTCCTCCTGCTGACCCCGGGCTCTAACACCGCCAGTTGGGGCCCGGTACTGCTAGCTGCACAGAGAAAAACACCAGCCAATGTGTCAGTGGGGTTCAGCACCGCCAGCTGTTCCCTTGCTGTGCAGCCAGCATCGTGTCCTGCAAAAGCCACGCAGAAACCAGAACTGAAATTGAAGGGAACCTGTCCCCCCTCCCCCAGGCGTTTGTACGTTTTACAGCCACCTTGTACAGCGGTAATGCTGCATGTGTGCAAGGTGGCTCATAAACGTATTCTCCTCGCACATGTGGAACTGAAAACACGTCTAAAATGTGTCCTCTGTGTGACCATTTAACCGTCCCGGTGGTGTGACTTTCCTTTGTAATGACACGCTGCAACCCCCTTGGTAGCGCTGCCCGTCTTCTAACATCATTGTTTGGCTGCCTGCGCCTCTGCGGCCGCCCTGACCCACACAACGCCCCTCGGTGTCTTATTTATTGGGACTGCGAGGGTGTGATTGATGGGCATGATCAGTGCATCAGTTCGCCTGTCCCTCATCTCCTTCCGCCTTCTTCAGACTGTGCGGCTTCATGGCCGTGGCATGCGATAAGGGATCAGCTGACGCCGCACAGTCTGAAGCGGGTGTAAGGACCCGAGTGTGAGAGGCGAACATATGTGCTGCGCCAGGCCATGAATCCCAGCCCCGCAGTGTTTTAACAATGTTAAGACACTGCGGGGCTGGGATTCATGGTCATCGCGAACCGCACCGGCCGACATTAAATGATGTCAGAAGATGGGCAGCGCTAACAGCGCTAGGCCAGGGGATAACACGACAGCGCAGACTCCTGTACAGCAAATAACAACGCTCAGGAGGCTGCACTCAGCACCAAGGTGGGATTCTTGACATCTGGGCTGCATCTCATTACAAAGGGAACTCGCGCCTCCAACACAGTTTGACTGTATAAAGGGCTAAATGTTATACGTGTTTCATTCAGGGTGTGCAAGGAGCAAAATTAAAAGAGCAACCTTTGACTTGTGCAGCACTACTGCTGCATAAGCTGTGGCTCTTCTACTTTGTAACCCCTGAGGGGGGGTTAAAGGTTACCTTTGAAATTGGTTCAATTAGGCTTCGGCCTACACTCTGCTCCCCCTGCAGAGCCCGGGCTCCAACACCGCCAGTTGGGGCCCGGTACTGCTAGCTGCACAGAGAAAAACACCAGCCAATGTGTCAGTGGGGTTCAGCACCGCCAGCTGTTCCCCTGCTGTGCAGCCGGCAACGTGTCCTGCAACTGCCACGCAGGCACAACAGACCCAAAGCTGCCGCCAGTGCAGGCTTCGGCCTACACTCTGCTCCATCTCCTCCTCCTGCTGACCCCGGGCTCTAACACCGCCAGTTGGGGCCCGGTACTGCTAGCTGCACAGAGAAAAACACCAGCCAATGTGTCAGTGGGGTTCAGCACCGCCAGCTGTTCCCCTGCTGTGCAGCCAGCATCGTGTCCTGCAAAAGCCACGCAGAAACCAGAACTGAAATTGAAGGGAACCTGTCCCCCCTCCCCCAGGCGTTTGTACGTTTTACAGCCACCTTGTACAGCGGTAATGCTGCATGTGTGCAAGGTGGCTCATAAACGTATTCTCCTCGCACATGTGGAACTGAAAACACGTCTAAAATGTGTCCTCTGTGTGACCATTTAACCGTCCCGGTGGTGTGACTTTCCTTTGTAATGACACGCTGCAACCCCCTTGGTAGCGCTGCCCGTCTTCTAACATCATTGTTTGGCTGCCTGCGCCTCTGCGGCCGCCCTGACCCACACAACGCCCCTCGGTGTCTTATTTATTGGGACTGCGAGGGTGTGATTGATGGGCATGATCAGTGCATCAGTTCGCCTGTCCCTCATCTCCTTCCGCCTTCTTCAGACTGTGCGGCTTCATGGCCGTGGCATGCGATAAGGGATCAGCTGACGCCGCACAGTCTGAAGCGGGTGTAAGGACCCGAGTGTGAGAGGCGAACATATGTGCTGCGCCAGGCCATGAATCCCAGCCCGCAGTGTTTTAACAATGTTAAGACACTGCGGGGCTGGGATTCATGGTCATCGCGAACCGCACCGGCCGACATTAAATGATGTCAGAAGATGGGCAGCGCTAACAGCGCTAGGCCAGGGGATAACACGACAGCGCAGACTCCTGTACAGCAAATAACAACGCTCAGGAGGCTGCACCCAGCACCAAGGTGGGATTCTTGACATCTGTGCTGCATCTCATTACAAAGGGAACTCGCGCCTCCAACACAGTTTGACTGTATAAAGGGCTAAATGTTATACGTGTTTCATTCAGGGTGTGCAAGGAGCAAAATTAAAAGAGCAACCTTTGACTTGTGCAGCACTACTGCTGCATAAGCTGTGGCTCTTCTACTTTGTAACCCCTGAGGGGGGGTTAAAGGTTACCTTTGAAATTGGTTCAATTAGGCTTCGGCCTACACTCTGCTCCCCCTGCAGAGCCCGGGCTCCAACACCGCCAGTTGGGGCCCGGTACTGCTAGCTGCACAGAGAAAAACACCAGCCAATGTGTCAGTGGGGTTCAGCACCGCCAGCTGTTCCCCTGCTGTGCAGCCGGCAACGTGTCCTGCAACTGCCACGCAGGCACAACAGACCCAAAGCTGCCGCCAGTGCAGGCTTCGGCCTACACTCTGCTCCATCTCCTCCTCCTGCTGACCCCGGGCTCTAACACCGCCAGTTGGGGCCCGGTACTGCTAGCTGCACAGAGAAAAACACCAGCCAATGTGTCAGTGGGGTTCAGCACCGCCAGCTGTTCCCCTGCTGTGCAGCCGGCATCGTGTCCTGCAAAAGCCACGCAGACACCAGAACTGAAATTGAAGGGAACCTGTCCCCCCTCCCCCAGGCGTTTGTACGTTTTACAGCCACCTTGTACAGCGGTAATGCTGCATGTGTGCAAGGTGGCTCATAAACGTATTCTCCTCGCACATGTGGAACTGAAAACACGTCTAAAATGTGTCCTCTGTGTGACCATTTAACCGTCCCGGTGGTGTGACTTTCCTTTGTAATGACACGCTGCAACCCCCTTGGTAGCGCTGCCCATCTTCTGGCATCATTGTTTGGCTGCCTGCGCCTCTGCGGCCGCCCTGACCCACACAACGCCCCTCGGTGTCTTATTTATTGGGACTGCGAGGGTGTGATTGATGGGCATGATCAGTGCATCAATTCGCCTGTCCCTCATCTCCTTCTGCCTTCTTCAGACTGTGCGGCTTCATGGCCGTGGCATGCGATAAGGGATCAGCTGACGCCGCACAGTCTGAAGCGGGTGTAAGGACCCGAGTGTGAGAGGCGAACATATGTGCTGCGCCAGGCCATGAATCCCAGCCCCGCAGTGTTTTAACAATGTTAAGACACTGCGGGGCTGTGATTCATGGTCATCGCGAACCGCACCGGCCGACATTAAATGATGTCAGAAGATGGGCAGCGCTAACAGCGCTAGGCCAGGGGATAACACGACAGCGCAGACTCCTGTACAGCAAATAACAACGCTCAGGAGGCTGCACCCAGCACCAAGGTGGGATTCTTGACATCTGTGCTGCGTCTCATTACAAAGGGAACTCGCGCCTCCAACACAGTTTGACTGTATAAAGGGCTAAATGTTATACGTGTTTCATTCAGCGTGTGCAAGGAGCAAAATTAAAAGAGCAACCTTTGACTTGTGCAGCACTACTGCTGCATAAGCTGTGGCTCTTCTACTTTGTAACCCCTGAGGGGGGGTTAAAGGTTACCTTTGAAATTGGTTCAATTAGGCTTCGGCCTACACTCTGCTCCCCCTGCAGAGCCCGGGCTCCAACACCGCCAGTTGGGGCCCGGTACTGCTAGCTGCACAGAGAAAAACACCAGCCAATGTGTCAGTGGGGTTCAGCACCGCCAGCTGTTCCCCTGCTGTGCAGCCGGCAACGTGTCCTGCAACTGCCACGCAGGCACAACAGACCCAAAGCTGCCGCCAGTGCAGGCTTCGGCCTACACTCTGCTCCATCTCCTCCTCCTGCTGACCCCGGGCTCTAACACCGCCAGTTGGGGCCCGGTACTGCTAGCTGCACAGAGAAAAACACCAGCCAATGTGTCAGTGGGGTTCAGCACCGCCAGCTGTTCCCCTGCTGTGCAGCCGGCATCGTGTCCTGCAAAAGCCACGCAGACACCAGAACTGAAATTGAAGGGAACCTGTCCCCCCTCCCCCAGGCGTTTGTACGTTTTACAGCCACCTTGTACAGCGGTAATGCTGCATGTGTGCAAGGTGGCTCATAAACGTATTCTCCTCGCACATGTGGAACTGAAAACACGTCTAAAATGTGTCCTCTGTGTGACCATTTAACCGTCCCGGTGGTGTGACTTTCCTTTGTAATGACACGCTGCAACCCCCTTGGTAGCGCTGCCCGTCTTCTAACATCATTGTTTGGCTGCCTGCGCCTCTGCGGCCGCCCTGACCCACACAACGCCCCTCGGTGTCTTATTTATTGGGACTGCGAGGGTGTGATTGATGGGCATGATCAGTGCATCAGTTCGCCTGTCCCTCATCTCCTTCCGCCTTCTTCAGACTGTGCGGCTTCATGGCCGTGGCATGCGATAAGGGATCAGCTGACGCCGCACAGTCTGAAGCGGGTGTAAGGACCCGAGTGTGAGAGGCGAACATATGTGCTGCGCCAGGCCATGAATCCCAGCCCCGCAGTGTTTTAACAATGTTAAGACACTGCAGGGCTGGGATTCATGGTCATCGCGAACCGCACTGGCCGACATTAAATGATGTCAGAAGATGGGCAGCGCTAACAGCGCTAGGCCAGGGGATAACACGACAGCGCAGACTCCTGTACAGCAAATAACAACGCTCAGGAGGCTGCACCCAGCACCAAGGTGGGATTCTTGACATCTGTGCTGCGTCTCATTACAAAGGGAACTCGCGCCTCCAACACAGTTTGACTGTATAAAGGGCTAAATGTTATACGTGTTTCATTCAGCGTGTGCAAGGAGCAAAATTAAAAGAGCAACCTTTGACTTGTGCAGCACTACTGCTGCATAAGCTGTGGCTCTTCTACTTTGTAACCCCTGAGGGGGGGTTAAAGGTTACCTTTGAAATTGGTTCAATTAGGCTTCGGCCTACACTCTGCTCCCCCTGCAGAGCCCGGGCTCCAACACCGCCAGTTGGGGCCCGGTACTGCTAGCTGCACAGAGAAAAACACCAGCCAATGTGTCAGTGGGGTTCAGCACCGCCAGCTGTTCCCCTGCTGTGCAGCCAGCATCGTGTCCTGCAAGAGCCATGCAGACACTTGCTCTTGTACCTTCTGCTCCCCATCCTGGTTCCAGTACCGTCAGCTGGTTCCGGGCAGAGCCTTTGGCTTAGGTGCCTCCCTCTGGGTATCCGAGTTCCACCAACGTCAGGTGGTCCTTGGTAGTGCTTTCAGGCACGGGTACCTCCTGCTTAGTAACCGGGTTCCAGTAACGTCAGCTGGTCCTCGGTAGTTCCATTGGCTCTTGGACCTTCGGCTACCCATCCGGGTTCCAGCACCGTCAGCTGGTTCTCGGCAGTGTCTTTTGCTGTTGTACCTTCTGCTCCCCATCCTGGTTCCAGTACCGTCAGCTGGTTCCGGGCAGAGCCTTTGGCTTAGGTGCCTCCCTCTGGGTATCCGAGTTCCACCAACATCAGGTGGTCCTTGGTAGTTCTTTCAGGCACGGGTACCTCCTGCTTAGTAACCGGGTTCCAGTAACGTCAGCTGGTCCTCGGTAGTTCCATTGGCTCTTGGACCTTCGGGTAGCCATCCGAGTTCCAGTTCCATCAGCTGGTTCTCGGCATTTTCTCAGCCTTCTTGTACCTTCTGCTACATTTCCAAGTTCAAGAGACTAAACACGATGACCCGGAAGACCACCCCTAAGATGACGACGACACCAGAGACGACAACCACCGTGATGACGACGACCCTGGAGACGATGACCCTGAAGACCACCCCGATGACGACGACCCCGGAGACGACGACCCTGAAGACCACCCCGATGACGACGACCCCGGAGACGACGACCCTGGAGACGACGACGACCTGGAAGACCGAGAAGCAGAAGAACAAGAGGCTGCAGAACAAAGAGCAGAAGAACATTAAGCATAACACTAAATATCAGAGCAAAAGATATTATCTAAATTATAAGCAGAAGAAGACTAAGCAGTGTATGGGGGTGAGTCCGTTCCTCCTCGTGGTGCCCCTGGATAAAGCCTGATGCTGCAGGCCAAACTGAACGCGGACAAATGTAACTGTTTTGTGACAGGCAGAACGGAAGGTGTAATCTTCAAACTTTTATAGATAACAACTACGGGAATGCCTGTCACAAATAAGAATATGATGAAGAAGTAGAATATGATGAAGATAATAGTAAAATAAAAAGAATATGAACAATGTAACCAAAAAAATAATAGGTAGAAGATGAAGAAGAAGATGAATAAGGTGAAGAAGTTGATGTCAAAGAAGCTGATGATGAGGATAATGAAGAAGAAAGTGTGGGAGAAGTAAAAAAGAAGGTGAAGGGCGTGGAAGTAGTGAAACATCAATATCTGACAAAATAAAAAAAAAATTAACATAGTCAAAATCTATCTAACGCCGAACGTCATAAAAAAAAAACCAAAATCCTGCTATTCTATTACATTGGGCTAAACCTCTGTGACTTTAATGTCTCCGCCACGTCCCCCAATACATCCTACATTATTCTTAGTTGTTTTCCTTCATGTAGAATGAACCTACAAGTTTATAAAGGGTTTATTTTAATTCCGATATTTTCGTCCCATTGACTTGCATTGGGATCGGGTATCGGTATCGGATTAGATCCGATATTTTGACGGTATCGGCCGATACTTTCCGATACCGATACTTTCCGATATCGGAAGGTATCGCTCAACACTACTCAGGAGATTAAAAAAAATTGTAGACAAACAAGTGTTAGGGCTGGCAGAATGCACCGAGTAAATAGAGAGATGTTATTTGGTGCGTTCGCAGCCCGGGGTCCACCGGGCAGGAGAGAACCTGCTGCTGGCAAATGGTGGCCCTATATGGCAGTAGAAGCGAACTCTGTTACTTCACAGAGTTGCGTAAAGAAAGCACTTTGTCCTGTTAACCTCACAGGAGTACACAGTGACTGCCGAGCAGATAGCAGTTGGTGGTTACGCAAACATACACAAAACCTCTGCCTACACTGGATCCGCTCTAACCTCCGCTCGTTAAAATGGAGGTCGATGCGGGTAGATATAGAAATGAGCTCCTCCAGTGTGGCGGGAATCTCCCTGGTGGCCAAGGTATCCTTCACATGGTCTGCCAGTCCTTTCCAGAACACCGGAATAAGGACTTTATCCGGCCACTCCAGCTCAGAGACCAGAGTCCGGAATTGGACGGCGAACTGGCTTACCATGGACGAACCCTGTGTAATTGCCAACAATTGGAGCGCGGTATCATGGGTGACCCGAGGGCCCAAAAAGACCTGTTTCAGAGCATTCAGGAAGAGAGGAGCACTCTGCACCACATGATCATTACGCTCCCATAGCGGCATTGCCCACTCCAATGCCCTGCCCGACAAAAGGGATAAAATAAATCCCACTTTCGCCCGTTCCGTAGGAAAACGTGCAGCCAGGAGCTCTAGATGTATGGAGCACTGACTCACGAATCCCCGACATAGCTTACTGTCACCAGCAAACTTGTCTGGAAGCGGGAGATGGGACAAAGTCAGAGCAGGGTTGGCAGAGGACAAACTGGCTGCAGCTACACTTGCAGCCTGAACATACATCAGGGTTTTTGCTTACTTTTTTCTCTTGTAAGTTTTATTGTTCATATGGGTTTCAGGACCCACGGGACCAGGACCAGATGGACCCACATCAAAAGAATTTTTTGTTCCAGCGCTCCAACCAAGTGGAGCCGGGGTCACGGGTGACCCACCAAAGGCATTGAAAACAGACTGTATTACCTCTGTTGATGTTTTTATATGTGCTGTTCTTAAGTTTGCAGGTGCTGCCAGGGTTGGGGACAACCATATTCTAGAAGGGAAAAGTGTAAGGAGATTGCAGGGACCCTCACGTGCTTCCTCTCTCCTTGATACTGTTCTCACATTCACATGCTGCACCCTGCTGTTTATTAATGTTCATATACTGTGATGTTTTGTAACTGTCATGAAATGTAATGTTTATATAATGTGTCTGTCGTGTATACAATTAGGGTTAGTATACGATCTTAGATAATATAGAACTATAGGGGTTAGAATCGAGGGGGGGCACAATAGTGATAGAGTATAGTGTAAAATAGAGAAAGACACTGGCAGCACAGGGGTTAACCTGATGGGAGGGGACGCACAGAGCAGAGTACTTTTTAGTCAGAATACTTCCTGGTTTTGTCAGATGCCCGGGCGCTCTGCCCAAGGGCAGGATGTGTGCATCAGTGAGCACAGAGAGTTCCCCGGTCGTGGGGAATACAGTTGCTCCTGGTTGGACAGCAGTGTAAACAGGCATCGGCTCAACGGGATTGACCCCAGGCAGAATATGGGGCCCGAGACCAGGATGGGAGCTGATCAGTAAAGTTTAACCATTGGAACAGAACTGCGACTGTGGTATTTCCTGAGAATTGTTCCCCAGCAACCAAACTGAATGTGTGAAGAATGTAACTGACTGTACCACAGAACTGGGACTTCACTTGTCTTCCCATGTACAAGGTGCTGGGGTGTTCACTGACTGTTGCATTAGGGACTCACCCACGACTACCACCCCAGGTTGCCTTTGTAACATAGGTTCACCTATATTTTCTATAAGCAGCCAGGCAAAACACATAGCTGGGGGCTGCAACACTCAGCTGTCAAATTCAGCAAGGTTGTTATCAGGAATAGAGGGGTCCCCATGCTGTTTTTTTAAAAAATATTTAAATAAATAATTTATAAACACAGCGTGGGGTTCCCCCCATTTTTGACAACCAGCCTTGCTAAAGCTCACAGCTGGGGGCTGGTATTCTCAGGCAGGTAAGGGGCCATAGATATTGACCCCCACAGCCTAAAAATATCAGTCCGCAACTGCCCAAAAAGGCACATCTATTAGATGCAACAATTCTGGCTCTTTGCCTGGCTCTTCCCACTTGCCCTGTAGCCGTGGCAAGTGGAGTGGAGTAGTAATGGAGAGGTGTCTATAAGACATCTATCCATTACTAATCCTATAGTTATATGGTAATTAAAGACACAGCCAGAATAAAGTCCTTTACTTGAAAAAATGACAGACTCCTTTAATATTCTCAATTAAACCATACTTACGACCTTGCCTAATTCCACTGAAGCCCTCGATCTCCTGTCATATTGATAAAATAATAAAACAACAAAATACCATACCTGAACGTTATTCTGTCCCACATTGTAATCCATGTCTGAGGGATATATAGTTTTCAACCAGTCACCAGCAGCTCATTCACCAGTGGTTCTCAGCCTGGACAGTCACATTTTGGCACTGTCCAGGTTGAAAACTAATTATCCCTCAGACATGGATTATGACGTGGGACAGAACAACAGACATGGGAGAGAACAACTGTGTAATGCTTCTTCCCTGTCCCCAATGCATGTCACACAGATGACATCCATGTGTGTTATGCATATGCACGTGTGCGGAACATTTTGTGGCCCATGCTGACATTAAAAAACGGACATGTCAGCGTGTTTTGCCTACGGACACATGGTCCGTGGAAACACACTGACATGTGCACAGACCCATTTAATTGAATGGGCAAATAGCGCTCCGTTCCTCCCGAGTCTCTCCATATGGCTAAGTAGTACTGTACAGCCACATATGAGGTATTACCACGTTCAGTAGAAATTGTGGGAGAAATTTTGGTGCCATTTTTACCCATATGAGAATGTAAAATTTTTAACTAACACAAAATTTTGGTGGTAAAAATGTAGTTATTTTGTTTTCACTTCCCAATGGTATAAGATTCCGTGACACACCCATGGTATCAATATGATCACCGCACCGCTAGATGAATTCATTGAGAACTATAGTTCATAAAATGGGGTCACTTATGGAGGGTTCTGCTGTTCTGGCACCTCAAGGGCTCTCCCAGTGGTTTATGGCATCTGCAAACCATAGATTTAAAATCTGGTGCTCCTTGCCTTCTGAGCTTTGCACTGTGTTAAGGCTAGTGGAACGCACCGAGTAAATAGAGATGTTTTTATTGATATTGGTGTGTTCGCAGCCCGGGGACCACCATGCAGGAGTACGTGCTGCTAGAAAACGGCGGCACTATATGGCGGTATGAACTAACTCAGTTAATTCACTGAGTAGCTGTAAAATCAAAGCACTGTGCCCTGTTAGACTTCACAGAGGCACAGGCTAACTGCCCAAACAAAGAGCAGTCAGTGGTCACGCATGCACACAAAACTCCTCGCCGGAGGTGCCAGCATTCTAGGGGTTTATTTCAGCCAGGTCCCTGAATACATACAAACACAAACTCCTCGCCGGAGGTGCCAGCATTCTAGGGGCTTATTTCAGCCGGGTCCCTGAACACACTCTCACGTGACCACACTGGCGCAAAGCACATAAAGGACAATACTAGTGCATGGCCGTGCGGCCATGCAAGCCTTAAATAGTTGCAGCACGTACAGGACCTTCCTAGAAGGACCAATGAGAGGCTGCCACAGAGCGTGAGCACCTACAGGACCTTCCTGAAGGACCAATGGCCTCAGCTGCAGTATCTGATCATCTGACCCTCGATCTCCACTGGGAGATCTTACGCTGGGCATGCTCAGAAGGAGAAAAGCAGGACTTAGTCCCAGAAGCGTCTGCTTGCCACTGCCCAGCACTGACTTCAATGGCAGAAGCAGGAAAAGCAGCAGTAACTTCTTTATACCGAGACAGACTGAGCGAGACGCTGGGACCGACGTCTCCGCTGAGCAGGCTCCACTGCGGCAGGAGAAAAATGGGAGACCGCAGCGGAGATGGCCCGAGATGCTCCTTGTGCAGAGGCGGGAACTCGACCCCTAACATTACCCCCCTCCTAGCCCCCCCCCTCCTTGGGCCTCGCTACGTTTGAAGGCAGCAATGAGCTGCGGAGCCCGAATGTGCTCAGCAGGCTCCCAGGACCTATCCTCAGGACCGTAACCCTTCCAGTCCACCAAATAAAGTTTTTGCCACGAACCACCTTGCACCCCAAAATAGCGTTCACCTCGTAATCATCCGTATACGAACCCGATGTCCCGGCAGATGACTCAGAAAACCGGGACATGTATACGGGCTTAAGGAGGGCCACATGAAAGATGAAAGGTGTCGGTAATACCTAGGCGTGGAGGAAGTGCAAGATGGTTGACCACAGGATTAACCTGATGGTTGACCACAGGATTAACCTGTTCAAAGACCTTGAAGGGACCCAAGTAGCAAGGAGCAAACTTAGTGGACTCAACACGCAGCCTGATGCCGGAAAGCCACACTAAGTCGCCAGGAGCAAAGGTCGGGGCAGGGCGCCGATGTGCATCGGCGGAGGACCTCATTCTCTCCTTGGAGGCCCGGATGGCATCCTGAGTGTGGTCCCAAATGTCTCGTGCCTCCACTGCCCAGTCTGACACCCTGGAGTCACCAGAGGACACAGGCATAGGCACAGGAACCCACGGATGCTGGCCGTAATTAAGTAGGAAAGGAGTCTGACCGGTGGAGTCGGCTACAGCGTTGTTAAGGGCAAACTCTGCCCACGGTAACAAGGATGCCCAGTCATCCTGCCTGGCAGAAACAAAATGTCATAAATAAGAGACCAGAGTCTGATTGGCTCTCTCAACCAACCCATTCGTCTCGGGATGATAAGCCGAGGAGAGATTTAACTCAATACTGAGTAGACGACAAAGCTCCCTCCAGAACCGAGATGCAAACTGGGGACCCCTGTCACTGACAATCTTGTCCAGCATACCGTGTAAGCGAAAGATATGTTTGATGAACAAGGCTGCCAGAGCCCGTGCAGAAGGTAGCCGTGGAAGAGGCACCAAATGAACCATTTTGGAAAAATGGTCGGTGATCATCCAGATAATAGTGCAACTATGAGACTTGGGTAAGCCCACCACAAAGTCTATCCTGACCATCTCCTAGGGCCTGTCCGCTACCGGCAGAGGATAAAGCAACCCAGCTGGCCGTTGCCGAGGGGACTTCTTCTTGGCGCAAGAGACACACGCCCAAACATAGTCTGCGACATCACAAGCCATATGCGGCCACCAGTATGTCCTCGCCAGTAACTCAGATGTCCTTTTGGAACCAAAATGTCCACCCACCCTGGACGAGTGTGCCCAAGAGAGAACCTCCGGTCGCAAACTGGATGGCACAAAAGTCTTACCCGGAGGCACAGACTCTAGCGAAACCGGGGCCACAGTTTTCAGGCTGTCGGTGGGGACAATAAGCCGAGGCTTCTCTTCCTCCTCCACAGATGACACAACGGAGCGAGAGAGAGCATCGGCACGAGTGTTCTTCTCCCCAGAAAGAAAATAGAGGGTGAAATGAAACCGGGAGAAGAACAAGGAACATCTGGCCTGGTGAGAATTTAACCGCTGGGCTGTCTGCAGGTACACCAAATTTTTATGATCAGTGAAGACTTGGAAGGGAAAACGAGCTCCCTCCAAGAGATGTCTCCACTCCAAGAAAGCCAACTTCATGGCTAGCAACTCCCTGTCCCCGATGGAATAATTCCTCTCTGCTGGTGTGAAGGTCTTAGAAAAGAAGAAGCAAGGATGCTTCCGACCTTGAGCATCCTTTTGGAAGAGGACTGCTCCAGCACCAACAGATTAGGCATCCACCTCCATGATAAATGGCTTATCTACATCGGGGCGATGTAGGATGGGAGCGCTAGCGAAGTGTGACTTTATGGAGATAAAGGCCTTGGAGACCTCCTCAGACCACAATTTGGGATTTGCCCCCTTCTTGGTGAGGGCAACCAAGGGAGCTACCAAAGTTGAGAAGTGCGGAATGAACTGGCGATAATAATTAATGAACCCCATAAAGCGCTGCACCGCTTTAAGAGAATGGGGTTCCTGCCAGTCCATCACAGCCTGTAGTTTGGCAGGATCCATAGCCAATCCCTGGGCGGAGATGATATAGCCTAGGAAAGGTAAGGACTCCTGCTCGAACATACACTTCTCCAACTTGGCATACAGGGAGTTTGCCTGCAGGAAGTCGAAAACTTTGCAAACATCTCTCCGGTGGGAGTCAATATCTGGAGAGTAGATGAGAATATCATCCAGATAGACTATGACTGAGGTGGAGAGCATATCCCAGAAGATGTCGTTCACAAAGTCTTGGAAAATGGCTGGGGCGTTACAGAGCCCAAAGGGCTTCAACAGATATTCATAGTGCCCATCCCTGGTGTTAAAAGCCATCTTCCATCCGTCCCCTGTTATGATCTGGTGGCCTAGGAGCAGCATGGACGAGCTCTGGAGTAGGTGGCCTCTATACTGACCGCAGACCCTGAACTTAACACCGCAACTATAAGTAGCCGTGGGATGTTCCTGTCACTCCCTCGACACCTCGTCACAGCCGGAGGACTAATTACCCCTAAAGAAAGAAACAGGAAAACTATCTTGCCTCAGAGAAAATCCCCAAAGGAAAGACAGCCCCCCACAAATATTGACTGTGAGAGGAGAGGGAAATTACAAACGCAGACTGAAAACAGAATTTAGCAAAGGAGGCCATGCTACCTAGAAAGAAAAGACAGGGCAGAGTACTGTGCGGTCAGTATTAAAATACTACAAAAATCCACCACAGAGAATACAAAAATCTCCACACCTAACTAAAGGCATGGAGGGGGCCCCAGCAGGAGACACTGACTTCCTGATGAACCCTCTTGCCAGATTCTCTTGAATGTACTGAGACATTGCCTCCATCTCCGGGAGAGATAATGGATAAACTCGACCCCAGGGAGGCTCAGCACCAGGCAAGAGATCAATAGGACAGTCATAGGGGCGATGGGGCGGAAGGGTCTCCGCCGCCTTTTTGGAGAACACGTCTGCATAAGACCAATATTGCTTGGGAAGAGAGGATAGATCTGCGGGTACCTCTGTAGTAGCAACCTGAACTCACTCCCTCTGACACTTACCCCCACAAGATTCACCCCATCCCAGAATTCTGCCTGAGGACCACTCGATATGAGGAGAGTGGTACCATTGCCAAGGTATCCCCAACAGGACCTCATCGATTCCCTCAGGAATGATGAGCAGAGATATAATCTCCTGATGGGATGGTGACATGGATAGAGTAAGAGGGATGGTCTGGTGTGTTATCTGTGAGGGCAGTGTTGACCCATTCACCACTCGTACCGTTACTGGTTGAGCTAGCATAACCAGGGGTATTGCATGACATTGGGCGAAGGCAGAAGACATAAAATTGCCCTCCGCCCCAGAATCCACGCAGAGCTCTACCGAGTGGGAGGATGAGCCTATAATAATTGTCCCCTTAAAGGACAATTTGGAGGCAAACGTCGCCGTGTCTAGTGTACCTCCACCTACTACCACTAGACGCTGACGTTTCCTCGACCTCTGGGGACATCTGGTGGCAAGATGTCCTGACTGATGGCAAACATGATAAACCTTGAGTGCACAAGCGGTCTGGGACTTAGATCCTGCTTGCGACACTTCCATGGCCTCATGTGACTCAGGAACCAGGACCGAAGATTCCAGAGGTTTGGCGAAGGTGGGAGCCAGCCGAAACCTCTGCCTACACAGGACGCGCTCTAACCTCTGCTCGCTAAAACGGAGGTCAATTCGAGTAGAGACAGTTATTAACTCCTCCATTGTGGCAGGAATCTCCCTAGTGGCCAGAGTGTCCTTAACGTGATCAGCCAGGCCTCTCCAAAATATGGGGATAAGGGCTTTATCCGACCACTCCAGCTCAGAAGCTAAAGTACGAAAGCGGACGGCAAAATGGCTGACCAAGGACTCTTCCTGACTTAATGCCAGCAGTTGGAGCGCCGTGTCATGGGTGACTTGAGGTCCTAAAAAGACCTGTTTCAGAGTGCTCAGGAGCAGCGGAGCACTCTGCACCACATGATCACCACGCTCCCACAGCGGCGTAGCCCATTCCAATGCCCTGTCCGACAAGAGAGAGACAATAAATCCCACCTTAGCCCGATCTGTGGGAAAACGTGCAGCCAGGAGCTCAAGGTGAATAGAGCACTGACTCACAAATCCCCTACAAGACTTGCTTTCTCCAGAAAATTTTTCTGGCAGCGGGATGCGAGATAATGTCGGAACAGGGGTGGCAGTGGACAAGGGTGCTGCAGCCATGCTAGCAGCCTGTACAGCAACTGCGGTAACATCCACAGCTGAGGTTGAGCTCTCGAGAGCCACCAACCTACCCTCCAGCTGCTGGATATATCGCAAGGATTGCTGAATGTCCGCCATTTACTAGCCAGACCCTGGTGCTAGTATTATGTTAAGGCTAGTGGAATGCACTGAATAAATAGAGATGTTTTTATTGATATTGGTGCATTCGCAGCCCAGGGTCCACCGTGCAGGAGTACCTGCTGCTAGCAAACGGCGGCACTATATGGCGGTATGGACTAACTCAGTTAATTCACCTAGTAGCCGTGAAACCAAAGCACTGTGCCCTGTTAGACTTCACAGAGGCACAGGCTAACTGCCAAAACAGAGAGCAGTCAGTGGTCACGCATGCACACAAAACTCCTCGCTGTAGGTGCCAGCATACTAGTGGCTTATTTCAGCCAGGTCCCTGAATACATACAAACACAAACTCCTCGCCGGAGGTGCCAGCATTCTAGGGGCTTATTTCAGCCGGGTCTCTGAACACACTCTCATGTGACCACACTGGCGCAAACCACATAATAAAGAACAATACTAGTGCATGGCCGTGTGGCCATGCGAGCCTTAAATAGTTGCAGCACGTACAGGACCTTCCTAGAAGGACCAATGAGAGGCTGCCAAAGAGCGTGAGCACCTACAGGACTTTCCTGAAGGACCAATGGCCTCAGCTGCAGTATCTGATCATGTGACCCTCGATCTCCACTGAGAGATCTTACTCTGGGCATGCTCAGAACGAGAAAAGCAGGACTTAGTCCCAGAAGCGTCTGCTCGCCGCTGCCCAGCACTGACTTCAATGGCAGAAGCAGGAAAAGCAGCAGTAACTTCTTTATACAGAGTCAGACTGAGCGAGATGCTGGGACCGACATCTCCGCTGAGCAGGCTCCACTGCGGCAGGAGAAGAATGGGACACCACAGCGGAGATGGCCCAAGATTCCCACTGTGCAGAAGCGGGAACTCGACCCCTAACACACTGTGCCTGAAAAATATTTACTGATTACATGTAGGGTATTGGCGCAGTCAGAAAAAAGTGGACCTCATTTTGTTGTAAAAAAATTCCTACTAGCCCTTAGAAAAATTAAAAACTTGGGGTTAAAACAACATTTTAGTGGTAGAAATGTAATTTACTATTTCTTCACTGCTCAGTGGTATAAATTATGTGAGGCACATGTTGTGTTAATATGATCACTGCACCCTTAGATGAATTCAATGAGGAGTGTAGTTTGTAAAATGAGTTCAAATACAGGGGATTTCTGTTATTTTGTCAATGTGACATAGTACCCTCAAATCATTCCAGTAAAATCTGAATTCCAAAATGGCGCCTCTTCCCTTCTGAGTTTTGCAATGTGCCTCAAAAGTTGTATTCCTCCACATATGGAGTATCGGTGTACTCAAGAGAAATTGCACAGCAACTGATGGGGTCCAATTTCTCCTGTTACCCTTGGTAAAATAAAAAAATTGGGGGCAAAAAGACCATTTTTGTGGAAAAAATATGAATTTTTATTTTCACGGCTCTACGCTATAAACTTCTGTGAAGCACTTGGGGGTTCAAAGTGCTCTCCACACATCTAGATAAGTTCCTTTGGAGGTCTAGATTCCAAAATGGTGTCACTTGTGGGGGGTTTCCACTGTTTAGGCACATCAGGGGCTCTCCAAACGTGACATGGCGTCCTATTTCAATTCCAGCCAATTCTGCTTTGAGAAGTCAAACGGCACTCTTTCCCTTCCGAGCTCTGCCATGCGACCAAACAGTGGTTTACCTGTACACATGGGGCATCATCGCATTCAGGACAAATTGCACAACACTTTTTGCAGTCTAATTTTTCCTTTTACCTTTGGTAAAATATAAAAATTTAGATCTGAATTAAATTTTTTGTGGAAAAAAAGGTAAATGTTCATTTTTTAAAACATTCCAAAAATTCCTGTGAAGCACCTTAAGGGTTAATATACATCTTGAATGTGGTTTTGGGCACTTTGAGGGGTCCAGTTTTTAGAATGGTGTCACTTTCGGGTGTTTTCTATCATATAGATCCCTCAAAGTGACTTCAAATGTGAGGTGGTCCCTAAAAAAAATGGTGTTGTGAAAATGAGAAATCGCTGTTTAAATTTCAACCCTTATACCTTCCTAACAAAAAAAAATGGTTCCAAAATTGTGCTGATGTAAAGAAGACATGTGGGAAATTTTACTTATTAAGTATTTTGTTTGACATACAGTACAGACCAAAATTTTGGACACACCTCATTTAACCCCTTTCTGACCTCGGACGTACTATCCCGTCCAAGGTCAGAAGCCCCGCTTTGATGTGGGCTCCGGCAGTGAGCCCGCATCAAAGCCGGGACATGTCAGCTGTTTTGAACAGCTGACATGTGCCCGTAATAGGCGCGGGCAGAATCGTGATCTGCCCACTCCTATTAACTAGTTCAATGCCGCTGTCAAACGCAGACAGCGGCATTCAACTACCGCTTCCGGCCGGGCGGCCGGAAATAAGCGCATCGCCGACCCCATCACATGATCGGAGGTCGGCGATGCTTCTCCATTGTAACCATAGAGGTCCTTGAGACCTCTATGGTTATTGATGCACGGTAGCTGTGAGCGCCACCCTGTGTGTAAAAAAGTTATGGCTCTGGGAAGGAGGGGAGTGAAAAACGAACACGGAAAAACGGAAAATCCCAAGGTCATGAAGGGGTTAAAGATTTTTCTGTATTTTCATGACAGAAAAAAATACAGACAGAGCAGAGGTTACTCTTGGTCTTCCATTCCTGGGACTGTCCTCATGTGAGCCAGTTTCTTTGTAGCGCTTGATGGCTTTTGCAACTGCATTTGGGGACACTTTCAACGTTATCCAATTTTTCAGACTGACTGACCTTCATTTCTTAAAGTAATGATGGCCACTCATTTTTCTTTACTTAGCTGCTTTTTTCTTGCTTTAATACAAATTCTAACAGTCTATTCAGTAGGAATATCAGCTGTGTATCCACCAGACTTCTGCTCAACACAACTGATGGTCCCAACCCCATTTATAAGGCAAGAAATCCCACTTATTAAACCTGACAGGGCACACCTGTGAAGTGAAAACCATTTCCGGTGACTACCTCTTGAAGCTCATCAAGAGAATGCCAAGAGTGTACAAAGCAGTCATCAAAGCAAAAGGTGGCTACTTTGAAGAATCTAGAATATAAGACATAATTTCAGTTGGTTTACACTTTTTTGTTAAGTATATAATTCCACATGTGTTAATTCATAGTTTTGATGCCTTCATTGTGAATTTACGATTTTCATAGTCATGAAACTACTGAAAAATCTTTAAATGAGAAGGTGTGTCCAAACTTTTAGTCTGTACTGTATCTGTGTGATTTAAGGGCATGGAAATTCAAATTGCGAAATTTTCAAAATTTTTGCCAAATTTCAGTTTTTTTCACGAATAAACGCAATTCAGATCAAATAAATTTTACCACTAACATGGAGTACAATATGTCACCAAAAACAATCTCAGAATTACTGGGTTCCATTGAAGTATTCCAGAGTTATTACCTCATAAAGGGACAGTGGTCAGAATTGTAAAATTTGGCTTGGTCATTAACATGCGAACCACCCTTGGGGGTGAAGGGGTTAAATCAACTTTGAAAATCAATGTGCTAAAACAAACCATTGGGTCAAAGAAGAATATAATAAAAAATAATAATGCAACAGTGAGCAACAAATTCATAATTTAGCAATTTTTAATTGAAAGTTTCATTCGCATATAGAGTTGAGCCGGGTCCAGTGGCCACATAAAGAGGCCATGGCCACTGGACCAGAGTCATGCAAGCCTGTGACTACCTGCCGTTATTTGCCATGCCTCTACTGATGAGTAAACCTGGCAGGATGCACATATGACATTCTATCAGGTGTACTAATCAGAAAAGGTGCCAATGATGATAGAAGTTTAATGGCCATGGACTATCAATGTTGCTACTGGACCAGAGTCATATGAATCTTGTTGCTTAATTCTATTCATGTGACTTTGTGAACATTCCACATGAATTCCATGCATTTTGTGCCAAACTAAAATTAAATGCTTTTAGAAAAAATATTGAAACATTTTCCAGAACTTTCCATTACCATTCCATTATTCCTCTTCATCGTTTCCAAGTTATTTTAGCAAGAAACCTTTGTTGTCATCATTGTTTAACTGTTACCTGTTATCTCTAGCATTCTGAATGAGCATTTTTGCCCCAGAATAACTAGGTCCTATATCTCTGCTTGATTTTTTGGCAGAAGGTAGGAATCACGCTATGACATTTTACAAATGATGATTTTTCAGAAGACAAGTTGAGTCTGATATCTGAAGAACTTAGAAAGATGAAGGCATACCTTGGATAAGAACACTTAAAATGGCTAGGTTAACATCTACAGTTGTGTGAAAACGTGTTTGCCCCTTCTTGATTTCCTATTCTTTTACATGTTTGTCACACTTAAAAGTTTCAGATCATCAAATGTAAACATTAGACAAAGATAACACAAATAAACAAACAATGCATTTTTTAACCCCTTAACGACCGCCGATACACCTTTTAACGGCAGCAGTTAAGGGTACTTAAACCACAGCGCCGTTAATTAACGGCGCTGTGGAAAAAGTGAATAGCGCCCCCCAGAGTCAGATTTTCTCTGCATTATAAACTTCTGTGAAGCACTTGGGCATTTAAAGTTCTCACCACACATCTAGATAAGTTCCATGGGGGGTCTAGTTTCCAAAATGGGGTCACTTGTGGGGGGTTTCTACTCTTTAGGTACATCAGGGGCTCTGCAAATGCAACATAACGCCCGCAGACCGTTCTATCAAAGTCTGCTTTCCAAAACGGTCGCTCCTTCCCTTCCAAGCTCTGCCGTGTGCCCAAACAGCGGTTTACCCCCACATATGGGGTATCAGCCTACTCAGCATAAATTGCACAATAAATTTTGGGGTCCAATTTCTCCTGTTACCCTTGTGAAAGTAAAAATTTGGGGGTGAAAAGATCATTTTTGTGGAAAAAATATGATTTCTTTTATTTTCATGGCTCTACATTATAAACTTCTGTGAAGCAGTTGAGGGTTCATAGTGCTCACCACACATCTAGATAAGCTGTTTGCGGGGTCTAGTTTCCAAAATGGGGTCACATGTGTGGGGTTTCTACTGTTTAGGTACATCAGGAGCTCTGCAAATGCAACATGACGCCCGCAGACCATCCCATCAAAGTCTGCATTCCAAGCGGCGCTCCTTCCCTTCCGAGCCCCGATGGGCGCCCAAACAGTGCTCTCCCCCCCACATAAGGGGTATCAGCGTACTCAGGACAAACTTGTCAACAGATTTTGGGGTCCAATGTTTCCTGTTACCCTTGAGAAAATAAAAAATTGCAGGCTAAAAAATCATTTTTTTCACGGCCCTACTTTATAAATTTCTGTGAAGCACTTGGGGGTTTAAAGTGCACACATCTAGATAAGTTCCTTAAGGGGTCTAGTTTCCAAAATTGGGTCACTTGTGGGGGGTTTCCACTGCTTAGGCACATCAGGGGCTCTCCAAACGCGACATGGTGTCCGATCTCAATTCCAGCCAATTCTACATTGAAAAAGTAAAATGGCACTCCTTCTCTTCCAAGCTCTGAGGTGCGCCCAAACAGTGGTTTACCCCCACATATGTGGTATCATCGTACTCAGGACAAATTGCACAACAACTTTTGTGGTCTAATTACCCCTGTTACCCTTGTCAAAATAAAAATTTGAGGGCAAAAAATTCATTTTTGCAGAAAAAATTTGATTTTTTTATTTTCATGTCTCTACGTTATAAACTTCTGTGACACACCTGGGGGGTTTAAAGTGCTCACCACATATCTAGATAAGTTCCGTAAGGGGTCTAGTTTCCAAAATTGGGTCACTTGTGGGGGGTTTCTACTGTTTAGGCACATCAGGGGCTCTCCAAACGCGACATGGCGTGCGATCTCAATTCCAGCCAATTCTACATTGAAAAAGTAAAAAGGCACTCCTTCTCTTCCAAGCTCTGCGGTGCGCCTAAACAGTGGTTTACTCCCGCATATGGGTTATCGACGTACTCAGGAGAAATTGCACAACAACTTTTGTGGTCTAATTTCTCCTGTTACCCTTGTGAAAATAAGAATTTGTGGACGAAAAGATAATTTTTGTGTAAACAAATGCGATTTTTTATTTTCATGGCTCTACGTTATAAACTTCTGTGAAGCACTTCGGGGCTCAAAGTGCTCACCACACATCTAGATAAGTTCCTTAAGGGGCCTAGTTTCCAAAATGGTGTCACTTGTGGAGTGTTTCCACTGTTTAGGCACATCAGGGGCTCTCTAAATGTGACATGGCATCCGATCTCAATTCCAGCCAATTCTGCATTGAAAAAGTCAAACGGCGCTCCTTCTCTTCCAAGCTCTGCGGTGCGCCCAAACAGTGGTTTACCCCCATATATGGGGTATCGTCGTATTCAGGAGAAATTGCACAACAAAATTTACAGTTAAATTTCTGTTTTACTCTTGTGAAAATAAAAAAAATGGTTCTGAAGCAAAATGTTTGCAAAAAAAAGTTTAATGTTCATTTTTTCCTTCCACATTGTTTCAGTTCCTGTGAAGCACATAAAGGGTTAATAAACTTCTTAAATGTGGTTTTGAGCACCTTGAGGGGTGCAGTTTTTAGAATGGTGTCACACTTGGTTATTTTCTTTCATATAGACCCCTCAAAATGACTTCAAATGTGATGTGGTCCCTAAAAAAAATGGTGTTGTAAAAATGAGAAATTGCTGGTTAACTTTTAACCCTTATAACTCCCTAAAAAAAAAAAATTTGTTTCCAAGAATGTGCTGATGTAAAGTAGACATGTGGGAAATGTTATTTATTATCTATTTTTTGTGACATAGCTCTCTGATTTAAGGGCATATAAATACAAAGTTTGAAAATTGCAAAATTTTAAATTTTTTTGATATATTTCCGTTTTTTTCATAAATAATCGCAAGTAATATTAAAGAAATGTTACCACTAACATGAAGTACAATATGCCTGAAAAAACAATCTCAGAATCAGCGGGATCTGTTAAAATGCTCCAGAGTTATAACCTCATAAAGTGAGAGTGGTCAGAATTGTAAAAATTGGCTCAGTCATTAAGTACCAAATTGGCTCACTCACTAAGGGGTTAAATAAAGGTCTGTATTATTAGGCAAAAAAGAAATCCAAACCTACAGTAGCTGTGTGAAAAAGTGATTGCCCCCCCACCTTAAACATGAATTAACTGTGGTTTATCACATCTTTTGGGAGTGAGTTCAAATTCCCTAGCCTGATTACTGCCAAACCTGTACTCAATCATCAAATCACTGAAATGGGACCTGCCTGACAAAGTGAAGTTAATCAAATGATCCTCAAAAACTAGACATCATGCCGCAATCCAAAGAAATTCTGGAACAAATGAGAAACAAATTATTTGAAATGTATCAGTCTGTAAAGGGTTATAAAGCCATTTCTCAAGCTTTGGGACTCCAGCGAACCACATTGAAAGCGATTATCCACAAATGGCAAAAACATGGCACAGTCGTGAAACTTCCCAGGAGTGGCTGGCTAACCAAAATTACCCCAAGAGCACAAAGACGACTCATCCAAGAGGTCATAAAAGACCCCACAATAACATCCAAAGAAATGCAGGCATCTCTTGCATCAGTTAAGTTGTTCATGGCCATAAGAAAGAGACTGAGCAAAAATGGCCTGCATGGCAGCGTTCCAAGATGAAAACCACTGCTGAGCAATAAGAACATAAAAGCTTGTCTCAGTTTTGCCAGAAAACATCTTAATGATACTTTAGGAAGAATACTCTGTGGACTGAATGTTTTGGAAGGAGTATGTCCCATTACATCTGGTGTAGAAGTAACACAGCATTTCAGAAAAGGAACATCATACCAACAGTAAAATATGATGGTGGTAATGTGATTGTTTGAGGCTGGGGACAATGACTTTTTCACACAGGTCCCTGTGAGTTTGGATTTCTTTTCCCCTTAATAACAAAGACTTTCATTTAAAAACTGAATTTTGTGTTCACTTGTGTTATCTTTGTCTAATATTTAAATTTGTTTGGTGATCTGAAACATGTAAGTGTGACAAACATGCAAAAAAATAGGAAATCAGGAAGGGAGCAAACACTTTTCACACAACTGTATATTAAGAAATATATTTTTCTGTTAGAGGAGCAAGACATTTAATTCAATATTATGATGGATTCATCACAAAAGGAATAATTGTGCCTGATGGTATATCAGAAATGGGATGGGAATTTCAGGGAAAAAAATAACACAGCATGCTGCAATTTTTTTTACAAATTGTTTGAAAGATTGCTGAGGCAGCCTCCAATGCAGATGTATATCTGACTTAATAGTTTCATTAATATTCTCATATAGAACAAGTCTCTCACCAACAGGATGAGTCAGTTCAGTTGATATCATACTGAGATAACACCGAATAATATCCCTTATGGGGTCATGAAGGGTAAAATATAACAAATCCAAAAGAAAGAACCTTCACTCAAAGACCAAAAAATAATTGAAAAATATATTAATGTTTATTGAAGACAAACATACACATAAATAAAAACATAGTAGTGACCACCAGTGCAGAAACGGTGGGTCACACACGGGTCTAACCTCAGTGCAAGTATAACATCAATAGAGTACAGACATAATGTACAGCCTCAGGTGGTATACATATATCATATAGGAGCTACATGTAAGACGTGTAGTTACATACATGTAGAGTTTAATACAATAAAGTGCTAATGTGCAATAGTGCAATAAGTACCGCTATATTGTGCCAATGTGCACTGGTACAGAAAATATCATATGAGCCACTCTAGGGCATAACAGACCAGTGCAAGTATAACTTCAATAAAGTACAGACACAATGTACAGCCTCAGGTGGTATACTTATATCATATAGGAGCTACATGTAAAACGTGCAGTTAAATACAATAAGGTGCTAATATGCAATGAGTACCGCTATATCGGGCCAATGTGCACTGGTACAGTAGATGTAACATAAGCCACTCTAGGGCATAACAACCTAGGCTGAGATAAATAACAGGAAAAGAGTCATATAATGAATGTATACTTGACACAATCAGATATAATGCAATGTCTGGGTATAGTTACCAAGAGGATGAACCCGGGTACCCACCACACCCGATGCGCGTTTCGCACGGAAATGCTTCGTCCAGGGGTGGTTGGGTCCTGGCCAGATAGGGGTTTTATTTCGGTCATGACCAATGGTAGCAGGGAAGTGATCAAAAGTAAAGAACCAGCACCTGGAATAGGAACGGTGCGCCGTGTGTAGAAAACGAAGCAGGAGACAGGAACCAGAAATGAATGCCCGGGTATGATGAGAGGAGCGCGCAGGCGCACAAATACGGAGGCAACAGTTGCTAATACACTAAACTTCGGGCCAAAAACTCTCGATGAGCAGCAAAAAGAAAAACAGGAAAACATATGCACACTATATTACTATGGCAGTCCAATAAGCCCAAATCGCGATTGTCTAATATATAATTGCCTAGAATACTACTTCCTGCAATTTGTGCCAACTTCCGTGGCTTTGTCCGGAGCTAATGTCCGGAGATAATGTCCGGAGCTAATGTCCGGAGCTAATGTCCGGAGCTAATGTCCGGAGATAAGTGACGTCACCAGTGTCCTACACCCAGGCAGAGCACAGGGGCCCCAGGCAGCATATGGGGCCCCAGGCAGAGCACAGGGGCCCCAGGCAGAGCACAGGGGCCCCAGGCAGCATATGGGGCCCCAGGCAGAGCACAGTGGTCCCAGGCAGAGCACAGTGGCCCCAGGCAGAGCACAGGGGCCCCAGGCAGCATATGAGGCCCCAGGCAGAGCACAGTGGTGCCAGGCAGAGCACAGGGGCCCCAGGCAGCCTATGGGGCCCCAGGCAGAACATGGGGCCCCAGGCAGAGCACAGGGGCCCCAGGCAGAGCACAGGGGCCCCAGGCAGAGCACAGGGGCCCCAGGCAGCATACGGGGCCCCAGGCAGAGAACAGGGGCCCCAGGCAGCATATGGGGCCCCAGGCAGAGCACAGTGGCCCCAGGCAGAACATGGGGCCCCAGGCAGAGCACAGGGGCCCCAGGCAGAGCACAGGGGCCCCAGGCAGCATATGGGGCCCCAGGCAGAGCACAGGGGCCCCAGGCAGCATATGGGGCCCCAGGCAGAGCACAGTGGCCCCAGGCAGCATATGGGGCCCCAGGCAGAGCACAGTGGCCCCAGGCAGAGCACAGGGGCCCCAGGCAGCATATGGGGCCCCAGGCAGAGCACAGTGGTCCCAGGCAGAGCACAGGGGCCCCAGGCAGCTTATGGGGCCCCAGGCAGAGCACAGTGGCCCCAGGCAGAACATGGGGCCCCAGGCAGAGCACAGTGGCCCCAGGCATAGCACAGGGGCCCCAGACAGAGCACAGGGGCCCCAGGCAGCATATGGGGCCCCAGGCAGAGCACAGTGGCCCCAGGCAGAGCACACACCAAATCGGAGGCCGAGGGGCCCCGCCAACCAAATCGGAGGCCGAGGGGCCCCGCCAACCAAATCGGAGGCCGAGGAGCCCCGCCCACCAAATCGAAAGCCGAGTGGCCCCGCCCACCAAATCGGAGGCCGAGGGTCCCCGCCCACCAAATCGGAGGCCGAGGGTCCCTGGCCACCAAATCGGAGGCCGAGGGTCCCCGCCCACCAAATTGGAGGCCGAGGGTCCCCGCCCACCAAATCGGAGGCCGAGGGGCCCCGCCTACCAAATCGGAGGCCGAGGGTCCCCGCCCACCAAATCGGAGGCCGAGGGTCTCCACCCACCAAATCAGATGCCGAGGGGCCCCGCCCACCAAATCGGAGGCCGGGGGTCCCCGCCCTCCAAATCGGAGGCCGAGGGGCACCGCCCACCACATCGGAGGCCGAGAGGCCCCGCCCACCAAATCGGAGGCCGAGGGTCCCCGCCCACCAAATCGGAGGCCGAGGTCCCTGCCCACCAAATCGGAGGCCGAGGGTCCACACCATCCAAATCGGAGGCCGAGGGGCCCCGCCCACCAAATCGGAGGCCGACGGGCCCCACCCACCAAAGCGGAGGCCAAGGGTCCCCGCCCACCAAATCGGAGGCCGAGGGTCCCCGCCCACCAAATCGGAGGCCGAGGGTCCCCGCCCACCAAATCGGAGGCCGAGGGTCCCCGCCCACCAAATTGGAGGCCGAGGGGCCCCACCAACCAAATCGGAGGCCGAGGGGATTCGCCAACCAAATCGGAGGCCGAGGAGCCCCGCCCACCAAATAGAAGGCCGAGCGGCCCCGCCCACCAAATAGAAGGCCGAGCGGCCCCGCCCACCAAAGCGGAGGCCGAGGGGCCTGGCCCCGCCCACCAAAGCGGAGGCCGAGGGGCCCCGCCCACCACATCGAAGGCCGAGGGGCCCTGCCCACCAAATCGGAGGCCGAGGGTCCCCGCCCACCAAATCGGAGGCCGAGGGGCCCCGCCCACCAAATCGGAGGCCGAGGGTCCACGCCCACCAAATCGGAGGCCGAGGGTCCCCGCCCACCAAATCGGAGGCCGAGGGTCCCCGCCTACCAAATCGGAGGCCGAGGGGCCCCACCAACCAAATCGGAGGCCGAGGGGCCCCGCCCACCAAATCGGAGGCCGAGGGTCCCCGCCCACCAAATCGGAGGCCGAGGGGCCCCGCCAACCAAATCGAAAGCCGAGGGGCCCCGCCCACCAAATCGGAGGCCGAGGGTCCCCGCCCACCAAATCGGAGGCCGAGAGTCCCCGCCCACCAAATCGGAGGATAAGGGGCCCCGCCAACCAAATCGGAGGCCGAGGGGCCCCGCCAACCAAATCGGAGGCCGAGGAGCCCCGCCCAACAAATCGAAGGCCGAGCGGCCCCGCCCACCAAAGCGGAGGCCGAGGGGCCCGGCCCCGCCCACCAAAGCGGAGGCCGAGGGGCCCCGACCACCACATCGGAGGCCGAGGGGCCCCGCCCACCAAATCGGAGGCCGAGGGGCCCCGTCCACCAAATCGGAGGCCGAGGGTCCCCGCCCACCAAATCGGAGGCCGAGGGTCCCCGCCCACCAAATTGGAGGCCGAGGGTCCCCGCCCACCAAATCGGAGGCCGAGGGGCCTGGCCCCGCCCACCAAAGCGGAGGCCGAGGGGCCCCGCCCACTACATCGGAGGCCGAGGGGCCCCGCCCACCAAATCGGAGGCCGAGGGTCCCCGCCCACCAAATCGGAGGCCGAGGGGCCCCGCCCACCAAATCGGAGGCCGAGGGTCCCCGCCCACCAAATTGGAGGCCGAGGGTCCCCGCCCACCAAATCGGAGGCCGAGGGGCCCCGCCCACCAAATCGGAGGCCGAGGGGCCCCACCAACCAAATCGGAGGCTGAGGGGCCCCGCCCACCAAATCGGAGGCCGAGGGTCCCCGCCCACCAAATCGGAGGCCGAGGGGCCCCGCCAACCAAATCGGAGGCCGAGGGACCCCGCCCACCAAATCGGAGCCCGAGGGTCCCCGCCCACCAAATCGGAGGCCGAGAGTCCCCGCCCACCAAATCGGAGGATAAGGGGCCCCGCCAACCAAATCGGAGGCCGAGGGGCCCCGCCAACCAAATCGGAGGCCGAGGAGCCCCGCCCAACAAATCGAAGGCCGAGCGGCCCCGCCCACCAAAGTGGAGGCCGAGGGGCCCGGCCCCGCCCACCAAAGGGGAGGCCGAGGGGCCCCGACCACCACATCGGAGGCCGAGGGGCCCCGCCCACCAAATCGGAGGCCGAGGGGCCCCGTCCACCAAATCGGAGGCCGAGGGGCCCCGTCCACCAAATCGGAGGCCGAGGGTCCCCGCCCACCAAATCGGAGGCCGAGGGTCCCCGCCCACCAAATTGGAGGCCGAGGGTCCCCGCCCACCAAATCGGAGGCCGAGGGTCCCCGCCCACCAAATCGGAGACCGAGGGGCCCCGCCTACCAAATCGGAGGCCGAGGGTCCCCGCCCACCAAATCGGAGGCCGAGGGTCCCCGCCCACCAAATCGGAGGCCGAGGGTCCCCGCCCACCAAATCGGAAGCCGAGGGGCCCCGCCCACCAAATCGGAGGCCGGGGGTCCCCGCCCACCAAATCGGAGGCCGAGGGGCCCCGCCCACCACATCGGAGGCCTATGGGCCCCGCCCACCAAATCGGAGGCCGAGGGTCCCCGCCCACCAAATCGGAGGCCGAGGGTCCCCGCCCACCAAATCGGAGGCCGAGGGTCCCCGCCCACCAAATCGGAGGCCGAGGGTCCACACCAACCAAATCGGAGGCCGAGGGGCCCCGCCCACCAAATCGAAGGCCGAGGGGCCCCGCCCACCAAAGCGGAGGCCGAGGGTCCCCGCACACCAAATCGGAGGCAGAGGGACCCAGCCCACCAAATTGGAGGCCGAGGGGCCCCGCCCACCAAAGCGGAGGCCAAGGGTCCCCGACCACCAAATCGGAGGCCAAGGGTCCCTGCCCACCAAATCGGAGGCCGAGGGTCCCCGCCCACCAAATCGGAGGCCGAGGGTCCCCCCCACTAAATCGGAGGCCGAGAGTCCCCGCCCACCAAATCGGAGTCCGAGGGGCCCCGCCCACCAAATCGGAGGCCGAGGGGCCCCGCCAACCAAATCGGAGGCCGAGGAGCCCCGCCCACCAAATCGAAGGCCGAGCGGCCCCGCCCACCAAAGCGGAGGCCGAGGGGCCCGGCCCCGCCCACCAAAGCGGAGGCCGAGGGGCCCCGCCCACCACATTGGAGGCCGAGGGGCCCCGCCCACCAAATCGGAGGCCGAGGGTCCCCACCCACCAAATCGGAGGCCAAGGGTCCCCGCCCACCAAATCGGAGGCCGTGGGTCCCCGCCCACCAAATTGGAGGCCGAGGAGCCCTGCCCACCAAATCGAAGGCTGAGCGGCCCCGCCCACCAAAGCGGAGGCCGAGGGGCCCGGCCTTGCCCACCAAAGCGGAGGCCGAGGGGCCCCGCCCACCACATCGGAGGCCGAGGGGCCCCGCCCACCAAATCGGAGGCCGAGGGTCCCCACCCACCAAATCGGAGGCCGAGGGGTCCCTGCTCACCAAATCGGAGGCCGAGGGTCCCCGCCCACCAAATTGGAGGCCGAGGGTCCCCGCCCACCAAATCGGAGGCCGAGGGTCCCCGCCCACCAAATCGGAGGCCAAGGGGCCCCACCAACCAAATCGGAGGCCGAGGGGCCCTGCCCACCAAATCGGAGGCCGAGGGTCCCTGCCCACCAAATCGGAGGCCGAGGGGCCCCGCCAACCAAATCGGAGGCCGAGGGGCCCCGCCCACCAAATCAGAGGCCGAGGGGCCCCGCCCACCAATTCGGAGGCCAAGGGTCCCCGCCCACCAAATCAGAAGATAAGGGGCCCCGCCCACCAAATCGGAGGCCGAGGGGCCCCACCAACCAAATCGGAGGCCGAGGAGCCCCGCCCACAAAATCGAAGGCCGAGCGGCCCCGCCCACCAAATCGGAGGCAGAGGGACCCCGCCCACCAAATCAGAGGCTGTGGGGCCCCGCCAACCAAAGAGGAGGCCGAGGGTCCCCGCCCACCAAATTGGAGGCAGAGGGACCCCGCCCACCAAATCGGAGGCCGAGGGGCCCCGCCCACCAAAGCGGAGGCCGAGGGTCCCCGCCCACCAAATCGGAGGTTGAGGGTCCCCACCCACCAAATTGGAGGCCGAGGGTCCCCGCCCACCAAATCGGAGGCCGGTCCCCGCCCACCAAATCGGAGGCCGAGGGTCCCCACCAACCAAATCGGAGGCCGAGGAGCCCCGCCCAACAAATCGAAGGCCGAGCGGCCCCGCCCACCAAAGCGGAGGCCGAGGGGCCCGGCCCCGCCCACCAAAGCGGAGGCCGAGGGGCCCCGACCACCACACCGGAGGCCGAGGGGCCCCGCCCACCAAATCGGAGGCCGAGGAGCCCCGCCCACCAAATCGGAGGCCGAGGGTCCCCGCCCACCAAATCGGAGGCCGAGGGTCCCCGCCCACCAAATTGGAGGCCGAGGGTCCCCGCCCACCATATCAGAGGCCGAGGGGCCCCGCCTACCAAATCGGAGGCCGAGGGTCCCCGCCCACCAAATCGGAGGCCGAGGGGCCCCGCCCACCAAATCGGAGGCCGAGGGGCCCCGCCCACCAAATCGGAGGTCGGGGGTCCCCGCCCACCAAATCGGAGGCCGAGGGGCCCCGCCCACCACATCGGAGGCCGATGGGCCCCGCCCACCAAATCAGAGGCCGAGGGTCCCCGACCACCAAATCGGAGGCCGAGGGGCCCTGCCCACCAAATCGGAGGCCGGGGGTCCCCGCCCACCAAATCGGAGGCCGAGGGGCCGCGCCCACCACATCGGAGGCCGATGGGCTCCGCCCACCAAATCAGAGGCCGAGGGTCCCCGCCCACCAAATCGGAGGCCGAGGGTCCCCGCCCACCAAATCGGAGGCCGAGGGTCCCCGCCCACAAAATCGGAGGCCAAGGGTCCACACCAACCAAATCGGAGGCCGAGGGGCCCCGCCCACCAAATCGAAGGCCGAGGGTCCCCGCCCACCAAAGCGGAGGCCGAGGGTCCCCGCACACCAAATCGGAGGCAGAGGGACCCCACCCACCAAATCGGAGGCCGAGGGGCCCCGCCCACCAAAGCGGAGGCCGAGGGTCCCCGACCACCAAATCGGAGGCCGAGGGTCCCTGCCCACCAAATCGGAGTCCGAGAGTCCCCGCCCACCAAATCGGAGGCCGAGGGTCCCCGCCCACCAAATCGGAGGCCGAGAGTCCCCGCCCACCAAATCGGAGGCCGAGGGGCCCCGCCAACCAAATCGGAGGCCGAGGGACCCCGCCAACCAAATCGGAGGCCGAGGAGCCCCACCCACCAAATCGAAGGCCGAGCGGCCCCGCTCACCAAAGCGGAGGCCGAGGGGCCCGGCCCCGCCCACCAAAGCGGAGGCCGAGGGGCCCCGCCCACTACATCGGAGGCCAAGGGGCCCCGCCCACCAAATCGGAGGCCGAGGGTCCCCACACACCAAATCGGAGGCCGAGGGTCCCCGCCCACCAAATTGGAGGCCGAGGGTCCCCGCCCACCAAATCGGAGGCCGAGGGTCCCCGCCCACCAAATCAGAGGACGAGGGGCCCCACCTGTGAAAATTTTACTGTGAAAATACCTGATGGGCACACAAGTATGCGCCAGTATGGGTACTAAGAGCTTTTCCACATAATAATGAAATATTTTAAAATGTCATAGAACATACCAATATACATAGTTATTGATACATATTATTTATTATTTACATTATTGTTCTTAAGCAAAGAACCGTTGTTGTGGCATTTGCCACAACACGCAAAGTTGTTGTCTGATGTCTTTCATCACTCCCCTCATAAGCATGTTCATGGATCCTGTGTAACTGTACCTTAAATAACAAGAATTGTCAAGAGCTGGTGAGTGCAGCCATTTTTTGTTCTTTCTTACTATTATTTATTAATTGTATTATTCTTACATTTGAATAAATAAAGTATATATGGATTCTAGACTCCCGATTCTTTAGAATCGGGCTGCCATCTAGTTATACATAAATGTGTAAGAGACTAAGGTGTCAGATTGCGTACCGAAAAAATGCAAAGCGCGCATACGCACGCATATATCGGACAAGAAGTAAAGAGCTACACTGCCAGCGCATGCCCACTGAAAAAAGTACACGTAATCATGCACTGTGTCCGTCGCGCATGCGCACATTAACAAAAGTCCCCCCTGTTGCCGTCGCAAAAATAATAAGCAAAATGTATAAGGGGGCCGCAGTTGTATAGAAGGTAAAAGAAACACCCCCCTTATACATTTTGCTTATTATTTTTGCGACGGCAACAGGGGGGACTTTTGTTAATGTGCGCATGCGCGACCTTACACTATGGCTGGTCCACTAAAGCAATTGTTACCATCCACCTCTCGTGTCTCCCCTTTTCCTCATAGTTTGTAAGCTTGCGAGCAGGGCCCTCATTCCTCCTGGTATCTGTTTTGAACTGTGATTTCTGTTATGCTGTAATGTCTATTGTCTGTACAAGTCCCCTCTATAATTTGTAAAGCGCTGCTGAATATGTTGGTGCTATATAAATAAAATTATTATTATATTTTCCTACATATTTATGCTCTCCTGCTTTGAGTATGTATAAGCCATATATACGCTTTTAGGCTCTAATAAACTTACACCAGATGATGCTCTCATTGTTATTACATCTCAGAAATTGGTCCTACATTTGGTTATATATTTATTTTTACTTTATTTTTTATATTGTGTGGGGTAGAGATAGGCAAAAGCAGCTCTATTGTGGTTTGTTGTTTTGTTGTATTATATGTCTTTGACTTTTTAATTGTTTTAAGTATTTTTTGTGTTTTTTTGGGCTAAAAAGCATTGTTCATATTTGTTAAGGTGAACCCTGTGCTAAGACATGTTTATTTTTCTTCCTAATTTTTGCATGTACGTATGATACTATCCATTGTAAAACCTAGTTATAAATATATTCACTAATTTTAGAAGGAATATTTGGTTTTCCAATAGATTGTTGACTCCTAGATAATATGATTACTTCCAAACTAGCAATGATGCTTAGAGTTGTATCATGATAATGGATTTTTAGTCATCTAGTGCTTAACAATAGTTTCCTTTTATTTGGCAACTAATTAGATATTGGAGTAAAAAAAAATCCTCCAAAATGTGGCTGACATTGCATTATGGACATCCCTATATGTTGTGAAATCACATCAATGCAAATAAATTAGCTGCAGTACACCATAAATATTGTGGAGGAGATTTGGGTCAATGAGCTTCAAGTTTAATGTACATACAGTGCCATATTTTTGGAATTTGTTTTCTCAACTGCATACACAGGTGCTTCTCGCAAAATTAGAATATCATTAAATAGTTAATTTATTTCAGTTCTTCAATATAAACACTAAAAGGCTACATTCACATTAGCGTTGCGTCAGGGGCAGCCGCAGCGACGCATGCGTCATGCGCCCCTATATTTAACATAGGGGGCGCATGGACATTGCGTTGCACTTGCGTTTTGTGACGCATGCGTCACTGTGGTGCATGCGTCAGGGCGCAGAGGACGCTGCATGATGCAGTTTTTTCTGCGCCAAAAACCATGCAAAAGTGGACGCATGCGTCACAAAACGCTGCGTTGTGCATGCGTTTACATTTGCGTTGTGCGTTGCATCGCCGACGCTGCACCACACAACGCAAATGTGAACGTAGCCATACTCATACATTATGTAGTGTCATTACAAACAGAGTGATCTATTTTAAGTGTTTATTTCTGTTAATGTTGATGATTATGGCTTACAGACAATAAAAACCCAAAAGCTATTATCTCAGTAAATTAGAATAGTTTAAAACACCAGTATATGTCATCTATATCAGTATATGACATGGCTCCCCAAATGATTACTGATTGTGGGAACTTCACACTAGACCTCAAGCAGCTTGGGTTGTGAGCCTCTCCACTCTTAATCCAGACTCTGGATTCGATTTCCAAATGAAATGCAAAGTTTACTTTCATCTGAAAACAACACCTTGGACCACTGAGCAACAGTCCAGTTCATTTTCTCCTTGGCCCAGATAAGACGCTTCTGGCGTTGTCTATTGGTCATGAGTGGCTTGACACAAGGAATGCGACACTTGTAGCCCCTGTCCTGCATAGGTCTGTGGCAGCTCTTAAAGCAATGACTCCAGCAGCAGTCCACTCCTTGTAAATCTCCCCCAAATTGTTGAATGGCCTTTTCTTAACAACCCTTTCAAGGCTGTGGTTATCCCGATTGCTTGTGCATCTTTTTCTACCACACTTTTTCCTTCCACTCAACTTTCCATTAATATGCTTGGATATAGCACTCTGTGAACAGCCAGCTTCTTTAGCAGTTGCCTTTAGTGGTTTACCCTCCTTGTGGAGTGTGTCAATGACTGACTTATGGACATCTGTCAAGTCAGCAGTCTTCCCCTTGATTGTGGACCCTACTGATACAGACTAAGGGACCTTTTTAAATGCTTAGGAAACCCTTGTAGGTGTTTTCTGTTAATTATTCAAATTTCCTGAGATAGTGACTTTTGGGTTTTCATTGCCTGTAATCCATAATTATAAACGTTAATTGAAATAAACACTGGAAATAGATCCCTCTGTTTGTAATGACTCTATATAATATATGAGTTTCACTTTTTGTGTTGAAGAACTGAATTAACTTTTTGATAATATTCTAATTTTGTGAGAAGCCCCTGTATTTTATTGAGTTAAAAAAAACCTTGCAAAATATGCCATTCTGGAGAAGTACACTCTTGGGGAGTACCTTCTTCATGGATACTCTGACACTTTAAATGTTAACCCCTTTCTGACCTCAGACGGGATAGTACGTCCGAGGTCAGAACCCCCGCTTTGATGCAGGGCTCCGGCGGTGAGCCCGCATCAAAGCCGGGACATGTCAGCTGTTTTGAACAGCTGATATGTGCCTGCAATAGGCGCGGGCAGAATTGCGATCTGCCTACGCCTATTAACTAGTTAAATGCCGCTGTCAAACGCTGACAGCGGCATTTAACCGGCGCTTCCGGCAGGGCGGCCGGAAATGAGTGCATCGCTGACCCCCGTCACATGATCGGGGGTCAGTGATGCTTCTGTATAGTAACCTTGAGACCTCTATGGTTACTGATCCCCGGTAGCTGTGAGCGCCACCCTGTGCGCTCATAGCACACCTGCATTTCTGCTGCATAGCAGCGATCTGATGATCGCTGCTATGTAGCAGAGGCGATCACATTGTGCCAGCTTCTAGCCTCCTATGGAGGCTATTGAAGCATGGCAAAAGTTAAAAAAAGTAAAAAAAAATGTTAAAAAAATAAAAAAATATAAAAGTTTAAATCACCCCCCTTTCGCCCCATTCAAAATAAATCAATAAACAAAAAAAAAAAAACTACACATATTTGGTATCGCTGCATTCAGAATCGCCTGATCAATCAATAAAAAAAGGCATTAACCTGATAGCTAAACAGCGTAGCGAGAAAAAAAATTCGAAACATCAGAATTACATTTTTTTGGTCGCCGTGACATTGCATTAAAATGCAATAGCGGGCGATCAAAAGAACGTATCTGCACCGATATGGTATCATTAAAAATGCCAGTTCAGCACACAAAAAATAAGCCCTCAACAGACCCCAGATCATGAAAAATAGAGACGCTATGGGTATCGGAAAATGGCGCAATTTTTTTTTTTAGCAAAATTTGGAATTTTTTTTCACCACTTAGATAAAAAATAACCTAGTCATGTTAGGTGTCTATGAACTCGTAATGACCTGGAGAATCATAATCGCAGGTCAATTTTAGCATTTAGTGAACCTAGCAAAAAAGCCAAACAAAAAACAAGTGTGGGACTGCACTTTTTTTGCAATTTCACCACACTTTTTTCCCATTTTCTAGTACACGACATGCTAAAACCAATGATGTCGTTCAAAAGTACAACTCTTTCCACAAAAAATAAGCCCTCACATGGCCATATTGACGGAAAAATAAAAAAGTTATGGCTCTGGGAAGGAGAGGAGCGAAAAACGAACATGGAAAAACGGAAAATCCCATGGTCATGAAGGGATTAATGCACCTTACTAAAGTGTAACTTTTCTGGAGCATTTTTTGTTAGAATTCTTTATTGTGCTATTGATCAGTTGTACCTGGTATAAGGCAGAGTTCTGAGAATAATTTTTTTTTTCTTTTGCAAATATTTACTAAATCAGACATTTCTGAGAAGCTGACAGGTCTTCTTCAACTGCCAGCTATGCTTTGGAAAAAGTTAGACAAAAATCAATAACTTTGTCTTAAGAACATATTGATAGAGAAAATGTGAACTGTAATCATTTTATAAATACATGCATTTGTTTGACAAGGGAGTCTCTTAAATACTAAAGTATTCTAGGGAAAATGTGATTCAGTTGGAACAATAGATAAAGCTTTGGCAAAATAGAAGTTTGCAACATGAAAATCATTCAAGGCTCATACTCTTATGACCTCAACTCTTTAAAGATGTAGATAAAAGAACAGTAAAATCAGGAGGAAGACAGAATGTGTTGAATACCAAATGTATAAAGAGATCAAAGAGGTGAAGTAACACCCAAATACTTAAAATGTTTTTGCTAATAACTGTTGTACTAAAATATAGAGATTAAGGCTTTGCTCACATTATCGTATAAAAAATCTGTCCCATTCTCATGCAGGAGAGTGGAACGATTTTTTCCAACTTTTCATCTGTGTGCTGTCTGTGTGCTTGCTGCATACAGTCTCTTTGTTTACTCAGCAGCTATCAATCTTTTACAGGACCATTTACAGTTTCCTATGCTTCAGAAACCTAATGTATACATAAAAATCAGTAGACATACTGATGGTCCATATGGCATGTGATTTTTTTCTCGCACTGTCCGATTTCGAAGTGAAATTGCAGAATGGGGCGATTTTTCTTCAGCTGAGAAAAAAATACAGCTGAGAAAAAAATTGCCTCATTGAATAACATTGATCTAAGTGCAATCCGAGGGTGAGTGAACTCTAAAGGAAATACTCACATTGTCACAAATATGAGTCTCTATTTATAGTTAATAATATTATCACTACTCCCCTTTATTTTGCAATGTAATACAAAACACAGACGGTATTTAAATGTTTTTTGCTGTAATCTGATTTAAGGAGGACCTTATTTTCCTGAAATTTGGTGCCTTTTTTCTCCACACATACCTTTGATCATTGCTGCCAAAGAGTTCTATTTTAACCTCATCAATAGTGTTGAGCGATACCGTCCGATACTTGAAAGTATCGGTATCGGAAAGTATCGGCCGATACCGGCAAAGTATCGGATCTAATCCGATACCGATACCCGATACCAATACAAGTCAATGGGACTCAAGTATCGGACGGTATCACTGATGGTTCCCAGGGTCTGAAGGAGAGGAAACTCTCCTTCAGGCCCTGGGAACCATATTAATGTGTAAAATAAAGAATTAAAATAAAAAATATTGCTATACTCATCTCTCCGACGCAGCCTGGACCTTACCGAGGGAACCGGCAGCGTTCTTTGCTTAAAATGCGCGCTTTTCCTTCCTTCCGTGACGTCACGGCTTGTGATTGGCCGCGTGCCGCCCATGTGGCCGCGACGCGACCAATCACAGCAAGCCGTGACGTAATTTTCAGGTCCTTCTAGGCATTCAGTATTTTAAAATTACGTTCCGGCTTTGTGATTGGTCGCGTCGCGGTCACATGGGCGATGCGACCAATCACAAGCCGTGATGTCACGGGAGGCAGGAAACGCGCACATTTTTAAAATTACGTCACGGCTTGTGATTGGTTGCGTGCCGCCCATGTGACCGCGACGCGACCAATCACAGCAAGCCGTGACGTAATTTCAGGTCCTGAATGCCTATTTCTGCATTCAGGACCTGAAATTACGTCACGGCTTGCTGTGATTGGTCGCGTCGCGGTCACATGGGGGGCACGCAACCAATCACAAGCCGCGACGTAATTTTAAAAATGCGCGCGTTTCCTGCCTCCCGTGACATCACGGCTTGTGATTGGTCGCGTCTCCCATGTGACCGCAACGCGACCAATCACAAAGCCGGAACGTAATTTTAAAATACTGAATGCCTAGAAGGACCTGAAAATTGCGTCACGGCTTGCTGTGATTGGTCGCGTCGCGGCCACATGGGCGGCACGCGACCAATCACAAGCCGTGACGTCACGGAAGGAAGGAAAAGCGCGCATTTTAAGCAAAGAACGCTGCCGGTTCCCTCGGTGAGGTCCAGGCTGCGTCGGAGAGGTGAGTATAGCAATATTTTTTATTTTAATTCTTTATTTTACACATTAATGTTGTTTCGATACCGATACCCAATACCACAAAAGTATCGGATCTCGGTATTGGAATTCCGATACCCGCAAGTATCGGCCAATACCCGATACTTGCGGTATCGGAATGCTCAACACTACTCATCAATCCACAGGACTTGTTTCCAAAGTGCATCAGGCTTGTTTAGATGGTCTTTTTCATATTTCTGACTGAATGTTATGCTGAGAATGCAGGACAAGTTTTCTTCTGATGACTCTTCCATGAAGGCCATATTTGCAGGTGTCTCTGAACAGTAGAACAATGTACCACAACTTCAGAGTCTGCTAATTCTTTCTGAAGGTATTTTGCAGTCAAGCGGTTTTCTGCTTTGCCTCTGTAGCAATCCTTCGAGCAGCTCTCACTGAAATTTTACTTAGTCTTCCAGACCTTATCTTGGCTTCCATTGTTCCTGTTAACTGCCATTTCTTATTTGCATTTTGAACTGAAGAGTAATTTGAAAACCTTTTGCTATATTCTTTTAGCCTTCTCCTGCTTTGCAGGCCTCCACCATTTTCATTTTCAGAGTGTTAGGCAGCTGCTTAGAAGAAACCATGGATGCAATTTTTTGGCACAAGGTTAGAGGAGGCAGGGTTTTTATAAAGTCTGGAATTTGCATCACTTGGCATTTCCTTACGATGATAGCGAACAAGCCATAATTTATCAGGGTAATTAAGGTCTGAAACCTTGGTCAAAGTTATCTGAGCACACAAATCTCCAAGGGTGCCCAACTTTTGCATGAGCCCATTATCTTTTTTTTACAATTTTTAAGATGTAAAAAATGACAATATATATATTTTTGCCTAAAATACAAAGAAAATGTGTCACCTTTGACTTTAGACCTTTTAGAGATAATTTTAGCTTCAACTTGCTTAACTGTTTACAAATACAGTAAATTTGACCAGGTGGGCCCAGACTTTTACATGCCATTGTAAATATAAATGAGATTCCCTCTAAATCCTCTTTTTTCTAAGCTAAAGAAGCCAACTTTTCCAACCTCTTAATATTAGAGAGACCTTCCATCCCATTTAATAATCTAGTTGCCTGCCTTTAAACTGACCATAACTTACCATTATAATTTTTAAAATGTGGAGCCCAAAAGTGGTTCTCATACATATAATGTGGCCTTACAAGTGATTTGTAGAGAGGCAATAATACATTTGTTCATATAGTAGGAGTTACCAATTGTTATTCCTGACCTGTTAATCAGCAGCAATTTTGTTGCTTCTGTTTCTCTGTTATTAACTTTTTAACAATATATTTCAATAAAGATTTATATTTTTATACTATTTGGCATTAGCTTTCAATATTTGTAGGGTATATTTGTGATTTGGGAAATGCCATAGCTTAGGCCAGTTTTTTTTCTAAATTGCTATACTTTATAATTGTTAACCATGAATCGTTCAAAAGGGTCAGGGATGGCTGACAAATTAAAAGAGTTTGCAAGGATTGATCCATCTGATAATGCACGATCTCTCAGGAAAAAATCCATCACATGCTAAGACTGCGGATCAGCGTAAAAAACGCATTTGTGATAGTGAAGAAGGCGGTGACCAAGAGGATCTAACTCTTAAACAGGCATCTGAATAGTTAATGCAAGCCATATTCTTAACTAGAACATCCCAGACCTGAAAAATAGAGGATGTACACTCTGAAGTAGGGTGTCTCCGGCTAGATATGCAGGCCATGGGGGGAACATTACAGAAGTTGAATCAAGAGTATCCCACTTGGAGGACAAAAATGGCTGGAAGCAAAAGGCTGATGATCTGGAAAATAGACTGCACCGGAATAACATCATTGGATTGCCGGAGTGTTCGGAAGGCCAGCAACCTGAGCAATTCCTGGAAGGTTGGCTAAAGGATACTCTGGGAGATGAATTCTTCTCCACATTTTCTGCGCAAAGGGCTCATAGGGTCCCTACAAAATCTCTTCCTCCGGGCAGTCTACCTAGACCTTTTCTGGCGTATCTCCTCAATTGTAAAGACAGAGATGCTATTTGACACATGGCACAACAAAAGAGTCCTATTAAGTTCAATAATGCCAAGATATTGATATTCCCTGATTTATCTATGGAACTCCAGAAACAATGGGCACAGTTTATGGAGATCAAGAAGCAGCTCAGAGGAAAGAATGTTTTATATTCAATGATCTATTCAGCTCGACTTTGAATTGTCCATGAGGGTTCTTCCATATTTTTTACAGATCCAGCAGAGGCAGCTGAATGGTTCTGATTAGTGATGAGCGAGTATGCTCATTGCTTAGGTTTTCCCGAGCACGCTCAGGGGGTCTCCGGGTATTTGTTAGTTCTTGGAGATTTAGTTTTTGTCGAAGCAGCTGCATGATTTACAGCTGTTAGCCAGCCTGAGTACATGTGGGGGTTGCCTGGTTGCTAGGGAATCCCCACATGTATTCAAGCTGTCAAGCATCCATAAATCATGCAGCAGCATTGGCAAAAACTAAATCTCCGAGCACTAACAAATACTCGGAGACCACCAGAGCGTGCTAAGGAAAACCTAATCAATGAGTATACTCGCTCATCACTAGTTCCAAACCCATATGGGATATCATGAAAAGAAGTCTTGATATGCTTGCAGCAAATTTGGAACTCTCCTAATAATTGTATGATTGGAGCTTTTTCCACTAGCGTCCAGTTTAACAGCAATACCGGACACTGTGTTCAGTGAGGGCATCCCGTTGTTAAATCCATGATAGGAACAAGACTTTGCTCCTTTATTTTTTTTTTTATTTTATTTTGTTCTCTTTTATATTAGTTCTGTTTGTTGTTGTTTACATTGAAGCTGCTGCCAAGAGTTTCTATATGATGCCTGTAAATTTTACCTGTGTTATAATGTATATCATATTTGGATAAGAAAACATGGTTTCTGAAATTATATGTATGACTTGGAATGTGAGGGGTCTCAAGTCTCCTCGTAAAAGAATTAAGGTGTTCTCCCAGATTAAGCGTTATCACCCTCACATTGTGGCTTTGGTTGAAATGCCCCTAACCACAGATTCAGCTTGGTGCTTACAGAAACCATGGGTGCAATGGTTCATTCACACATTCCATACTAGTTATTCAAGGGGGGTATCATTGTTGATACATAGAGATGTTAGGTGGGAGGTCAGGGAGGCTCGGAAAGACCCTGAGAGACGCTTTATTTTTGTTTATGCATTGATAAATTCAAATAAGTATGTTATATTGTGCGTTTATAATTCTCACCCGGCCAATGTCTCAGTTCTTCAAATGGCTATGAGCTTTGCTTTAAATTATCTGGATGCACACATTATATGCATTGGAGACTTTAATCTAGTCATGGACAATGGTCTTGACAGGACTAGGCTGGATGGTGGGACTTCTCCATCTTTGTCTCAGCTAGCATTGTTCATAGAAGGTAGTGGGTGGCTAGATTTATGGAGCATGCATCATACTAAGGTGAGGGAATATACTTGTCACTCATCTATTAGACGAACTCTGTCCCATGTAGACTATATATTTGGATCCAGTAGTTTAGCGATGTGGGTAGATGACATAAAGCATGGTAATAAAGGGGTCACAGAACATAGTCCGATTGTACTTAGACTTAAATTTGGCCAGCTGAACCACAATATATTCTGGAGGCTAAATCCATTCAGGTTGAAACTAATAGGTCCTAATGATAGAACTGCAGATCAATTAGATCATTTCATTTCATCCCACCCTGAACCCCAGAATATTAACCTGTTTTGGGATACCCTCAAGGCGTACTTAAGATGATGTTTATCTTCTACAATTTCTTATATTAAACGGGTAACTTCAAGGGAGGACAATGAGATGGAACAGCAACTGAAGAACTCAGAAGCTGCGAACATATCTAGTCAGACTAATGAAAATAGAATTGAGTAGCTGACCTTACATAGACTATATACCCAATACATGGACACCAAATCAATACGCAAACTATTTTTTACCCGTCAATCCTACTTTGAACTGGGGAACCAGGCAAGTACATTTTGGGCTTTTCTGGTGCACCAGCATAACACGTCTAATACTATAATCCAAATTCAGAAACTGGATTGTTCGGTGAGGACCTCGACTGAGGATATACTTCATTGTTTCTATGATTATTATAGAGCGTTATATAGCTCTAGGAGTGGTCTTGGTATCCCAGAATGTTTGGATTATTTCATATTTTATATCAGATATAAAATTCCCCATGTTGAGTTCTACTCAGCAGGCCTTTCTGGATGCTGATTTTACTATAGAGTAGATAGAAGGTGCCATCATGGATATGGCTTATGGGAAGGCTCCAGGACAGGATGGGTTCCCCATTGAATTGTATAGGACATATCAAAATATATTGGCACCACTGCTTTTAACCCTGCTGTTTTGTTCGCATTTACTATACACTTGTAGTGTTCCGGGTCACTATGACCCGGCTTATTAAACCTTGATTTTAGACACTCTAACTCCATTTTTTGTATACTTTTTGCTTACTAGACTGTTTGTGAACATGTTTGGTAGTAAAAAAAAAAAAAAGAACTAGAAATCTTTTTTTTTTTGTTTTTATTCTGAAAAAACAGATCAATGAGCAAAACGGAAATAGAAAACTACACATATTTTATTACAAAAAAACAATGTCTTAGACAGCGCGTTCTGAGCAGTCCGTTCTGCGCATAATATACACGTGTAGTGCACACCTAGTGATCTCTCCGGATGCACTCTACATTTTAGAATAGACTGCGCACCAAAAATAATCAAAATAAAGCCATTTTTATGGTGCGCAGATCTCAATGCATACCCCCGGTAGAGCGCGTGTACGACCCCATTGAAATAATTTAGGAAATAAATCAATTGATATACAATAGTAGATGCAATAAATAGACCCAACTGAGGTTATAACTCCTTTATTTCACTGAAAATATGGCCTCACAGCTGTAAAAAATGATGTCGGGTCACTATGACCCGAACACAACAAGTGTAACTTTTTGCGTGTAGCAAAAAGTAGACGAAAAAAAAAAAAAATACTCATAGGTAGGTCCCCCCAAATGAGGAAAAGTCAAGGAGTCTCAAGTTTTATAGACTTACAGAAAAAAATCTACAGGGCCGCAAAAAGTCTGTTCAGGTCACTATGACCCGAACAGAACATTAGGGTTAACCCCTTAATCCCATATGACGTACTATACCGTCGAGGTGGGGTGGGCCTTAATTCCCGGTGACGGTATAGTACGTCATACGCGATCGGCCGCGCTCACGGGGGGAGCGCGGCCGATCGCGGCCGGGTGTCGGCTGCATTATGCAGCTGACATCCGGCACTATGTGCCAGGAGCGGTCACGGACCGCCCCCGGCACATTAACCCCCGGCACACCGCGATCAAACATGATCGCGGTGTACCGGCGGTACAGGGAAGCATCGCGCAGGGAGGGGGCTCCCTGCGGGCTTCCCTGAGACGATCGGTACAAGGTGATGTACTCACCTCGTACCGAACGTCTTCTCCCTGCAGGCCCCGGATCCAAAATGGCCGAGGGGCTGTATCCGGGTCCTGCAGGGAGCACTTCCGGGTCGGAGCAGGCTGCAGATGAAAGCTGCAGCCTGCTCCGATGAAAGTATGATCGTGGATCTGCGCACACTATCAGATCTGCGATCTGTGATGTCCCCCCCTGGGACAAAGTAAAAAAGTAAAAAAAAAAATTTCCACATGTGTAAAAAAAAAAAAAAAAAATTCCTAAATAAATAATAATAATAAAAAAAAAAATATTATTCCCATAAATACATTTCTTTATCTAAAAAAAACAAACAAAAACAATAAAAGTACACATATTTAGTATCGCCGCGTCCGTAACGACCCAACCTATAAAACTGGCCCACTAGTTAACCCCTTCAGTAAACACCGTAAGAAAAAAAAAAAAAAAACGAGGCAAAAAACAACGCTTTATTACCATACCGCCGAACAAAAAGTGGAATAACACGCGATCAAAAAGACGGATATAAATAACCATGTTACCGCTGAAAACGTAATCTTGTCCCGCAAAAAACGAGCCGCCATACAGCATCATCAGCAAAAAAATAAAAAAGTTATAGTCCTCAGAATAAAGCGATGCCAAAATAATTATTTTTTCTATAAAATAGTTTTTATCGTATAAAAGCGTCAAAACATAAAAAAATGATATAAATGAGGTATCGCTGTAATCGTACTGACCCGACGAATAAAACTGCTTTATCAATTTTACCAAGCGCAGAACGGTATAAACGCCTCTCCCAAAAGAAATTCATGAATAGCTGGTTTTTCGTTATTCTGCCTCACAAAAATCGGAATAAAAAGTGATAAAAAATGGTCACGTGTCCGAAAATGTTACCAATAAAAACGTCAACTCGTCCCGCAAAAAACAAGACCTCACATGACTCTGTGGACCAAAATGTGGAAAAATTATAGGTCTCAAAATGTGGAGACGCAAAAACTTTTTTGCTATAAAAAGCGTCTTTTAGTCTGGTTTCACACTTGCGTTTTTATCTGCATGCGTTTTTTAAAAAAACCGCATGTGTGAAAAAATGCATGTAAACGCGGTAAAACGCATGCGTTTTTATAGAAAAACACAAGAAAACAAGAAAAAAACAAAAAACCCTAACCCTACCCCTAACCTGAAATACATGGCACTGAAATACGTGGCACTGAAATATACGTTTATATACGTATATACGTATATAAGTGCCACGATATTTCAGTGGCCACGTATATAAGTGCCACGTATTTAAGTGCCACGTATTTAAGTGCCACGTATTTAAGTGCCACGTATTTACGTGCCACGTATTTACGTGCCACGTATTTTTCAGTGCCTGAAATACGTGGCACTGAAATACGTGGCACTGAAATATCGTGGCACTGAAATATCGTGGCACTGAAGTATTTACGTGCCACGTATTTTTCAGTGCCTGAAATACGTGGCACTGAAATACGTGGCACTGAAATACGTGGCACTGAAATACGTGGCACTGAAATACGTGGCACTGAAATATTGTGGCACTGAAATATCGTGGCACTTAAATACGTGGCACTTAAATACGTGGCACTTAAATACGTGGCACTTAAATACGTGGCACTTAAATACGTGGCACTTAAATACGTGGCACTTATATACGTGGCACTTATATACGTGGCACTTATATACGTGGCACTTATGACTGTCAGAAAATGTTCAGTAAACGGTTAGGGGTAGGGTTTCAGGTAGAATTGGGGAGTTTCCACTGTTCAGGCACATCAGGGGCTCTCCAAACGCGACATGGCGTCCAATCTCAATTCCAGCCAATTCTGCGTTGAAAAAGTAAAACAGTGCTCCTTCCCTTCCGAGCTCTTCCGTGCGTCCAAAAAGGGGTTTACCCCAACATATGGGGTATCAGCGTACTAGGGACAAATTGAACAACAACTTCTGGGGTCCAAGTTCTCTTGTTATCCTTGGGAAAATAAAAATTTGGGGGGCTAAAAATCATTTTTGTGGGAAAAAAAATATGTTTTATTTTCACGGCTCTGCGTTGTAAACTGTAGTGAAACACTTGGGGGTTCAAAGTTCTCACAACACATCTAGATAAGTTCCTTGGGAGGTCTAGTTTCCAATATGGGGTCACTTGTGGGGGGTTTGTACTATTTGGGTACATCAGGGGCTCTGCAAATGCAACGTGACGCCTGCAGACCAATCCATTTAAGTCTGCATTCCAAATGGCGCTCCTTCCCTTCCGAGCTCTGTCATGCGCCCAAACAGTGGTTCCCCCCCACATAGGGGGTATCAGCGTACTCAGGACAAATTGGACAACAACTTTTAGGGTCCAATTTATCCTGATACCCTTGTGAAAATACAAAACTGGGGGCTAAAAAATCATTTTTGTGAAAAAGAAAAATAATTTTTATTTTCACGGCTCTGCGTTATAAACTGTAGTGAAACACTTGGGGGTTCAAAGTTCTCACTACACATCTAGATAAGTTCCTTGGGGGGTCTAGTTTCCAATATGGGGTCACTTGTGGGGGGTTTGTACTGTTTGGGTACATCAGGGGCTCTGCAAATGCAACGTGATGCCTGCAGACCAATCCATTTAAGTCTGCATTCCAAATGGCGCTCCTTCCCTTCCGAGCTCTGTCATGCGCCCAAACAGTGGTCCCTCCCCACAAATGGGGTATCAGCGTACTCCAGACAAATTGGACAACAACTTTTGGGGTCCAATTTATCCTGATACCCTTGTGAAAATACAAAACTGGGGGCTAAAAAATCATTTTTGTGAAAAAAAAAATAATTTTTATTTTCACGGCTCTGCGTTATAAACTGTAGTGAAACACTTGGGGGTTCAAAGCTCTCAAAACACATCTAGATAAGTTCCTTAGGGGGTCTACTTTCCAAAATGGTGTCACTTGTGGGGGGGGTTTAATGTTTAGGCACATCAGGGGCTCTCCAAACGCAACATGGCATCCCATCTTAATTCCAGTCAATTTTGCATTGAAAAGTAAAATAGCGCTTCTTCCCTTCTGAGCTCTGCTATGCGCCCAAACAATGGTTTACACCCACATATGGGGTATCGTCGTACTCAGGACAAATTGCACAACAACTTTTGTGGTCTAATTTCTTCTCTTACCCTTGGGGAAATAAAAAAATGGGGGTGAAAAGATCATTTTTGTGAAAAAATATGATTTTTTATTTTTACGGCTCTGCATTATAAACTTCTGTGAAGCACTTGTTGGGTCAAAGTGCTCAACACACATCTAGATAAGTTCCTTAAGGGGTCTACTTTCCAAAATGGTGTCACTCGTGGGGGGTTTCAATGTTTAGGCACATTAGGGTCTCTCCAAACGCAACATGGCGTCCCATCTCAATTCCAGTCAATTTTGCATTGAAAAGTCAAACGGCGCTCCTTCCCTTCTGAGCTCTGCCCTGCGCCCAAACAATGGTTTACACCCACATATGGGGTATCAGTGTACTCAGGACAAATTGCACAACAATTTTTGGGGTCCAATTTCTTCTCTTACCCTTGGGAAAATAAAAAATTGGGGGTGAAAAGATCATTTTTGTGAAAAAATATGATTTTTTATTTTTACGGCTCTGCATTATAAACTTCTGTAAAGCACTTGTTGGGTCAAAGTGCTCACCACACATCTAGATAAGTTCCTTAGAGGGTCTGCTTTCCAAAATGGTGTCACTTGTTAGGGGTTTCAATGTTTAGGCACATCAAGGGCTCTCTAAATGCAACATGGCGTCCCATCTCAATTCCAGTCAATTTTGCATTGAAAAGTCAAATGGCGCTCCTTCCCTTCCGAGCTCTGCCCTGCGCCCAAACAATGGTTTACACCCACATATGGGGTATCAGCGTACTCAGGACAAATTGCACAACAATTTTTGGGGTCCAATTTCTTCTCTCACCCTTGGGAAAATAAAAAATTGGGGGTGAAAAGATAATTTTTGTGAAAAAATATGATTTTTTATTTTTACGGCTCTGCATTATAAACTTCTGTAAAGCACTTGTTGGGTCAAAGTGCTCACCACACATCTAGATAAGTTCCTTAGGGGGTCTACTTTCCAAAATGGTGTCACTTGTGGGGGGTTTCAATGTTTAGGCACATCAGGGGCTCTCCAAATGCAACATGGCGTCCCATCTCAATTCCAGTCAATTTTGCATTGAAAAGTCAAATGGCGCTCCTTTGCTTCCAAGCTCTGCCATGCGCCCAAACTGTGGTTTACCCCCACATATGGGGTATCAGCGTACTCAGGACAAATTGTACAACAACTTTTGGGGTCTATTTTCTCCTGTTACCCTTGGTAAAATAAAACAAATTGGAGCTGAAATAAATTTTGTGTGAAAAAAAGTTAAATGTTCATTTTTATTTAAACATTCCAAAAATTCCTGTGACACACCTGAAGGGTTAATAAACTTCTTGAAAGTGGTTTTGAGTACCTTGAGGGGTGCAGTATTTAGAATGGTGTCACACTTGGGTATTTTCTATCATATAGACCCGTCAAAATGACTTCAAATGAGATGTGGTCCCTAAAAAAAAATGGTGTTGTAAAAATGAGAAATTGCTGGTCAACTTTTAACCCTTATAACTCCGTCACAAAAAAAAATTTTGGTTCCAAAATTGTGCTGATGTAAAGTAGACATGTGGGAAATGTTATTTATTAAGTATTTTGTGTGACATATGTCTGTGATTTAAGGGCATAAAAATTCAAAGTTGGAAAATTGCGAAATTTTCAAAATTTTCGCCAAATATTCGATTTTTTCACAAATAAACGCAAGTTATATCGAATAATTTTTACCACTAACATGAAGTACAATATGTCATGAGAAAACAATGTCAGAATCGCCAAGATCCGTTGAAGCGTTCCAGAGTTATAACCTCATAAAGGGACAGTGGTCAGAATTGTAAAAATTGGCCCGGTCATTAACGTGCAAACCACCCTCGGGGCTTAAGGGGAGGTGTTTCGAGGGATCAGGGAGGGAGGGTCTTTGCCAGACTCCTTTTATAAGGCAAATATTATTGTGCTTCAGAAAGAAAGGAAGGATCCTCTTGAATGTGGATCTTATCACCCCATATCACTGGTAAATGTAGATTATAAAATCTTTACTAAGGTTCTGGCCACTAGACTGAACTCGGTTATATTGGATCTTATACACCTGGACCAGACTGGTTTCATGCCTGGTAAAAGTACCTCTATTAATATTAGGCGAGTCCAGTCAGTGGTTCAATATAGTTCTTTGGTACCAGATAATAATTGGGCTTTGGCATTGTTGGACGTGGCTAAGGCCTTCAACTCCCTTGAATGACCTTTCTTGTCTGCATGCTTACAGAAATATGGTTTTGGTGCTAGATTTAAAAACTAGATTGGCGTAATATACGCAAAACCTAAAGCTTGCATAATCATAAATAACTCTGTATCAGAATCATTTTCTCTGTCTAGGGGAGCACATCAGGGATGCCCCCTTTCCCCGGCCCTCTTTGCTCTTGCGATTGAGGCATTGGCAACAAGTATAAGGTCCTCTCCAAATATTAGGGGTATAAACATAGCAGATCGTCTAGACACTATCGGGTTATATGCTGATGACATGGTGATATTTATATATAGGACATAAGAGACATTGTCACAGGTCATTACTACCATAGATAAATTTGGTAAATGCTCAGGGTTATACATAAATTGGGATAAGTCCGCCTTACTGCCTCTCTCTCATAGCCCAATGGCCCACCTTGATAACTTGTCTCCATTGCCTATTGTGTCTCATTTTAAATACTTAGGAATTAATATATCCAAATGCAGTGACCTTGACCTACAGCTTAATATTCTCCCATTATTGGAACTGGTTAAACCTAAATTTTCCTCTTGGAATAAACTTCCGTTATCTGTATCTGGTTATATAAATCTAATTAAGATGATTTTACTTCCTAAGCTTAGGTACTCCCTCCAACATAGTGCTGTATTAGTTCCTAAATCCTTTTTCACAAATTTAAATTCCATGATCATGTCTTTTATATGGGGGAAAACTAGACAAAATCTTAAACTATCTACTTTGCAGAGGTCTAAACAAATGAGAGGAGCGACATTGCAGGATTTCTTTTTATATTATTTGGCAGGGCAGGTTAAAGCTTTGGGTAAGTGGATGCCTGATAATTATCTACCCATCTCGGAAAGTCATCTAGCCCATGCTGCAAAGGTTGATTGCCTGTTGGGTTTCCTGGAAACAGACAAACTTGATGCTCCTTGAATATTGCTCCTACTTAGATTAGTGTGGTCAGTTTGGAAACAAATTTAAAAAGTAATCTGTTTTAAGAACATTATAGCTGAAATGCCGCTATGGAAAAATAATTATTTCCCAGTGTTACTAAACCACCCATCCACTGATTTCTGGATCTTACATAATGTTTCCTCGGTTAAGCATTTATATGATCATGATGTTCTAATGTCCTTTGAACAAATACAAGCTAAATATAATATCCCGAGGTCCCAATTCTTTTGTTACCTTCAGCTCAGATCAGTTTTCCAATCGCATTTACGTTATATGAATACGACCCAAACTATCTAATCTCTCCCTTTAATAGGTATCCTTAAATCACAAGGTCCCCAGGGTCTCATTTCTTCTTTATATACGTACATGTTGTCTGCGGGAACTGACTCTGCTATAATGATAATTAAGGTGAAATGAGAAGGCCTCATCTCCGATGCTCAAGGTGAAGACTGGGAGGAGATTCTTGAATCTCCAGCTATGGTATCCCATCTGTTAATAATAGTCTTAGGCGAACTGAAGACCGCGCACACGGTATGAATTTTTAGGTAGTTTATTATTATTATTATTAATAAACTACCTAAAAATTCATACCGTGTGCGCGGTCTTCAGTTCGCCTAAGACTATCACCCTCAACATCCTTGTTTGGATTTTTGTGGAGACATGCTGCTACGGTCAAGCCTACATGGGAGTTGTGACCTAGGTTCACAACTCCAATAGGTGAGTACATTCCCTGCATAGGACCATATGTTTTCCTAAACAGTGTGACACATTGGGGGCGCCTTGTGTTTTTTTCTCATCTGTTAATAATAAAATGATTCAGTTATATATATCAATCATATCTGACTCCATTACGGCTTTTCAAAATGGGTTGGCTCAGAATGTTTGAGATGTCACTCACTAGATGCAGATTTTATACATATATATTATTCTTTCCTTCTGGAGTGAGGTAACATTGTTGTTGACATCATAATACAAACCCCTGTTCCTCTTAGTCCACTAGTCTGTTTATTTGGGGTGTTGGATGAGGAGACATGGGGACATTATGCTAGGATTTTCCCATGTGAGACACTTTTTCTGGCCAGGAAGGTGTTGGCATTACGTTGGATGGGTGGTTCACATCCCTCTCTCAGAGCTTGGATTGAATTGGTAAATTCAGATATACCATATGAGAGATCACTATATCAGAATAGGGGTTGTTTAGGAAAATTTGACAAGATTTGAGACAGGTGGAACTCTTCTCATCTTACTGTATTAGTACGTAGTGGTCCAGTACCACTGTGAATATTATGGTTAAAATGCATCAAGTTATATTTTATAGTATTAATATTGTGTAACTATTCTTGGCAGCGGGATAGTTGTAGTTTAATTAGATATGTAGTATCATTTTAAGCTATATACTACTAAATACATATATGGTTAAATATTGTTTTCTGTTTATTTGCCAATTAATTTATTGTCCATACAGCATTGTATGGACTTGAGAAATTAAAATTGTACAAACAGTTTAATGTACAGATTTGCTGTTCTTTTATAACCGCTTTGACAGATGCATATGTATCATTTTGGTTGTATACTAATGTGTACATTTTGTTTTGTGGTTTAATAAACAAATTTAAAAAAAATAATACATTTGGATCACAGGATTTTATTTCCTTTTATCAACCCTAAAATGTTGTTTGCTTTTACATCTACTGCTTGACGTTGAGTACCGTTGCTTATCTTACTTGTGACCAGGATAATCAAGTCATTCTCCTGTTTTGTAGTTCCTAGTACAGTGGTGGTAAGAACTGGGTCATTGTAGATCAGAGGTTCCGTGTAGAGCACAGTTGGGTGCAGGACTCAAATTAAGTACAACAGTTTTAGAGTCCATCTCCAGATTCACCGGGTAAGTTAATTAGACGGTTCACATCAAACTGAAATGTATTATTCATTTATCTATCTATTTAGCTTGCAACAAATTATCATGTTAACATATTCTGTTCATATTTGTGCTAAATATGATTTTACGTTGGAAATTGAATTTATATTCTTTTGTCAGAATAACGTCTGAGATGCTTTGTACAAAGCAGTTATTAATTCTCATATAGTGTTACAAGGACTAAAATTTCATTTCTATCTTGCATAATGAGCCAGAACATAGCAGTTGTGGTTTCAGTGGTATTAGAAAACCAATTTGTCTATCCTCCATTCATTAATATATATTACTTACACATTTTAAAGTTAGGGCAAAGCTCATTGTTTTTCATTTAAACAAATTTGAATTTACTCTCATGTTATAAAGAACAAAGTCAAATAATTTATCTTATAACAATTAACTGCTAAACTTTCTACTAATTTTAAGAAAGTACCACTGTGCATATAGCCATCTGTCAACACTATGTGGCCAAATAGTGCCTCTGTGAACAAAGGTATAATTTAGAGCTGTAGCTTAACCCCTTTCTTACATTAGAGATACTATCCCGTTGAGGTGGTATGAGCCCGTATGACCACCGACGGGATAGTACATCTAACGAGATCAGCCGCGCTCACGGAGGGAGTGCGGCTGATCGCGGCCGGGTGTCAACTGACTATCGCTGCCGACATCCGGCATTATGTGTGCCAGAAGTGGTCACGGACCGCTCCTGGCACATTAACGTTCCGGAGGAACACCGATCAAACATGATCGCAGCATTGCGACGGCATAGGGAAGCATCACGCAGGGAGGGGGCTCCCTGCGTGATTACCTGAGACCCTCGGTACAACGCGATGTGATCCCGTTGTACCGAGCTTCTCCTCCCTGCAGGCGCCGGATCAAAAATAGCTGCGGGGCTCCTTCCGGGTCCTGCAGTGAGGTGGCTTGCAAGCGCCTGCTCAGAGCAGGTGCCAGCAAGCCTCCCTGCAGTGCCTGTCAGATCACTGATCTGACACAGTGCATTGCAAAGTGTCAGATCAGCGATCTGACACGATACTGTGATGTCCCCACTGGGGAAATGTTATAAAGTGAAGAAAAAAAATATTTATGTGTGTAAAAAAAAAAAAATTCCTAAATAAAGAAAAAAAAAATATTGTTCCAATAAATAAGTTTCTTTATCTAAATAAAAAAAGAAACAAAAGTACACATATTTAGTATCGCCGCGTCCGTAATGACCCGACCAATAAAACTGTCCCACTAGTTAACCCGTTCAGTGAACACCGTAAAAAAAAAAACTAGGCAAAAAAACGATGCTTTATTATCATACCGCCAAACAAAAAGTGGAATAATACACGATCAAAAAGACGGATAGAAATAAACATAATACCGCTGAAAACGTCATCTTGTCCCGCAAAAAAAGAGCCACCATACAGCATTATCAGCGTAAAAATGAAAAGGTTATAGTCCTTAGAATAAAGCAATGCAAAAATAATTATTTAAAATTGTTTTTATCGTATAAAAGTACCAAAACATGAAAAAAGATATAAATGAGGTATCACTGTAATCATACTGACCCTAAGAATAAAACTGCTTTATCAATTTTACCAAATGTGGAACGGTATAAACGCCCCCCCCAAAAGAAGTTCATGAATAGCTGGTTTTTGGTCATTCTGACTCACAAAAATCGGAATAAAAAGCGATCAAGAAATGTCACGTGCCCGAAAATGGTACCAATAAAAACGTCAACTCGTCCTGCAAAAAACAAGACCTCACATGACTCTGTGGACCAAAATATGGAAAAATTATAGCTCTCAAAATGTGGAGACGCAAAAACTATTTTTTGCAATAAAAAGCGTCTTTTAGTGTGTGACAGCTGCCAATAAAAAAAAACACTATAAAAGTAAATAAACCCCCCCTTCATCACCCCCTTAGTTAGGGAAAAGTAATATAATTACTTTTTTTTATTTATTTCCATTTTCCCATTAGGGTTAGAGTTAGGGGGGCTAAAGTTAGATTTAGGGTTGGGGCTAAAGTTAGAGTTAGGGTTGGGGTTAAAGTTAGGGTTAGGGTTGGGGCTAAAGCTAGGGTTAAGGTTGGGGCTAAAGTTAGGGTTAGGGTTGGGGCTAAAGTTAGGGTTAGGGTTGGGGCTAAAGTTAGGGTTTGGATCACATTTACAGTTGGGATTAGGGTTAAGGGTGTGGTTAAGGTTATGGTTGGGATTAGGGTTGTGTTGGAGTTAGGGGTGTGGTTAGGGTTGGTATTAGGGTTAGGGGCATGTTCGGGTTAGGGGTGTGGTTAGGGTTATGGATAGGGATGGGATACCAAACTCTCCCCGCTCCAATCTGTCCTGAATGCTGAAGCCAGGATCATATTCCTCACCAACCGTTACACCGATGCCTCTACCTTGTGCCAGTCATTACACTGGCTACCCATTCACTCCAGAATCCAGTACAAAACTACTACCCTCATCCACAAAGCACTCCATGGCTCAGCACCATCCTACATCTCCTCTCTGGTCTCAGTCTACCACCCTACCCATGCCCTCCGCTCTGCTAATGACCTCAGGTTAGCATCCTCAATAATCAGAACCTCCCACTCCCATCTCCAAGACTTTACACGTGCTGTGCCAATTCTTTGGAATGGAAACCAAAAGAGAAAAGCATCACTCAAAATATGCACACCACATATATAGAGAATAAAGACATAATGCTAAATGATATGAAAACACAAAGATTTTTATTGACACACCACATTAAAACATAATTAAAAACGACAACACAAAGCCCCGTCCATAGCAGTCAATCAATATTCAGTACAAAACATTTGTGCATAATACAATACATAATATGACCTGAAACGTCACATGCCTGTCCATTAACCCAAAATGAGTAAGGGCTATATATGGCCAGCTAGAAAGGCAGAATCTGGCAAGAAATATATATATAAAGCCCTATACCACCATAGGTATGTCACAAAAATGATGCCTAGATTGATTGCAAATCCTATTTGGCTCATGGGACAGATGTGTAAACCAACCTGACTAGTCTATAACAGAGGTCCCAGAAAGACCATATAGTGACCAAATGAGACCCAGTGGCGCCAAGAAACCCCAGAAAGTACTGAGGTCGGTTTACCTAGTGCGAAAAAAGATAGTCACAGGAAGGATCCGCAGGCAGGCAGGCAAACAGGACAAGGGCCAGTGCAGCCCCACGCGTATCGCCCTCACTGATAGGGCTTCATCAGGGGAGGTGATCACCTACGGATCCTTCCTGTGACTATCTTTTTTCGCACTAGGTAAACACATTTATAGCAAACAAACACCAATGACAATATAGGACACATACAATACTTTAGCAAAGTCCTTCTCGATAGGATCAGTAACAGAATCATTTCCTGGCATTAGCGATAAATTATCAGAAAATATGGATGGCAATACAGATCAGAAAAGGACAAGAGGACCTTTTAAAGCACAAAAAAAACAGCACTTTCAAGATTTTAAAATATTGAAACTTAAAAATATAGTATAAAAGTTCATATTTGTGCCATGACAGCTTTTAATTGTAATTCAGGAGGCACCCATGTTCATATTAATATATATCTATCTATTGATCGATCGATCGATCGATCAATCTATCTATATTAATATGTTAGGGTTGGCGGAACGCACAGAGTATATATATATATATTGAGTAGTAGGTGCGTTTGCAACCTGGGGTCCACCGTGCAGGAGAGAACCTGCTGCTAGTAAAAGACAGTGCTATATTGCGGTATAAGTGAACTCTATTACTTCACAGATTCACTTGAGAAAAGAGAATGCTGTGCCTTGTTATCCTCACAGAGGATCAGCTACCTAATAGAGCCAACAGTGGTCATGCAGTCAGCAGAGCACACACAAAACTCCTCACCGGAGGTGTCGGTATTCTAGGGGCTTATTTCAGCCAAACCATGAATCCACATACGCAAACTCCTCACTGCAGGTGCCGGTATTCTAGGGGCTTATTTCAGGCAAACCCTGACCACATGCAGGCATGACCACACTGGCACTGAGCTCATAACTTGCCATGTGGCCATGCGAACCTTTTATAGTTTCAGCACTCAAGGACCTTCCTAGTTGGTCCAACAGGAACCGATTCAGGACCTGCGCATGTGACCCCTGACCTCCAATGGGAGGTCGTCCCGTGGGCATGACCAGTATGGGAAAAGCAGGACTTAGTCCCAGAAGGATCTGCTCGCTGCTGATCAGCGCTGGCTTCAAAGGGAGAGCCTGGAAGAATAGTAGTAACCAGTTGCCCAGTATCAGTCTGAGTCAGATGCTGGGACCGACGTCCCCACTGAGCAGGCTCCACTGCGGCTGGAGAAGAATGGGAGACCACAGCAGAGATGGTTCGAGATTCCCCCTGTGCAGAGGCGGGAACTGGACACCTAACATTACACTACTTATCTTCGGGTGCAGAGCCCAGACAACCCGTCCTTGGTTGTTTCCTGTCAATATACTTCACAAAAGCAGGCAGCACTCCATAGTCTTTGAGACAATGTGTAGGTGTTTATTGGACCCACATCTCCATATGCAACGTTTCGGCTCAGCTGAGCCTTTCTCAAGCCGAAACGTTGCATATGGAGATGTGGGTCCAATAAACACCTACACATTGTCTCAAAGACTATGGAGTGCTGCCTACTTTTGTGAAGTATATATATATATATATATATATATATATATATATATATATTTATATACATCTCTGGCAAAAATTAAGAGACCACTGCAAAATGTTCAGTTTGTCTGACTTTTCTATTTATAGGTATATTTTGGAGTAAAATATAAATTGTTCATTTATTCTATAAAATTCTGACAACATGTCTCCGAATTTCCAAGCAATAAATTTTGTATCTTTTTCCTGAATAGGAGAAATGGTCAAAATAAAAAAAACAGTGCTTTCAGACCTCAAATAATGCAAAGAAAACAAGTTCATAATCATTTAGAAACAACAATTCTAATGTTTTAACTCAGGAAGAGTTCAGAAATCAATTTTTTGTGGAATAACCATGATTTTTAATCACGGCTTTCATGCTTCTTGGCATGCTTTCCACCAGTCTTTCACACTACTTCTGTGCAAATATGTAAGCCGTTCTTATTTGTTTGATGGCTTATGACTATCCATCATCCTCTTGATTACATTACAGAGGTTCTTCAATGGGGTTCAGGTCTGGAGATTGGGCTGCCCATGACAGGATTTTGATGTGGTGGTTTCTTAATTTCTGCCAGAGCTGTAAATATATATATATATATATATATATATATATATATATATATATATATATATATATATATATATATATATATACTGTGTATTGTGTATATATATATATATATATATATATATATATATATATATATATATATATGTATATGTGATAGAAGCCTGGATTTGACCAAAGACTCAGTTGGGGCAGCAGCAATTATATACACACGTGGGTAAAATTGTTGCAGATCGGTTCAGAGAACCCCAGTCCAGATCAGTACTCTATAGCCATGGACTGGTGCTGCATGAATTTCCTGATATTTTGGGCTCTTGAATGAGGTGTTTGATTTGTCACCCTGATGTAACATCCAGGAGTCTGACCCAGACTCTAGTCTGATCCATGCATCTTTTAAATTCCATCTTTCACATTACATATTTCTAGTTACTTTGAATTAGACTGAATTCTAGAATGCATTTGGTTACTCATCACTCCTACAATTTTATCATCATCATCACCACCACCTGTACCATCTAATCAAGCTGTTTTCCTCTTCCCTCAGGTATGCACTGAAAGTCTCTAGCTTTGCCTAGCTCCTGAATGTCTATATGAACTGCATTTAGCTTTCTCTGTTATGCATTGAATATCTCCAGCTTTGCCTAGCACCTGAATGTCTATGTGAACTGCATTTAGCTTTCTCTGGTATGCACTGAATGTCTCCAGCTTTGCCTCGCTCCTGAATGTCTATGTGAACTGCATTTAGCTTTCTCTGGTATGCACTGAATGTCTCCAGCTTTGCCTAGCTCCTGAATGTCTATGTGAACTGCATTTAGCTTTCTCTGGTATGCACTGCTCACCCTTCACTTTGGATCCATAATGTATTTCACTTCTCTGGTGTCTTCCATGCATACCTCTGAGCGGTAAGTCTAACCCCTACCCCTTTTATGTCCTTTTATTTAACTCTTAACATGTGTTCTGGCCACAAACACCCACATCCACTCACAGCTGAGTCCTCTTAGTAGCAGATATATTCAGATCCAGGAGTCTGATCCAGACTCTAGTCTGATCCATGCATCTTTCAAATTCCATCTTTCAAATTACATATTTCTAATTACTTTGAATTAGACCAAATTGGACTGGAATTGACTGGAAGGTAACAGAATACCAAACCACTACAATGTTTCGGTTTCTTTTCTCTTTTACTCCATACTACTTGCCTTCCTACAATCTCCTGCTATCCCTCCACTTGCTAAAGAATTACTCATTTCTTCCTCAATACTCCCCAGCCATCTCACCTTCTCCTCAGAACTGTTCCCCCACATACAATCCTTTTTCTCCAGACATGGCCGCATCATGTCCTATCCTGCTCCCACCTTCTAACGCTCTGTCTGCTACTCCTCATCTCTGGTGATGTATCCCCAAATCCCGGTCCCCCTCAACACATCCCCACACTCATTTCTAACCCCCTGCCACGATCCTCTACACATTTTCCAAACCATGATAACCTCATACCCATTCATCCAGTCCCCACTCCCCCGGTCCCCTTAACTGGAGCACTATGGAATGCACGCTCTGTCTACAACAAACTGTCATTTATCCATGACCTCTTCATCACCAACAAACTATTCTTCCTTGGCATCACTGAAACCTGGCTCACCTCCTCTGACTCAGCCTCTCCAGCTGCTCTTTCCTATGGTGGATTCCATCTCTCTCACACCAATTGCCCCATCAACAAAGGTGGTGGAGGAGCTGGCTTGCACCTGTCTGACACCTGCTCCTTTACTCCAATCCCGCTACCACCCTCCATTATTCTTCCCTCACTTTGAGGTGCACTCTCTCCGCATTTATTCCCCCTCCAACCTCCAGCTGTCTACCATCTACCGCCGACCAGAGCTAGCCATCTCCTCCTTTCTCAACCACCTCACCACATGGCTCCTTCATTTCCTCCCTGCTGACATCCCCACTATCATCATGGGTGACTTCAACATCCCCATTGATACTTCCACCTCAGCTGCTTCTAAACTTTTATCGCTCACTGCCTCCTTCGGCCTCACTTAATGGTCCTCTGAGGCCACGGCCTCACTTAATGGTCCTCTGAGGCCACTCACAAAGATGACCACACGCTGGACCTCATCTTCTCCCGCCTGTGCTTCCTTACTAATCTCACAAACTCACCCCTCCCCCTGTCTGACCACAACCTACTGACATTCTCTTCCCTCTCCTCTCCTAGTGTGCAACCCCCACTCCACAAGCTCACTCTCACAGAAATCTCAAACACCTCAATTTACAATCATTCTCTGGGTCCCTTCACCCTCTTACAGACATAGCCTCCCTTCATGACACAGATTCTGCTGCCACTTTTTATAACGCCACAATAACAGCAACACTCGATTTGGCCACCCTGCTCATGCATAGCAAAACTCGTACAATCAACAGGCAGCCCTGGCTGACTAGCCTGACCAAAGAACTGAGACGGGCTTCCAGGGTCGCTGAGCGGAGATGGAAGCGATCCCGCTCCGCCGACCACTTCACTGCATACAAGCAGTCCCTCGCCAGCTTCAAGTCCACGCTCACTGCCGCAAAACAAACTTCTCATCTCTCATATCCTCCCTGTCTCACAACCCTAAACAGCTTTTCAACACTTTCAATTCGTTATTCCATCTCCCTGCACCTCCTCCCTCCCCTCTCATTTCTGCTGAAGACTTTGCCTCTTTCTTGAAACAGAAGATCAATATGATCAGAGAAAGCTTTGGCCTACAGTGCCCAATGCCCCTCTTAGCTGCTCAACCCTGTTCCTCCAAAACCAGATTCTCCACCATGACAGAAGATCAGCTCTCCGCCCTCCTGTCAAGATCACACCTCACCACTTGCACGCTTGACCCGCTCCCATTCCACCTCATCCCTAACCTTGCCACAGTCTTCATCCCAACCCTAACACACTTCTTCAACCTCTCACTCACAACAGGTGTCTTCCTGCATCGTTCAAACATGCCAAGATCACACCCATATTGAAAAAGCCCTCCCTCGACCCATCCTCTGTGTTAGGACTGGCGGAATGCACCAAATATTAGTTAGAGGCAATATAAGATGCGTTCGCAGTCTGGGGTCCACCGTGCAAAAAAGACACCTGCTGCTCAGTAATGACGGACTATATGGTGGTATTATGAGAAGACACACATGGGCTAGCTTCACCCGGTATGAAGGAAGCGAACCCTGTTGCGTCACAGGGCCCGCAATATCTCACAGAGAGCGCAAGCAAGGAGTCACAGAACTCTACCCCAAGACTCAGGGTAAGAGTCCCTCTTGCACTCGACACCGCTACAGTGGTGTCAGGGAAAAGACTAAACTAAATAGATTTAGCGCACAGGGTGAGTGCAGCGCCGCTCTGGCAGACACCACTAACCTGCCTAACTAGGGACTGGAAAGCGCACTGGTTGCACACGGTACCACACTGGCTATCGCTGCTAATGGACGCTGTGAGATTGTGCCTTGTGCTGGATGGCACTAACTGGCGCTATGCAGCTCCAACATTCACGAGCATACAACAACTCTAGGGATGGGAATGATTCGGAGCTTTCACCGGAAGAGGCATACATCCACACACACACAATAACTGAATTACACTAGCACATGGCCTTTTGTACTACCTACTTTTTACTACCTTTTATAGTAGTAGTGCTCTGGAACCTTCCAGATGGTCCAATAGGAGTCACAACAGGACCTGAGCATGTGACCCCCGACTTTCAATGGGAGGTCATCCCGTGGGCATGCTCAGTATGGGGAAAGGTGATTGGCCGGTGATCTGGCATACTGTATGCAGTTACATTCTGTCTCGCTGGCAGTGATCCTAGGCAACAAATCAGGGCACAGCAATACCAGACCACCGGCCAATCACCCCCACGGGTCCTGCAGTGCACCCTATATCACCAACGATATCACAAGTAAGTGCACGGCAGCACTATTCAATAATCTTAGGTGCACCTCATTCTTTCATATATATATTAGGTATATTTTCAAAGTGCACTATAACATATCTAACCAATATATACATTTCAGCAGCCCTTCCAATCAGCTGAAATCTTCGATTGATCTGCACACTCTGTACCACCAATGTTAAAACAAGTAAGTACAAGTAAACAATATTGTAAAAGAGATTAAGAACAATCCATTTTGCATATTTTTTACTACAGCTCAGTTTAGCGCAGTGATTATACACAGAATTACTACTACACCAGGCGACTTTTAACATGTATTTACACAGAACCCGTTATAATCATCAGCAGCTTCTGAACTTGTTCTTCCTACCCTCACGGTGGCACGCACCAGTGTAATTAATTAGTCTATTTTTATTTTTTTATTTTTATTTTTATTCCACTTGTGTTATTATGCTGGCTCTTTGTTATGATTGAAGACACTATCTTGTACTGGGTGAATTAAATAGGAAAGCCCATAGCACCAGATGGGATTACCAGCTTTACTTTTTTGAATGAATTTAACTTCAGACTTTGTCATGCAAATATAGCTATATAGTTAGATATTTTGTTGTTGTCGTTGTTTTGGACAACAATGTCATTCCTCTTTCTGGAAAGAGGCTGACAGAGCACATCATCAGACCCATGATGTTGGTGGTTTTATTATGTGCTCTGTCATCCTCCACCTAGCCTGAAAAAGGACATCATTGTCTGAAACATTGCAACTGGTTTTCTCAAGTGAAATCCTGAAGATGCAATAAATACTTAATGTACTTAAATTTGCATCATACAATCTAAAATGCTGTTGATTATCCTTTGTATTCTCGACTTATGAGAACAAGTGTGTCCATAGACATCCAAAGACGTCTATAAAAGCACTGCCATAAAAAAAGAGAGAGTACACAGTATATCTCATGTTCCATTCAAGTATGCATTTTCTTTGGCATTGCTCTATTTAAAATGATAAACATTATTTCTTGTGTAATAAAATTACAAAAGGAATGAAATATTAAAAAGTATGCCTGTGACTGGAAGAATATGCCTGGATTTTCAAATGCTTGATTCTTTTTTTTTGTTGCTGTACAGATGTCTTTATAGTGTTGGCTATGTGCCTTACTCTAGAGGTAGAAATGTATCTGCATATTAAACCAATCTTCTGATGTATTTAAACTTCAAAATTCAGCTTAATGGACTCAGACAATCTCAATCTTTTATAAAACTGTTGTTTACTGATCCTAAATTTAATGTTGACTGTTTCTAAATGTACTTTATTAAGTAGTAATAGCTCAAATGTTCCAATACATAGATCAAAATCCCCTTTCAGAGACATACACTATATTGACAAAATTAACATATTACACCCTTATGATCTTTCTAGACATCCCATTCAGAATCTATATTCAGTAATGTAGAATTGGTCACCGCTATGCAGCTATTACAGCTTCTATTCTTCTCGGAAGGGTGTCTACAACTCCTTGCAGTTGTTCTCTTGGAATTTTTGTTCATTCATCCAGAACATTATTTAATAGTTCTGATGCTGATATTATATGAGAGGCCCTCGCTCTCAATGTCCATTCTAGTTCATCCCAAAGGTGTTTGATTAAATTAAAGATACAGCTCTGTACATATCAGTCAAGTTCTTTCACACCAACCTCACTCATTTACAGTGGGGAAATAAATATTTGATCCATTGCTGATTTTGTAATTTTGCCCACTGACAAAGACATGAACAGTCTATAATTTTAAGGGTAGGTTAATTTTAACATTAAGAGACAGAATATAAAAATTAAAATCCCAAAAATCACACTGTATAAATGGTTTTCTTGGTGACTGTGGTCCCAGGTGCCTTGAGATCATTAGCAAGTTCCCTCCGTGTAGTTTTAGGCTGATCTCTCACCTTCCTCATAATCACGGATACCCCACGAGGTGAGATTTTGCAAGGTGCCCCAGATCGATGTTGATAGACAGTCATTTTATATTTCTTTCATTTTCTTACTATTGCATCAACAGTTGTTTTTCCAACAAATGTTATTGATTTTATAAATTTAATAGAGGTGAAGGGTAAAAGGTAAGGGAAAAAAGTGTGAAAGGAAAAGAAAAGACAGGCATACATATATATACTGTAGCTTACACAAACAGAAAACGACTGTAGCTTACTCAAACAGATTAAATGTAGCTCAGTATCAAACCTAATATAACTGTCGCTTCTCAATAAAAAAAGTAAGTACGTTGTCTGATGTATATAAGGGCCTGTCCTGTCTGGAATCACCTAAAGATGATCCTAGGACCTTGTGGGGCAAAGTACGGTTCATTTACAAGCCACAATTGAGGAATAAATGGAAAACCGCTTTTCTAGGAACTTGAATAATAAAGTTACTGACTTCAATAAATGTTGATTGTAGTACTTTTCACTTGGGACGTACCGTATTTTTCGGACTATAAGACGCCCCGGACTATAAGGCGCACCCAGGTTTTAGAGGTGGAAAATAGGGAAAAAAATATTTGAAGCAAAAAAAAGTGGTAAAATATTTAATAACATACTATTATATGTGGTGTTATTATATATAATAGTATGTTATTATGTTGGAAGCTGCGGGACCAGTGTGGTGTCTGTGAAGTACTATATGAAGATGCTGGAGGGTGAGTATAAGAAAGGGGGCGCAGGGCTTATATTGAAAGCACCACTCCAGCACTGCAAAATAACACTGGAGTGCTGCTTTAAAATCCCATGGGAGAACTATAACTCCCAGCATGTCCTGCAGATCCTATGACATGCTGGGAGTTATAGTTCGCTAAAGGAGTGGCAGAGTGCTTTATTGTGTTTTGGAAAGACTAACCTCTTAATTGTGGCAGCCAGCCAGCCTGTGGTGAGGTAAAAGCATCCCATGACTGCCCACACAGAGCTCTCCCTCTTATTGCCTTTCCACAGCACAGGTAATGGAAGCCAGCAGATTCTAGTGTTGGAGTCTGAAGGACCTGTGATGATGTCAAGAAGAGGGAGGTGTCATGATCTCAATGGCAAGAGATCATAGCATAAGCATATATAGGAACTAGCTCTTGGAAGATGGGAACTGAGCTGACCATGAACTAAACCTAACACACAACTAGCAGTGGCCGGGTAGCATGCCTACGTTGATTCTAGATGCCCAGCACCAGCCGGAGGACTAAATAATGCTAGCAGAGGAAAATATTAGTCCTAGCTCACCTCTAGAGAAATACCCCAAAAGGAGACAGAGGCCCCCCACATGTATTGGCGGTGAATTAAGATGAAATAACAAACGTAGGATGAAAATAGGTTTAGCAAATTTGAGGTCCACTTACTACATAGCAGAAGACAGAAAGGACACTTTCATGGTCAGCTGAAAACCCTAATCAAAAACACCATCCAGAAATTACTTTAAAACTCTGTCATTAACTCATAACACCAGAGTGGCAATTCCTGTTCACAAGAGCTTTCCAGACACAGTAACGAAACTACAGCTGTGAACTGGAACCAAAATGCAAAAACAAACATGGACAAAAGTCCAACTTATCTAGTAGTTGTCTAGGAGCAGGAACAAGCACAGAGAGGCTTCTGATAACATTGTTGACCGGCAAGCAACTAACAGAGCAGCAAGGTTATATAGCGACTCCCACATCTTGATGGGAACAGGTGAACAGAGAAGATGAAGACACCAGTTCAATTCCACCAGTAGCCACCGGGGGAGCCCAGAATCCAAATTCACAACAGTACCCCCCCCTCAAGGAGGGGGCACCGAACCCTCACCAGAACCACCAGGGCGATCAGGATGGGCCCTATGAAAGGCACGAACCAGATCAGAGGCATGAACATCAGATGCATTCACCCAAGAATTATCCTCCTGGCCGTATCCCTTCCACTTGACCAGATACTGGAGTCTCCGTCTGGAAACACGAGAGTCTAAGATTTTCTCCACAACGTACTCCAACTCACCCTCAACCAACACCGGAGCAGGAGGCTCAACGGAAGGCACAACCGGTACCTCATACCTGCGCAACAATGACCGATGAAAAACGTTATGAATAGAAAAAGATGCAGGGAGGTCCAAACGGAAGGAAACAGGGTTAAGAATCTCCAATATCTTATACGGGCCAATGAACCGAGGCTTAAACTTAGGAGAAGAGACCCTCATAGGGACAAAACGAGAAGACAACCACACCAAATCCCCAACACAAAGCCGAGGACCAACACGACGGTGGCGGTTGGCAAAAAGCTGAGTCTTCTCCTGGGACAACCTCAAATTGTCCACCACCTGCCCCCAGATCTGATGCAATCTCTCCACCACAGCATCCACTCCAGGACAATCCGAAGATTCCACCTGACCAGAGGAAAATCGAGGATGAAACCCCGAATTACAGAAAAATGGGGACACCAAAGTGGCAGAGCTGGCCCGATTATTGAGAGCGAACTCCGCCAATGGCAAAAAAGCAACCCAATCATCCTGGTCAGCAGACACAAAACACCTCAGATATGTCTCCAGGGTCTGATTAATCCGCTCGGTCTGGCCATTCGTCTGAGGATGGAAAGCGGACGAAAAAGATAAATCTATGCCCATCCTAGCACAGAATGCCCGCCAAAATCTAGACACGAATTGGGTCCCTCTGTCAGAAACGATATTCTCAGGAATACCATGCAAACGAACAACATTTTGAAAAAACAGAGGAACCAACTCGGAAGAAGAAGGCAACTTGGGCAGAGGAACCAAATGGACCATCTTAGAGAAACGGTCACACACCACCCAGATGACAGACATCTTCTGAGAAACAGGCAGATCTGAAATAAAATCCATCGAGATGTGCGTCCAAGGCCTCTTAGGAATAGGCAAGGGCAACAACAATCCACTAGCCCGAGAACAACAAGGCTTGGCCCGAGCACAAACGTCACAAGACTGCACAAAGCCTCGCACATCTCGTGACAGGGAAGGCCACCAGAAGGACCTTGCCACCAAATCCCTGGTACCAAAAATGCCAGGATGACCTGCCAACGCAGAAGAATGAACCTCAGAGATGACTCTACTGGTCCAATCATCAGGAACAAACAGTTTATCAGGTGGGCAACGATCAGGTCTATCCGCCTGAAACTCCTGCAAGGCCCGCCGCAGGTCTGGAGAAACGGCTGACGATACCACTCCATCCTTAAGGATACCTGTGGGCTCAGAGTTACCAGGTGAGTCAGGCTCAAAACTCCTAGAAAGGGCATCCGCCTTAACATTCTTAGAACCCGGTAGGTATGACACCACAAAATTAAACCGAGAGAAAAATAATGACCAGCGCGCCTGTCTAGGATTCAGGCGCCTGGCGGTCTCAAGATAAATCAAATTTTTGTGGTCAGTCAATACCACCACCTGATGTCTGGCCCCCTCAAGCCAATGGCGCCACTCCTCAAAAGCCCACTTCATGGCCAAAAGCTCCCGATTCCCAACATCATAATTCCGCTCAGCGGGCGAAAATTTACGGGAAAAGAAGGCACAAGGCCTCATCACGGAGCAGTCAGAACTTTTCTGCGACAACACTGCCCCAGCTCCGATCTCAGAAGCGTCGACCTCAACCTGAAAAGGTAGAGCAACATCAGGCTGACGCAACACAGGGGCAGAGGAAAAACGGCGCTTAAGCTCCCGAAAGGCCTCCACAGCATCAGGGGACCAATCAGCAACATCAGCACCCTTTTTAGTCAAATCGGTCAATGGTTTAGCAATATCCGAAAAACCAGCAATAAATCGACGATAAAAGTTAGCAAAGCCCAAAAATTTCTGAAGACTCTTAAGAGAAGAGGGCTGCGTCCAATCACAAATAGCTTGAACCTTGACAGGATCCATTTCAATGGAAGAGGGGGAAAAAATATATCCCAAAAAGGAAATCCTCTGTACCCCAAAAACACACTTAGAACCCTTCACACACAAAGAATTAGACCGCAAAACCTGAAAAACCCTCCTGACTTGCTGGACATGAGAGTCCCAGTCATCCGAAAAAATCAGAATATCATCCAGATACACAATCATAAATTTATCCAAATAATTGCGAAAAATATCATGCATAAAGGACTGGAAAACTGACGGAGCATTAGAAAGACCAAAAGGCATCACTAAATACTCAAAGTGGCCCTCGGGCGTATTAAATGCGGTTTTCCACTCATCCCCCTGCCTGATTCGCACCAAATTATACGCCCCACGAAGGTCAATCTTAGAGAACCACTTGGCCCCCTTTATGCGAGCAAACAAATCAGTCAGCAACGGCAATGGGTATTGATATTTAACAGTGATTTTATTCAAAAGCCGATAATCAATACATGGTCTCAAAGAGCCGTCTTTTTTTGACACAAAGAAAAAACCGGCTCCTAAGGGAGATGACGATGGACGAATATGTCCCTTTTCCAAGGACTCCTTTATATATTCTCGCATAGCAGCATGTTCAGGCACAGACAGATTAAATAAACGACCCTTTGGGTATTTACTACCCGGGATTAAATCTATGGCACAATCGCACTCTCGGTGCGGAGGTAACGAACCAAGCTTGGATTCTTCAAAGACGTCACGATAGTCAGACAGGAACTCAGGAATTTCAGAGGGAATAGATGATGAAATGGAAACCACAGGTACATCCCCATGAGCCCCCTTACATCCCCAGCTCAACACAGACATAGCTCTCCAGTCGAGGACTGGGTTGTGAGATTGCAGCCAAGGCAATCCTAGCACCAAATCATCATGTAGATTATACAGCACCAGAAAGCGAATAATCTCCTGGTGACCCGGATTAATACGCATAGTTACTTGTGTCCAGTATTGTGGTTTATTATTAGCCAATGGGGTGGAGTCAATCCCCTTCAGAGGAATAGGAGTCTCCAAAGGCTCTAAATCATACCCACAGCGATTGGCAAAGGACCAATCCATAAGACTCAAAGCGGCGCCAGAGTCGACATAGGCGTCCGTGGTAATAGATGACAAAGAGCAAATCAGGGTCACAGATAGAATAAACTTAGACGGTAAGGTGCAAATGAAAACAGATTTACCAAGTTTTTTAGTGCGCTTAGAGCATGCTGATATAACATGAGTAGAATCACCACAATAGAAACACAACCCATTTTTCCGTCTAAAATTCTGCCGCTCGCTTCGGGACAGAATTCTATCACACTGCATACTCTCTGGCGATTTCTCAGTGGACACCGCCAGATGGTGCACTGGTTTGCGCTCCCGCAAACGCCTATCGATCTGAATAGCCATTGTCATGGACTCATTCAGACCCGCAGGCACAGGGAACCCCACCATAACATCCTTAATGGCATCAGAGAGACCCTCTCTGAAAGTCGCCGCCAGGGCGCACTCATTCCACTGAGTAAGCACAGACCATTTACGGAATCTTTGGCAGTAAATTTCCGCTTCATCTTGCCCCTGAGATAGGGACATCAAAGTTTTTTCTGCCTGAAGCTCCAAATGAGGTTCGTCATAAAGCAACCCCAAGGCCAGAAAAAACGCATCCACATTGAGCAACACAGGATCCCCTGGTGTCAATGAAAAAGCCCAGTCTTGAGGGTCGCCCCGGAGCAAGGAAATCACAATCCTGACCTGCTGTGCAGGGTCTCCGGCAGAGCGAGATTTCAGGGACAAAAATAATTTGCAATTATTTCGAAAATTCTGAAACCCAGATCTATTCCCCGAGAAAAATTCCGGCAAGGAATTCTCGGCTCAGATACAGGTGCATGACAAACAAAATCTTGCAAATTTTGTACCTTCGTGGCGAGATTATTCAAACCTGCAGTTACACTCTGAAGATCCATTACAAACAGGTGGACACAGAGCCATTCAAAGGAGAGAAAAAAAAAAAAAAAAAATATCAGCAGACTACTTATTTCTCTCCTTTCTCAGCCAAGGATTTTAACCCTTTAGTGGGCCGGTCAAACTGTCATGATCTCAATGGCAAGAGATCATAGCATAAGCATATATAGGAACTAGCTCTTGGAAGATGGGAACTGAGCTGACCATGAACTAAACCTAACACACAACTAGCAGTGGCCGGGTAGCATGCCTACGTTGATTCTAGATGCCCAGCACCAGCCGGAGGACTAAATAATGCTAGCAGAGGAAAATATTAGTCCTAGCTCACCTCTAGAGAAATACCCCAAAAGGAGACAGAGGCCCCCCACATGTATTGGCGGTGAATTAAGATGAAATAACAAACGTAGGATGAAAATAGGTTTAGCAAATTTGAGGTCCACTTACTACATAGCAGAAGACAGAAAGGACACTTTCATGGTCAGCTGAAAACCCTAATCAAAAACACCATCCAGAAATTACTTTAAAACTCTGTCATTAACTCATAACACCAGAGTGGCAATTCCTGTTCACAAGAGCTTTCCAGACACAGTAACGAAACTACAGCTGTGAACTGGAACCAAAATGCAAAAACAAACATGGACAAAAGTCCAACTTATCTAGTAGTTGTCTAGGAGCAGGAACAAGCACAGAGAGGCTTCTGATAACATTGTTGACCGGCAAGCAACTAACAGAGCAGCAAGGTTATATAGCGACTCCCACATCTTGATGGGAACAGGTGAACAGAGAAGATGAAGACACCAGTTCAATTCCACCAGTAGCCACCGGGGGAGCCCAGAATCCAAATTCACAACAGGGAGGGCTCTGTGCTGCCATGTGATGCTCCAGCCCGCCCACTTCTGACATCATCACAGGTCCTACTGCACAGCACTCAGCTCCAGCCCAGGAAGGTACCAGCGATCTCCTCTCCCTCGGACCCTGCTGCTGCTGCCTCCTCCTCCCCCGGACACATGGATCTCCCCAGCTGCTGCAGGAATCAGCGCTGAGGAATCCATGTGTGTCGCTGCTTAAGTGCAGTATTCATTTGCTGCTCCCGGCTCACTGCTCAGCTGATAGGTAGGCGGGGAGTAGCTAATGAATATTCACTGCACTTAATCATCGGGACCACATGGTTTCCCCAGCAGCTGATTCCCAGCAGTGGGGACATTTTTCTGTCTCCTGAAGTGGGATATCATTGCTATCCCACTCGCTGCTGCCCCCCTCCCCACATGCTACATCCCTACCATAAGACGCACCCACACTTTCCTCCCAAATTTGGAGGAAACAAAGTGCGTCTTATGGTCAGAAAAATACGGTAGGTTTGATTTAGACATAGAAAGGAGACCAGGAGAGCCCACAAAGGAAACTATGCCGGCATATTTCAGGAAGTCAACTCCTTCCGTTGGAGAAGAAATAGTAATCAGTTTAGATGAGAATTTAATTTGTAGCGTAGAGAACTGAGTCCAATTGTAGGGTATTCTGGCTTTTAGAAGCTCACGTGTAGTGGATTGAAATAATTTCCGCTTTTGTAGAGTTTCTTTAGATAGGTCTTTAAAAAAGGTTAAATGACTATACGGAGAAGAGAGGAATCTTGGCTCTTTTGATACACCCAGTAGTGTGCTTCTTACCCAGTTGGGGTAAAATGAGACAATAACATCTGTAGCAACATCAGATGGAAGAGCAGATGGCCTGCGTACTCTAAAGGCCTTTTCAATTAAGTTTTCCCCTTTGGCGTTAGGAATTAGATGAGAAATAAGTGACGAAATGTAATCCCTTAACTGGAAGTTTTGGACCGACTTCGGAATCCCTCTGATCTTCACATTGTTTTTCCTTTTGAAGTCTTCCAAATTAGCTAGACTGTTTCTGAAGGAAGTAATATCCTTCTGGATGTTTTCCAATTAATCTGAGATTGTAGGGAGACCTTGCATTCCTTTAGTGTGTGAAGTCTCGTAAATTTTGTCTTTCTGTGACATCGGAAGATCTGTTAGATGCCCCTTTAATATTTGAGAGTGTTGCATCAGCTATTTGCAAAAAAGTATATTTAAAAAGTTTCTTGATGAAAGTCTCGGATGCCTTAGCTATATTCAAATGCGTAGAATCAACTAATTCTGTTTCGCTTTCAGAAGATATTTTTGAGTTGTCATCTTTAATAGAATCTTTTCTTAGAATATTCACCGATAATAAAAGGGCCTTGCACATGTTGATCATGAAATTTTCTGATGGATGATCCTCAGTGGATCGTATATTGTCTATTAATGAATTATGAGAAGCGCATTGCCCTTCTAGTTCTCTTTGTACCAATTTTCCAGAATTATTGTGGAAATTCTCCTATGGTTTCGGAATTTTCACAACTTTTTGAATCTTCTGAGGAAGGAAATGAATATGAATATAAGGGTGAGATATCATCGGGATCCATGTTGTCAGATGAATAACCACTCATATAACCAAAAGAATCCATCTCTTCAAAAAATTCCTCAGAGTGAATACTCTCCAAATGTCCCAATAAGTTGAGGCACCCATTTGATTGATCCAAATTATTTTCTAAATCATTATGAGATAAAATATATTCGTCTTTGGAGAAGGTATGTATTTATTGTTTCTTTAGCATATTTAGGAAAGCAGGAAATTACATTGGGAAACATCCCTTTAATTTTCTCCAAATTGTAGTCTCTGGTAATATGTATGGAATTAGAAAGGGTATTTTCTCCTGGTAAATAACCAAGTTGCAAACTTACATAATTCCCATTAGGTAGATGTTTGGCCCTGTATAACTGTAGTTTAGTCATATGTCCTTTAGTAGTGTTATAGCTTAATATATTAGCTGGTTGATAGGGAATTTTGGATTTAAGTATTGGTATTCTGCTTATCTTATCAGATGGTCAGCAAGTAGTGTCATTCCTGAGAACCTTTCTCTGTTTTCCTTCATTTTGTGTAAACAAGATAACCTTCCCCTCTGGGACCTGCTGTGTATGATGAGCCTCTGAGGAATTTCACCAACAGTTGCCTCCTTCTCAAACAGCGTCTTACATATGGTTTTGTAGCCCATTCCAGCTTTATGCAGGTCTATGATGTATGATTTTGTCCCTGACATCCTTATAAAGCTCTTTGGTCTTGCCCATGTGGTAGAGGTTAGAGTCTGACTGATTATTTCAGTCTGTGGACAGGAGTCTTTTATAAAGGTGACTATGTAAGACAGCTGTCTTTAATGCAGGTAATGAATTGATTAGGAGCATCTAACTGGTCTGTAAGAGCCAGAACTCTTAATGATTGGTAGGGGATCAAATACTTATTTCTCACTGTAAAATGCAAATAAATTTATATAATTTATAGAATGTGATTTTCCAGATTTTATTTTTGATATTCTATCTCTCAATGTTAAAATTAACCTACCCTTAAAATTATAGACTGTACATGTCTGTCAGTGGACAAACCTATACTTATTTTCCCCACTGTATGCTTTTATGGATCTTACTTTGGAAACTGAGGAGTATTCATGCTGGAAAAGAAAAGGCCCTTCTCTAAATTGATCCTTCAAAGTTGGGTGAAAGCAAAATATTTTGGTATGCTTAAGCATTAAGATATTCCTTCACAGAATCTGAGTCCGATGCCAATCCTTTAACAACAACCTTATGGCACTATTCATTCTATATAAAAAAAATTAGAGTTTACTTAATGCAGTCATGCAGGTATCAGTCTCCTAACATTTGTCAAACTCAGACTCCTGTATCAAACTAACAGAAAAAGACTCCAGTGACACTATGCGCTTGGTGATGTAATGCTTGCAAGCTGCTTCTTGGTCATGAAAATCAATATCATGAAGTCCCCCCATAGAACTGTTTTTTTTTTTTTTTTTTAACCATTGAAAATTTTTATTAAGCAAAAATATTTTACAGTAACAACAGCATAGGAGATAGGGGAAGGGGGGAACAAGGGACAAGAAACACCATTATAATGTTACAAAAGGTCAGAATACACAATATTTCCAGAAGTGCAGCAGAATATAACAATGCAGAAGGAATCAACATAATACCTCTCAATTTAACTGGTAGGGGTAGGAAGAAGTGAGGCCGGGATTGATACCAGAGAGGATGAGATCCAAGGGTCCCACCAATTGAGAATTTTGTTCTTCCTAGAGAGACTATCTACTATGGTCAATTCGTAGCTAAGATGAAGATTAACCCTTGTAATTAGTTCGTCTTTGCTGGGAACTATAGGGGATTTCCAATATTTTGCAATGCAGAGCCTCGCAGCGACAAGTATATTAGAAATTATGGGTTGGAGGGGATGGGGGAAGTTCAAAAGTGATATACCCAGGATGGCAAGGGGACCCGTTAAAGTGAAAGGGAGCTGAGTAATCTCAATTAATATGGATTCGACTTGACACCAGAATGGTCTAAGACACGGGCAATCCCACCACACATGGGCTAATGAGCCGTTGAGATTGCATCCTTTCCAACATAGAGAAGAAGAAGAGAGGTGGAGTTTGGCTAACTTGGCAGGAGTAAAGTACCATTGGAGGTGGATTTTTTTAATTTGTTCTAAGTGTTCAATACAAGAAGAAAATTTGTATGGGTGTGTCATAGCGAAGTCCCAGTCAGTCAGGGGAGCATCGAAGGAAAGGGCAGCCTCCCATGAGGACATGAAAGGGAGTTTGCATACTAAATCATGTGAAAGGAGGGCTTTATAAATAATTGAAATGCCATGATCAATCAGGGTATTTGGTCTAAAAAATCGTTGAAATGGAGTCTCCTCATCCGAGTGGAGGGCGGGAACTCCAGATTGGAAGCAACGTTTCAGGAGGCTGCGAATTTGGAAGTATTGGAAAAAACATTTTCCAGGGAGAGAGTAGCGTGCAGCCAAATCCGAGAATGGGATCAGGCCACCATCGTTAAATAGGTCGCATACCCAGAGAATCCCACATCTCCCCCAAGAAGAGACAGACCATCAACCGCAGACTCCAAAGCTTGAAGGGACACATAGTGGGTTAGGAAGGAGAGAAGAGTAGGGCATAACTCTGACCAAATTTTGATGGCAGAGCGAATTCTATTAAGAGAGGGACCATGAGGGATAGACCGTAACAGACACAACTCCAGCAACACCTTAAGAGACTGTCCAGGAGCGAAGTTAGACTCAATATTAAACCACATAAGCGACGAACCACCTTTCCACCAGATTTTTAGAGGTTCTAGAAGAGCGGCCTTATAGTAAGCTTGGATTCTAGGAGCCCCAATACCTCCCTTGGAGTATGGGAGTGACATTAATGATCGTTTAATTCTATGTGGTTTACCATTCCAAATAAAACGATCAATCAAAGATTGGAATGCTGCTATATATTTAGATGGGACGGAAAGAGGGAGACATCTGAAAAGATAAATGAGCTTAGGGAGGATTAGCATCTTACTGGTTTGAATTCTGGCCATCCAGGACAAGCAGGAGCTAGAGAATTGGTCTAACTCTTTTTTGATTTCCGAAAGAGTTGCGTCACAATTAATGCGGACAATGTTTTTGGTGTGCGATATTTGAATACCCAGGTATGTAAAACCCAGAGGGGACCAGAGGAAAGGGAACTTAGATTGAATATGTCGCTGGAGGGAGGATGGGAGGAATAGAGGGAAAATTGTGGATTTAGATAGATTTAGTTTGTAATATGAAGCTTCAGCAAATTGCGCTAGAATATCGGAAACTGCATTAAGGGAGTCTACAGGAGCTGAGCAAGTCAAGACTACATCATCGGCGTATAAGCCAATTTTGTGCTCATGATCTCCCACCCTTATCCCCCTAATTTTAGGGCACTGTCTAATAGAGGCAGCAAGAGGCTCCATAATGAGCGCAAAGATGATGGGAGAGAGAGGGCAGCCCTGGCGGGTACCATTGGAGATGGAGAAAACATTGGATCTGAAACCGCCTGAACGGACAGATGCACAGGGATTGGAATAAAGGGCCATAATAGCTCTGGTAATTTGACCAGATAGACCGAATCTTTGAAGAGTGAGATCAATATACCCCCAATGCACTCTGTCAAACGCTTTCTCTGCGTCAAGAGACAGAAATACACTGGGAAGGCTCCCCCTCTCCACCACATCCAGCAGGTCAATTAAACGTCTTGTGCCGTCTCTTGTCTGTCTACCAGGAACAAACCCCACCTGGTCCGGATGTATGAGTGAGGGGAGTATTGTCATTAACCTATTGGCCCAAAGCTTAGCATAAATTTTGACATCGCAGTTTAGAAGAGCAATGGGGCGAAAGTTCCCTGGGGAGGTCATAGGCTTCCCCGGTTTGGGAAGGGTTGCTATAGAGGCCTCCAAGCCTTCCTTTTTAATAGTGCCGGTGGAGAGCCAATGATTAAAGAGGCGCAAAATGTAGGGAGACAGGATAGAGAAGAATTGGGAATAATAAGAAAAGGAAAAACCATCCGGACCAGGGGCCGAACGTTTTTTAGCCTCTTTAATAATTTGGGTTATTTCAGAAGACTCAATCGGTGAATTTAGGAAGGATAGTTGGTCTGAAGTAACTGTAGGTAAATTAGCTTTATCTAGGAAGGAGGTTATGGAAAATTGGGACGGTTGAGGAGTATTGGCATCTGAGTTGAGGTTGTATAGAGAGGAGTAATATGACGCAAACTCTTCCGCTATGTGAATTGGATTGTAAATGCGAGAACCGTCAGGCCTCAAAAGGTAGTGGATTTTGGACTGGACCTCCCTTTTTTTGACACGCTTGGCCAGCAGAGCGCCCGCTCGGTCCCCCATTGAGTAAAATTTGGCATTGGATTTTCTGAAAGCATTTTCTGTTTTACGGAGAAGCAATTGGCGGAGGTGAAGGCGGGCTTCTGTAAGTGCTGAGAGCAATTGCGGAGATGGTAATAGTTTATGCTGAGCCTCCAGCTGGGATATCGCGCCCAAAGCTGTGTGGAGGTTCATGTTATATTTCCGCTTGGCTAAGGCAGCCATTTTGATAAGATGGCCACGGATCACCGCCTTGTGAGCAAACCAAAGCGAATCATCACTTATTTCCTCAATATCGTTCATGGAGAAAAATTCTTTAAGGGAAGCCTCTATCAATTGAGAGTTTGATTGGTCCTTTAGAAGGAATTCGTTAAGCCGCCAGTGTGAGGGGGGTCTAATTGCAAGAGGATCGCTTAGAGAGACCGAGACAGGCGCATGGTCAGACCAAGTAATATTACCTATCTCTGCAGAAGTACAGTGAGGGAGGGCCACATCGTCTACCAAAATATAGTCAATTCTGCTATAAGAACCTCGCCTGGATGACCAGAATGTGTAATCCCGCTCATTACAATGGAAATATCTCCAGACATCATGAAGGTTAAATGCGTTAATAAGTTGGGCCGCTTCACCTCTAGATACAGAAAAGGCAGAACAATCCAGGGCTTTAGATACCGGGATGTTAAAATCGCCCGCAATCAATTTATAACCATGTTGGATGCCGCTCAACGTTTGGAAGAAGGAGTTTAAAAACTTGATTTGGCCGGAGTTTGGTGCATAAATGGAAGCAATAGTATAGGGAATATTATTAATTAGGCATAGCACTATGAGGAATCTGCCTAAAGGGTCCGCTACAGAATTAACCAACTGAAAAGAAATTGCTTTGTTAACAAAAATGGCGACTCCAGCTTTTTTGCATTTGGCATTGGCAAAAAATTAGTGAGGATATAAACCTGAATGCAGTCTAAAGTTATCACGTTCTAACAAATGAGTCTCTTGAATGCAAATAATATCATGATGCGCCTTAGAGAGTTGGCGCCAAACCAGGGACCTCTTCCTAGGCGAGTTGAGGCCGTTAACATTAATAGAAAACAGTGAGATACTCATTAATAATAATAAGAAAAGCGCAGATAAAAGCATTCCGGAAGTAATATTGCGATATCGTATGGCAACAAGGTGGACCGACATGAGATACCAGCAAGCAAAATGGTGTGGGAAAGGTGGGAAGGGGAGGAAAGAAGAGGGAGGGACAAAAACAGACAAACAACAAAAAAAACATAACTTGAGAGTCCATTCAGGTGTTACCCGAATCCAAAGGTGAGACAGAAAAACAATTCACCTGTGGGGCAATGTGCTGAGTGAGGTCCTGCAAGTGACCGAGCTCAGCAAAAAAAAAAAGAAAAAAAAAAAGGATTGCGTGGGAATAGAACAAAATAATAATCTAAAAAAGAAAAAGCAGTAAAAAGAAAGTAAGTTCCAGCCAGGAACCAGTATAGATGAGACTCAGGCAACCTTCCAGTCCGGAGAAATCTGGCGTCTTCCAGCTTTAGATCCACCGGGACCAGGAGAAGCAGTTGTTGGGGGCAGAGGGCCGGGAGGAGACTACCCCCATTGAGACAGAGTCTTGGCTGCTTGTGAAGGAGAAAGGCAGGTGGTAACCGAACCATCTTTGCGGATGCATAGCTTAGTGGGGAAGCCCCAGCGGTAGAGGATTCCCTTTTCCCTTAATATAGAGGTATATGGCGCAAAAGCTCTGCGTTGGGCCAGAGTGCCGGCTGATAAATCAGGGAAGACAGATATTCTAGCAAAGCGTTCAGGAAGTGTTGGTTTGCTTCTTAGTGTTTGCAGAAACTCCTCTTTCATTATGAAAAAGTGAATACGTGCCAGCACATCTCTGGGAACAGATGGATCCAAACCTGAAGGTTTGGGAATTCGGTGGATACGATCGATAATAACTCCCTCTTTAGTTGCGTTAGGGAGAACAGCAAGTATGAAGTCCTGTAAAAAGGATCTCAAATCTTCAGAGCTCACTGTTTCTTCAATGCCCCTGAGCTTAACGTTATTTCTTCTAGATCTGTCCTCCAGGTCCAGGGTTTTGGATAGGGTTTTGTTAGCGAGAGAGCTTAAGTTCTCATGTGCATCCCATAAATCATTATGTGAGGCCACAAGTTCTGCCATCTTATGTTCTAGGTGGTCTGTACGGCTCCCCAGCTCCTCCACCTCTCCTTTAAGATCTGCCATCATTGCGCGCATATCTTCTTGAAGGGAGATGCGGAGGTCTCCCAACATAACCTTCATCATAGACGCTGTAATCGGGGCGTCGGTAAGATCTGTTGCAGCTGCGCTCGAGGTGGAGGATTGAGAGCCTCGGCGCGCTGAGCGGGAAGACCTGGGAGAAAGCGGCGCCATCTTGGATCTCTGGCGCGGCTGAGGAGAGGCCGCAAAGAAATCTCCGATGCGCCTGGTGGGATCCCCGGAGCCGGCTTTCGCCTTCCCCATGTACTCACCGGTAAGTGAGGTACTGAAACGGAGGGGGCACAGGACTGGAAGGGCCACGAGTAAGTCTTTGTGAGCCGGATATCTCTTCCTGGCAGCGGAGCTCCTGCGTTATGCGACCTGCTCCATTAGCGGTCAGGCCACGCCCCCTCCATAGTACTGTTTTTTGTGCTGGTTCTAAAGTCAGAGGTCGTTTCAAACTCTGCAGTTATTGAATTAGAAGAGACTTGGTGACTCTTTTGAACAATGCCCCTCATCCCTTGGCAACTCAGCTTTTTAACTTTATACGATCTGTCATTTTGTGGCTGAGTTGCTATTGTTCCTAAATTCTTATATGTTTCAATAATTCTGTGGCGCCCCTAGGGGTATTTGCCACAAAAATAGTTATTGACACCAAATACAAATACTAGAATAGCAAGACTGCACTACCATCTCTGGCAGAAGGGGGAGCTCCAGAGACTCCCCTTGATCTATTCTGGTCTGAGAAAAAGACTGGCAGTTGGGTTGAGGAGCTGAAAGTGAGAGGTCGTATAACTGAACTCCTAACAGCCCTATGACGGATTATAGGCCCGTAATACCCATAGTAGGAAAAGAGGAATAGAGAAAAAGGACATTGTGAGAACCGGGTAGCAATAACCACTACCCAGAATAGGCGCAGAGACGGATACCGGATCCGTGGCTATATTCATTACATATAATACAGCAACCGGAAGGAAGTGAGGTGATATCAGCTTCACAAGGGTAAGACGCAGCAACAGACACAGAGTTCAGCGGTACTCCCAGAGGGGGTAAGCCGACAAAAAGGACTCGGGTTGTCCGTCAAACCAGAGCATAGAAGAGACAGATTGGGCCGGCAGCCAGTTCACATACTGCAGCAGGGCCATACAGAAACTGCGCATAATAAGAGGTGGAAATCCTAACAGGGTCAAAGTAATTTCAGAGTTCTTATACAGACTCCGGTGACAGTGTTGGTCACAAATCCCTTTTTGTTGAAGTAAACTGGTTAAACGTTTCAGCGCCTCAGTCTTTCATTCGGACAATAGCCATCAATCCAGGATCGGGGTCATCACAGCTGAGAGTACCTGCTGCTGATCAAGTAAGTGTCTGTTCCTTCATGATATCCCTTACACTGTGCATCGCCTGAGGCCACAGCACCTGGTCAAGCCACTAGTGACATCCCCCTCAAGAGACGGACCTCATTGATCTGGTGCTGGGTACCTCGGTCTCCCGGGCGTCACAACTCCAATAAGACATTTTGAAATATTTTTATGGGAGGATGTTTCACAAACTGTCTTGTTACAACAATGTCATCTTATTACCATGTCACAGTCAAATTCAGTTAGGTTTTTAGAACATATGCACACCATTGTTTTTCTTATGAAATTCTCAATAAGTTTGATGTGTCACATGACCCTCTTCCCATTGGAAAAAATAAAGTTGGATCTAAAATGGCCAACTTCAAAATGGCCGCCATGGTCACCACCCATCTTGAAATGTTTTTCCCCTCCCATATACTAATGTGCCACAAACAGGAAGTTGATATCACCAACCAGTTCCATTTTGTTTAGGTGTATCCATATACATGGCCCACCCTGTACTTTCTGTTATAGTTCAACTGGGTGTTATCAAAGATTTGTCTCTAGGTGCATGTAATAATATATAACTCAGCTCAACTATTTCTCTGCACAGTAGGTCCAAAGTTATGCATCATTGCAAACAATTCCATATCAAATCTCACAGTGCCACTCGCTCATTCTCTTCCCACTCTGACTGCTGTAAGAAAAGATCTGGAACTGCTGGTAATAATACATAACTCAGTTCTGCTTTATCTCTACATAGCAGCTGCAGAGATGAGTGAGTAGAGGATGGTGTGTTCTTTTTTCCACCTTGTGTTACTGCCTGCTTATGAATTGTTAACCTCATGCAGAGGAACAACTACACATTCCCATAGACAAATACCTAATAATGTATAGTTGAACATATATTTAAACCTCAATTTTACAAGCTAATATCTCTGCAATGTAATGGAGAAATTAAAAAATAAAACCTTCATTTTCGTAGCTCTACAGCTACTATTCCATGACATGGCCAGTTTAACATGCTCAAATTGGTAAAAGTCCCCTTTAAACTAGTATAAGTGGTATACAAGGGTAAGCAATCATAGTGTGCATTTTTTTAATTAATTGCTAAAAATTGGTTTGAACTAATTGTCACTGAAAAATACAATCAATGATCATTTCTACAATTAGTTTTTTTTCCTATGGCTTCACTAACATTTAGTAACCTTGTAATTATTTACTAGTCACCATGAATTTTTATTTGTTATTTCTATAATTTATTTATAGTTTCAGTATATGCATTTAAATATTTAACAAGATTCTGTTACACAAATTAACTTTTTCAGTTGGATTTTCGGCTTTGTTCCCAATACACTTTGTACTATTGGTATAGCCTTTTTTTACTTAAAAACAGGCCTTACTCTTATTTTTCACATATTAAAACACGACAATTTCAGACAGTTCCAAGATTTGAATTATTATATGAAACTAAGGACTATGGATCTAAGGAAATCTCAACCATCTGGTGCTAGATATAAGAAATCTAGCTGGTTTTAGAATTTCCTAATTTAAAACTTCTTTGCATGAAGAATAGTTCTCCTTAGATAAGTTTAATATTATTCTTTTTCCAATGCTAGGATATGCAATATAATATGATAAACTAATGCAAGGTTTAAAGCAATTAGAGGTAATTATACATTTTTATAAATCTTGATGAATAATTTATTTTCATTGTTAAGAAATTATCAGAGATATTAAGAAGCAAGCAACGTTCTTTCATTTCAAGACCAACCATTATTAGATTTGTCATGGCAACCACATGTTCTTAGTTTCTAAAGCATCAAAGTGATTTCAATGTTTTAACTTTCAAATGTTCTTTTCAAAGTTGAGCAAGTTAGCCAAACGCTGTGACAGGCAGCTGGAATTCACCTCTATTTTTTCCATTACAGGCAAAGCTATATTTTAGTAGTAATCCTATTTATAAGAAATAGACACCTTCTAACTTCAATATGCATTAGTTAATTTAAAATATGCCATCTGTAGATAATTTCCATGTTATCAGTAAACACACACACACAAAAAATCACAATTATTATTTTAACATAGGCAGATGCAAATATATGTTTAATATTAGTAGTACATTTTCTAATCCTTTTCATTAACCCACAATTTTCATTTTATTTCTTTCCTGTTTTCTGACTGAGCAATATTTTCAACAGCGTAAACCTCACCACCGAACACAGAATCGTAAATATTATTGCTGCAAATGTGTTTTACTGTGATCTGACACCAAAGAAAAATGGATGTTTGTCCATCATTTCGATCAACCAGTTGGCTTTTTCAATAACATCTGTGTTGATGCCTGCTAGATGTAGAGGCAAGTGCAGTCATTTGAGATTTGACTGCAAATCACTCTATAACATGCTAGTATCAACACAGATATCCTTGAGAAAGACCACTAATTTGTAGAAACGTTGACTAAACATTCATCTTTCTTTGGTACCGAATCACAATAAATTACATTTGCAGCAATAATTTATATCTTTCTCTTATTACTCATGGGGTTTACGCTGGAGTATCGTACTTAATTGAAGTATTACATCTTCTACTAGCAATGTACCAGGTTCTTCTTACTTGTGACTATTTTCATGGTGTCAAGGTTGGGTCCTAAGTAGGGGTTCTTCTCTATTCTTGCTGAGTGGGAAAACTTTTTTTAAGTTTTGATGATGTCAGTTCAGTGCACCCACTACCCTCTCACGGCATTTTTTATAGAGTGAATGCACATTGAATAGTGCTTCCATTCACACATAAAATCCAATGCTTGGCAAAATTACTATCAGAGGAAAATGTGACCCAGTCTAAAGTTTTCTGTTTTTCCTATGGAGATATCATGCTGAAACTTCATCATTTTACTAGTTCAAAGGGTTAGCCACTTTAATTTAACAAACGTTTTGAGAATAGGGTTTTGTGGAACTTACCAATAGTTAAGTAGTGCAGATTCTACTTTTACACATGTTAATACTCTCTTGAAGGCAGCATGGTGCTCCTCTCCATAAAATGGTGGCTAATGTAAGATCATGTGGCCAAAACAGTACATAAAAGACATGAGAGAGCACTAAAATGCTCAAATGCTCGTTACTCGAATCGAGCAATTCCTAATGCTCGGATGTTCGTTTTGAGTAAAGAGTATAATGCGAGTCAATGGTCTGGCAGAACCTACAAGGTGGTATGGGGGCAGTAAAAATGTTGAAATGGATGGGAAAAGTGCTGAATGGACGGTGAACAGCATGGGGAAGACCCCTGGAAGCATCTGTGACTCACAGATTGCTGCTGAGAACAATGTTACTACATTTTAAGGACTGACAAAAAATTATTCAAAAATCGACGGGAAATTGGAGTTTATAGGAAGACAAATGTTAAGAAACATTCTTTCCTGTATAATGACTTGGATATAAGGCAACATTTAAAAGGAGTAACGAAAAATAATAATTTAAGGAAACTAAAATTTATTTTTTATAAAAAAATTGGAAAATTATGTGTAATTTATGAAGTAAGCAAGAACTGCAAAAATGTGATGTAATATGGACTCAGATACACCCTATATTAGACATAAAGGAGGGCCTCATACATATTCTATTCAAATTGTGATGAAGTGGTACTCTTAGAATCATAAAGGCTATGCACTAGGTAAAAAGACTGCCAAAAATTACAAGCAGGGTCACATAATAAGTTCTAGATTGGCAAGGTTTTTTCATGCACATGAAATAAAGAACTTGACAAACTATGGTTCATAATGACATTTTTTATATTAGACCTTTGTTTATTCATCCTAAGATGTATGGGCATAGTAGTCCATCACACATGTTGCAATTTATAGTAAGAGTACTATTCTGGAAACCAGTGAAACCTACGGTACAGACCAAAAGTTTGGACACACCTTCTCATTTAGAGATTTTTCTTTATTTTCATGACTATGAAAATTGTTCATTCACACTGAAGGCATCAAAACTATGAATTAACACATGTGTAATTACATACTTAACAAAAAAAAAGTGTGAAAAGACTGAAAATATGTCTTATATTCTAGGTTCTTCAAAGTAGCCACCTTTTGCTTTGATGACTGCTTTGCACACTCTTGGCATTCTCTTGGTGAGCTTCAAGAGGTAGTCACCGGGAATGGTTTTCACTTCTCAGGTGTGCCCTGTGAGGTTTAATAAGTGGGATTTCTTGCCTTATAAATGGGGTTGGAACCATCAGTTGTGTTGTGCAGAAGTCTGGTGGATACACAGCTGATAGTCCTACTGAATAGACTGTTAGAATTTGTATTATGGCAAGAAAAAAGCAGCTAAGTAAAGAAAAACGAGTTGCCATCATTACTTTAAGAAATGAAGGTCGGTCAGTCAGTCCGAAAAATTGGGAAAACTTTGAAAGTGTCCCCAAGTGCAGTGGCTAAAACCATCAAGCGCTACAAAGAAACTGGCTTACATGAGGACCGTCGCAGGAAAGGAAGACCAAGAGTCACCTATGCTTCTGAGGATAAGTTTATCCGAGTCACCAGCCTCAGAAATCGCAGGTTAACAGCAGCTCAGATTAGAGACCAGGTCAATGCCACACAGAGTTCTAGCAGCAGATACATCTCTACAACAACTGTTAAGAGGAGACTTTGAGCAGCAGGCCTTCATGGTAAAATAGCTGCTAGGAAACCACTGCTAAGGACAGGCAACAAGCAGAAGAGACTTGTTTGGGCTAAAGAACACAAGGAATGGACATTAGACCAGTGTAAATCTGTGCTTTGGTCTGATGAGTCCAAATTTGAGATCTTTGGTTCCAACCACCGTGTCTTTGTGCGACGCAGAAAAGGTGAACGGATGGACTCTACATGCCTTGTTCCCACCGTGAAGCATAGAGGAGGAGGTGTGGGGGTGCTTTGCTGGTGACACTGTTGGGGATTTATTCAAAATTGAAGGCATACTGAACCAGCATGGCTACCACAGCATCTTGCAGCGGCATGCTATTCCATCCGGTTTGCGTTTAGTTGGACAATCATTTATTTTTTTTAAAGGACAATGACCCCAAACACACCTCCAGGCTGTGTAAGGGCTATTTGACCAAGAAGGAGAGTGATGGGGTGCTACACCAGATGACCTGGCCTCCACAGTCACCAGACCTGAACCCAATCGAGATGGTTTGGGGTGAGCTGGACCGCAGAGTAAAGGCAAAAGGGCCAACTAGTGCTAAGCATCTCTGGGAACTCCTTCAAGATTGTTGGAAGACCATTCCCAGTGACTACCTCTTGAAGCTCATCAAGAGAATGCTAAGAGTGTGCAAAGCAGTCATCAAAGCAAAAGGTGGCTACTTTGAAGAACCTAGAATATAAGACATATTTTCAGTTGTTTCACACTTTTTTGTTAAGTATATAATTCCACATGTGTTAATTCATAGTTTTGATGCCTTCAGTGTGAATGTACAATTTTCATAGTCATGAAAATACAGAAAAATCTTTAAATGAGAAGGTGTATCCAAACTTTTGGTCTGTACTGTATAAATGTGGTAATCAGAAATGTAAGAGCTGCAAATGAATACATTCAGGTAGAAAGCAATTTGTATCAGTTGCTATAGGGGAAATTCTTTTGTTAAAAAGATTTTTAACCCCTTAACGGCCACAAATATGCCTTTTAATGGTGGCAGTTAAGGGACCTTATTCCTCAGTGCCGCTTTTTAACGGTGCTGAGAAATAAGTGTATAGTGCCCTCCAGTGTTGGAAAATCTCCTGGGTCAGTTTTTACTGTCCCCTATCACATGATCACCATTATTCGCAGTTATTTCTCTCTCCTCTGAGGTGATCTAGCATACCAGAGGAGAAAGAAATGGGGTTAGGGTTGTGTTGGAGTTAAGGTTGGGTTGGGGTTAAGGTTGGGATGAGGTTAAGGTTGGGGTTAGGCTTGTGTTGGGATTAGGCTTGTGTTGGGGTTAGGGTTGTGATTAGGGTTATGGTTAGGGTTGGGGTTAGGGCTAGGGGTATATTGGAGATAGAGTTGGGTTTAGGACTGTGTTAGGGTTGGAGTTAGGGTTAGAGTTTCCACTGTTTAGGTGCAGTAGGGGTCTCCAAATGTGACATTGTGCTCTCCATTTATTACAAACAATTTTGCATTCAAAAAGTCAAATGGTGCCCCTTCCCTTTTGAGCCCTGCCATGCGCCAAAACAGTGGATTTCCCCCACATATAAGGTATTGGTGTACTCAGGAGAAATTGCACAACACATTTTGTGGTCCACTTTCTCCTGATACCCTTGTGGAAATAAAAAAGTTTGAGTCTAAAGTACATTTTGTAAGAAAAAAGTTAAATGTTAATTTTTTCCTTCCACATTGCTTTTGTTCTTGTGAAGCACCTGAAAGGGTAATAAACTTCTCGATTGTGGTTTTAAGCACCTTGAGTGGTGCAGTTTTTATAATGGTGTCACTTTTGGGTATCTCCTGTCATATTGACCCCTCAAAGTCACTTCAAATGTGATGTGGTCCCTAAAAAAATGGTTTTGGAAATTTTGTTGGAAAAATTAGAAATCATTTGTGAAATTTTAACCCTTATAACTTCCTAAAAAAAAGATGATGTTAACAAAATTGTGCTGATTTAACCCCTTAAGCCCCGAGGGTGGTTTGCACGTTAATGACCGGGACAATTTTTACAATTCTGACCACTGTCCCTTTATGATGTTATAACTCTGGAATGCTTCAACAGATCCTGGTCATTCTGACATTATTTTCTCACGACATATTGTACTTCATGATAGTGGTAACATTTTTTTGATATTACCTGCGTTTATTTATGAAAAAGACGGAAATTTGGTGAAAATTTTGAAAATTTCGCAGTTTTCCAACTTTGAATTTTTATGCCCTTAAATTACAGAGATATGTCACACAAAATACTTAATAGGTAACATTTCCCTCATGTCTACTTTACATCAGCACAATTTTGGAAACAAATTTTTTTTGTTAAGGAGTAATAAGGGTTAAAATTTGACCAGCAATTTCTCATTTTTACAACACCATTTTTTTAGGGAGCACATCACATTTGAAGTCATTTTGAGGGGTCTATATGATAGAAAATACCCAAGTTTGACACCATTCTAAAAACTGCACCCCTCAACGTGCTCAAAACCACATTCAAGAAGTTTATTAACCTTTCAGGTGTTTCACAGGAATTTTTTGAATGTTTAAAAAAAAATGAACATTTCATTTTTTTTCACAAAAAAATTAATTCAGCTCCAATTTGTTTTATTTTACCAAGGGTAACAGAAGAAAATGGAACCCAAACGTTGTTGTACAATTTATCCTGAGTACCCCAATACACCATATGTGGGGGTAAACTAATGTTTAGGTGCATGGCAGAGCTCGGAAGGGAAGGAGCGCCATTTAACTTTTCAATGCAAAATTGGCTGGAATTGAGATGGGACGCTGTTGTGAATTTGGTTTTTGGGCTCCCCCGGTGGTCACTGCTGGTACTGGACTTGTGTGCTTCACTTTCTCTGTTCACCTGTTTCCATCAGGATATGGGTGTATCCTATTTAGCCTTGCTGCTCAGTTATTCTAGTGCCGGCCATCAATGTAACCAGAGCCTTTCTGTTGCATGTTCCTGCTTCTAGACTACTATCAGCTAAGTTGGACTCTTAGTCCTAAGTTTGTTTTGCATTTTTGTTCCAGTTCACAGTTATGTTATTTTTCTGTAGCTGGAAGCTCTTGTGGGCCGAAATTTCCACTCCGGTGTCATGAGTTGACACATGAGTCTTAAAGTAATTTCGGGATGGTATTTTAATAGGGTTTTCAGCTGACCGTGAAGTTCCCTATTGTATCTTCTTGCTATCTAGTAAGCGGACCTCGCTTTGCTGAACCTACCTTCATACTGCGTATGTCTTTTCCTCTGAACTCACCGTCAATATATGTGGGGGGCTTCTGTCTCCTTTTTGGGGGAATTTCCCTAGAGGTAAGCCAGGTCTGTCTTTTCCTCTATTAGGGTTAGTTAGTCCTCCGGCTGGCGCTAGGCGTCTAGGGATAAAACGTAGGTACGCCACCCGGCCACTGTTAGTTGTGTGGTAGGTTTAGCTCACGGTCAGTTCGAGATTCCATCACCCAAGAGCTGTTCTGTTATTTATGTTCTCTGACGTTCCCTTGCCATTGGGAACCATGACAGGACGCCATGTCGCATTTGGAGAGCCACTAATGTGCCTAAACATTGAAACCCCCCACAAGTGACACCATTTTGAAAAGTAGACTGCCTAAGGAACTTATCTAGATGTGTGGTGAGCACTTTGACCCACCAAGTGCTTCACAGAAGTTTATAATGGAGAGCCATAAAAAAATATATTTTTTTTCACAAAAATGAAATTTTCGCCCCCAATTTTTTATTTTCCCAAGGGTACCAGAAGAAATTGTACCCCAAAAGTTGTTGAGCAATTTGTCCTGAGTACGCTGATACTCCATATGTGGTGGTAAACCACTGTTTTGGTGCATGGCAGAGCTCGGAAGGGAAGGAGCGCCATTTGACTTTTCAATGCAAAATTGGCTGGAATTGAGATGGGACACCATGTTGCATTTGGAGAGTCCCTGATGTGCCTAAGCATTGAAACCCCCCACAATTGAAACCATTTTGGAAATTAGAACCCCTGTGGATCTTATCTAGATGTGTTGTGAGATCTTTGAACCCCAAGTGTTTCACTACAGTTTATAACACAGAGCCGTAAAAATAATAATTTTTTTTCCACAAAAATTATTTTTTAGCCCCCAGTTTTGTATTTTCCCAAGGGTAACAGGAGAAATTGGACCCCAAAAGTTGTGCAATTTGCCCTGAGTATGCTGATACCCCATATGTGGGAGTAACCACCGTTTGTGCACATGGCAGAGCTCGGAAGGGAAGGAGTGCCACTTGGAATGCAGACTTAGATGGAATGGTCTGCAGGCGTCACATTGCGTTTGCAGAGCCCCTGATGTACATAAACAGTAAAAAAAAAACACAAGTGACCCCATATTGGAAACTAGACCCCCAAGGAACTTATCTAGATGTGTTGTGACAACTTTGAACCCCCAAGTGTTTCACTATATTAATAATGCAGAGCCGTGAAAATAAAAAATCATTTTTTTCCACAAAAATTATCTTTAACACCCAGTTTTGTATTTTCCCAAGGGTAACAGGATAAATTGGTCCCCAAAAGTTGTTGTCCAATTTTTCCTGAGTATGTTAAAACCCAATATATGGGGGGAACCACCGTTTGGGCGCATGGCAGAGCTCAGGAGGGAAGGAGCACCATTTGGACTGCAAACTTAGATGTATAGGTCAGCAGGCATCACGTTGCATTTGCAGAGCCCCTGATGTACCTAAACAGTAGAATCCCCCAAATGTGACCCAATATTGGAAACAAACCCCCCCAAGGAACTTATCTAGATGTGTTGTGAGAACTTTGAACCCCCAAGTATTTCACTACTGTTTATAATGCAGAGCCGTGAAAAAAAATCATTTTTTTCCACAAAAATGTTTATTAGACCCCCAAATTTTTATTTTCCCAAGGGTAACAAGAGAAATTGGACCCCAGAAGTTGTTTTCCATTTTGTCATGAGTATGCTGATACCCCATATGTTGGGGTAAACCTGTTTGGTGCATGGGAGAGTTCGGAAGGGAAGGAGCACTGTTTTACTTTTTCAACGCAGAATTGGCTGGAATTGAGATCTGACGCCATGTCACGTTTGGAGAGCCCTGATGTGTCTATATAGTGGAAACCCCTGAATTCTAACTGAAACCATAACCCAAACACACCCCTAACCCTAATCCCAACCCTAACCATAACCCTAACCACACCCCTAACCTGAACATGCCCCAAATCCTAATCCCAACCCTAACCACACCCCTAACTCCAACACACCCCTAACCCTAATCCAAACCTTAACCCTAACCACACCACTAACCCTAACACACCCCTAACCCTAATCCCATCCGTAAATGTAATCCAATCCCTAACCCTAACCCTAGCCCCAACCCTAACCCTAGCCCAAACCCTAACCCTAGCCCCAACCCTAACCCTAGCCCTAACCCTGTCCCTAGCCCAAACCCCAACCCTAGCCCTAACCCTAATCCTAGCCCTAACCCTAATCCTAGCTCTAACCCTAACCCTAACGGGAAAATGGAAATAAATAAAAAAAAAATATTTTTTTATTTTTTCCTAACTAAGGGGGTGATGAAGGGGGGTTTGATTTACTTTTATAGTGGGTTTTTAGCGGATTTTTAGGGTTGGCAGCTGTCACACACTAAAAGATACTTTTTATTGCAAAAAATATTTTTTTGCGTTACCACATTTTGAGAGCTATAATTTTTCCATATTTTGGTCCACAGAGTCATGTGAGATTTTGATTTTTGCGGGACGAGTTGACGTTTTCAGGCACGTGACATTTTTTGATCGCTTTTTATTCCTATATTTGTGAGGCAGTATAACCAAAAACCAGCTATTCATGAATTTCTTTTGGTGGGGCGTTTATACCATTCCGCATTTGTTAAAATGGATAAAGCAGTTTTATTCTTCGGGTCAGTACGATTACAGCAATACCTCATTTATATCTATTTTTATGTTTTGGCGCTTTTATACGATAAAAACTATTTTATAGAAAAATGAATTATTTTTGCATCGCTTTATTCTGAGGACTATAACGTTTTTATTTTTTTGCTGATGACGTTGTATGGCGGCTACTTTTTTTGCGGGACAAGATGAGGTTTTCAGCGGTACCATGTTTATTTATATCTGTCTTTATGATCGGGTGCTATTCCACTTTTTGTTCAACGGTATGATAATAAAGTGTTGTTTTTTGCCTCGTTTTTATTTTTTTACGGTGTTCACTGAAGGGGTTAACTAGTGGGACAGTTTTTTAGGTCAGGTTGTTATGGATGCGGCGATACTAAATATGTGTACTTTTATTGTTTTTTTATTTAGATAAAGGAATGTATTTATGGGAACAATATATTTTTTTTTCTTTATTTAGGATTTTTTTTTTTTTAACACATCTAAATATTTTTTTTTTTACTTTATAACATTGCCCCGGGGGGGGGGGGCATCATCTTTTAGGGTCAGATCACTGATCTGACACTTTGCAATGCACTATGTCAGATCAGCGATTGGTAACCAGGCGTTTGGTAAGCCACCTCCCTGCAGGACCCAGATGCAGCCCTGCAGGACCCGTATGCAGCCCCGCAGCCATTTTGGATCCGGGGCCTGCAGGGAGGAGACGCTTGGTATGAGGTGAGCACATCACCTTGTACCGAGGGTCTCAGGGAAGCACACAGGGAGCCCCCTCCCTGCACAATGCTTCCCTATGCCCCCGGAATGCTGCGATCATGCTTGATCGCAGTGTGCCGGGGGTTAATGTGCAGGGGACGGTCCGGATGTCAGCTGCGATAGTCAGCTGACACCAAGCCGCGATCGGCTGCGCTCCCCCCGTGAGCGCGGCCAGTCACTATGACATACTATCCCGTCCCTTGGAAGTAAGTCCCAGGTCACCTTGATGGGATAATACGTCATATTCTCTCTGATTTATGGGCACAAAAATTAAAAGTTTGAAAATTGCAAAATGTTCAAAATGTTTGCCAAATTTCAGTTTTTTTCATAAATAAATGCAAGTCTTATAGAATGCAAATTGCCTTTTCATAGAAAAGGAGGACTTAAACTCTATAGCTCCGCCTGTTGAAAATAGCGATCCTACAAGTCACAATCAACCCTTTAACGAGTCGTGCAATATGACTTAGGATAAAAGCCAAATCAGTATCTCAATTCACAGGCACGGTGTTTTGGGCTGTTGGCCCTCGTCAGTGCAAAGCATGAGAAGTGAATTAGTTCTCATGCTTCGCAGTGATGAAGGCCAACATCCCGAAACACCGTGTCTGCAAATTGAGATACTGATTTGGCTTTATTCCTAAGTCATATTGCATGACTCATTAAAGGGTTGATTGTGACTTGCAGGATCGCTACTTCCAACAGGTGGCGCTATGGAGTTTAAGTCCTCTTTTTCTATGAAGAGGCAATTTGCATGTTATATTTCCCAGAAGAGCATTGCACGACAAATAAGCCTCCTTACCTTGACAAGCCAGAGCTGGTATGTCACTCTCCATTAGGAGAAACATTACCCCTTAGACCCCAGTCTTATAGAAGAAATGTTACCACTAACATGAAGTACAATATGTCATGAACAAACACTCTCAGAATCAGTGAGATACGTTGAAGCATTCTCATAAAGTGACACTGGTCAGAACTGTAAAAATTGGCTTGATCATTAAGGTCAAAATTGGCTCAGTCACTAAGGGGTTAGATTGTAACAGTTTGTATGTCATTTACGTATTGCAATGTCAATGTAAATTGCAATATGTGGAACAGACCACTATGCCAAAACATCTCAGGAAGTATAATCACAGGTCTAATATTAAAAAAAATGATATTATGTATCATAGTTTGACAGGGCATTTTTTTCATGTGCATGAAAAAAACAGCCAATCTAGAACTTATTATAACAAAACAAATACCGGCTAGTCATACTAATGTAATACATAGCAAAGATTGGTGAATAGGGAAAGTTTCTGTTTTTTTAAATTGTCCAGATTAGTTCCTGAAGGATTTATTGAATGTATAGACCATACAGGCTGAATAAGAATACATTGATATCTGTTTGTAATTGCTAATCACTCTATTTAATATTTGGTGTACATTTTTATATTGATATGTGATTGCATGGTAAGGGTTAAATAATTAATTAATCTAAATGCTTACACCTCATATATGTGCTTGTAAGAATGCAATTTCAATCTGTATGTTTTTACCTTTATTTGTAACTTATGAAGAGAGTGGCCCACTCTAAAAATGCATTATTTTATTAATAAAAACAGAATTCTATACTATATCTGGTGAGACAGCGCCTTCAGATAGTCAATTTTTTACTTCCTATTCTTTTAGGGTTATTTTTTTTATCCCTACTGGGATTGACAATGAGTGCTGCAGTCTGCCTTTATCAGAGTTTTCTTAGTGATTGCACAACTCGTCCAGGTGAGTCTGTTCATCATTTGGCTCAACTATGTCAGTCTGAGTGGGCTCACACATGGGAGCGCCTCTGTTTCTTTTTGTTACAAACTATAGATGTGGTACTCCTACACTCATAAAAGTTCTGCACAGTGCAAAGTCTGCCAAAAATTACAAGCTGGGCCATCCATACACCCTTAAAGACTCCAATTGTAGTACTTAATTCAAACATTCGAATAAATTATAGTTGTGGTACTCCTACACTCATAAAAGTTCTGCACAGTGCAAAGTCTACCAAAAAATACAAGCAGGGTCATCCTTAAACCCTTAAAGGCACCAACTGTAGTATCTCATTCAAATATTGTGAGCAAATTGTAATTGTGGTACTCATACACTCTAAAGGCTCTGCACAACCAGGAAAAATTATAAGTAGGCTAATCCATAGGCCTTTGAAGGCAACAAACAGAGGGCCTCATTATCCCCTTTATGACCTATGATATATAGGTACGTCGTAGCTCACCTCCCCATGTTTGATGCGAGCTCTCGCAATGAGTCCGTAACTTTTCCTGCACTTGTCAACTGATTTTATCAGCTGATACTGTATGCGCCCCTAATATAAAAGGATAATTGCACGTCACTCAGTATAAAATTGGTGCTCAGAAAATCAGATACCAATCCCTTTAGATAAGTGAAAAAAAGATCTCTTTTCTTTTGTAGCTTCAATAGAATATTTATTAAGGGTAGAAAAATCCAAATATGACTTTTCGGTCTTCAACTCAGACATTCTTCAGACTTGGCAAACAATATACATATAGAAAACAAATATTAGATTCATTGTCATCATAACACCTCACGGTATACAAAAAATAGAAAAATAATGTATACAATACAGTATAATAAGTGGCATAGTATATATCAGAACAACGGATCAAAATAGCATACAAGCAAAAGGGATTCATAGAAGCCCCAATCTATTCAAAATAGTGCAAGACACAATATAGGTAAACATATATTTACATGCAAAAGTATAACAATCAGAGGTGGTCCTCATTTAAATATTGAAGACTAAAAACACTTTATGTGCTGCTGTCATCTGGCGGTGTAGAAAAGTTGGGGCTAACCCAAGCTTTGTTCATTTTTATCAAAGTGCACCTGTCAGCACTTTCTTTTGACAGGTAAAAAGCGCCTGTCTGTTTGACCCATAAGGTGGCACTAAAAACTTGCTCAGACAAGATGCTAGCTAGTTGTACTTCAGCACAACACCTCCAAGGCAAAGAGGGACAGCTCATGGCAGATGTCCAGCTTCCAGACCCAATAGCTGAATGTCACAGAGAAATGCTGGTTTCATTTGCTAGGTATTTTTGACCATGATTAAAAACTTTTACATCCTTGTCAAAAGTACCCAGTCATCAAGGCCTTGAAGCCCTATAAAGCCAAAATGAAAATATTGGTAATTTGAACAAAGCTTAAAATATCTTACCATCTTCAAAAGAGACTAATACCTTATTTCACCAGATTCCATGTACCATAAAGTAGAGGAAAATATCCATGGATGATAAAATATTATCAGTTCAACTACCTTTTCCCATAGATCCATTGACAATTCTTTTGCTTTCTCCATGACTCACAATGCAGAAATGTCAGTGACTGGATGAAAGATGCAAGAGCCTGTCTGGATCCCGGAACCACACTCAGCTTTTATGCACACACACTGATTACAAGCAAACAGGTCACAGGTGAGGATGTTACCTTTAGTAGCCATTCAAACCCATGTGTGTCAACTTCTGTTCATGTTATCAGGCCAGAATCAGGGTCATTTTGGATGTTTTGGGTTGTCATTATGATTTAATATGCAAATTGCCTCTTCAGAGAAAAAGAGGACTTGAACTCTATAGCGCCACCTATTGGAAGTAGCGATCCTACAAATCACAATCAACCCTTTAAGGAGTCTTGCAATATGACTTAGGATAAGAGCCAAATCAGTATCTCAATTCGTTATGATTTAAAAAGAGAAAACACAGTAGTTTGACAATAAATGGCTTCATCCAATCACTAACCATGAGTGGAGAAAATGTTTTGAAGTTATCATTCATATAAGAAAGCAAAAATTCTGCTGCAGTATGTTAACTTTTGAGCACAACTGTATTTTAAAATCCATATGAAAGATATTCACATACTTAAAGTCTTGTGTATATAGTCATTCCTTTTGTGAATACATGATTTAATACTTGATTTTTTATTCCTTAGTTACATGGGTGTTACTTTATTAGCAGTGTAGAAGGTACGTGACGTATGCTTGAAAGAGAAGGAAAGAGACCCAAAACATTGCAGGTGTATCTACATGCCAATCTCTGTTTCTGATTCTCCATAATCCTACCTGTGTTTGCAACTTAGTGTTTATTTGCATAGACTGAATGTTATTCAGAATAATTTATGAAGATATTCCATGAAGAAAAAAACTCTTTATGTGAATATTATTATTATTATTATTATTATTATTTACTTTTAGTGCACTTTATATGGATATACATATGACCTTGGATGCGTTGAGGACATGCAATTATGTTTAAACATTTTATATTATGCTTGGATATTTTCATATATTTATAGTACATACATGAAATCTGGTGAAATAAAGCATTTGTCTGTATATGAAAATGTTAATATATTATAAGCAACGTTTACAAGCAAAAACCTTGATTTTTGTTTTTACATATGCAATGGTTTTTTCATTGTTAACTGTTATAGTGAGAAGAAGCCGATCAGTATGTGACAAAGAGGTTTTCCTACAAACAAAGTACATTTTAATGTATAGATCTTTGTATAATGAATTCCACAATTGAACGTGTAACAAAATCTTTCTGCGCTGAGATAATCTTATAAGGATGTGTTACAACTAAGGGAAAAGATCACTTTCTCGCTGCGGAATCAGATAGCGGCGGAGTTCGCAGCATATTCCTTATTTCTGCGGAATCACGGCGATTCCGCAGCCATAGGATTGCATTGAAGAGCTCACTTTACGCATGTGGCTATGTCTATGCCCACCATGCATAAAGTGAGCGCTTCATGTGCGGATGGCACCCGGGTCTGGAGGAGAGAAGACTCGTCCAGGCCCTTGGGAACCATATTTCTGTAAAAAAAATATTTATAATTAAATATAGGGATATACATATCATCTGATGGCCCTCCCAGCTCTCAGCGGTGCACGCAGTGGCTTCCGTTCCCAGGGATGCATTGCGCGAATCACCTGGGATGATGTTGTTGTAACGCGACCGTGACGTCACAAAGGTTCTTCGCGCAAAGCATCCCTGGGAATGGAACGTACCAGGAGCGCCACTGAGGAGATCGGGGGCCGTCGGAAGGTGAGAATAACTATATTTTTTATTTTTTTATTATTTTTAACATTCTATCTTTTTTTATTGATGCTGCATAGGCAACATCAATAGTAAAAAGTTGGTCACACTTATCAAGCACTATGCTTGACAAGTGTGACCAACCTGTCAATCAATTTTCCAAGCGATGCTTCAAATCGCTTGGAAAACGCAAGCATTCTGCAAGCTAAAAACGCTTGCAAAATGCTTGTGTTTTGTGGGAAAATGCATGTGAATTCCGGGAGTTCCAGAAATGCTGCGCAAATTTCCGCAGCATTTCTGCAACGTGGGCACATAGCCTTATATGAAGACAAAATATAAAAATGTTTGAGTCAATGTTATATACGGAAGGTCAACGTATTTCTCAAGTCATTAAATATTAATCTGACCTTCCTGACATGAGCAACTTCAATACTGAAGCTATAATCCATTACAAGCTTTTTATTTTATGCTTACACAATTATAATGAATTCTGGCTAAGGTTTCTTCAAATAGAGTGAAGTAGGGATAGCATTCAGAATGGCAGTGGAGAATTAACGCTGTCTATTCTTACCTTTTAAAGCAACATCGTGGCTATTTGGGGAACTCTATCCTTCTCAAAGTTAATTAGAAATAGAGAAAGTGGTCACATACGTATATAGTACTGTTTATAAAGGCCAAGGATCAGCTTAGCTACACGACTTTAACTTTCTCAGAGACCTACTGCCTCTAAAAAATCTACATTTAATACAGATGATGCATTAAACATACCAAACTCATTTGCATCAATTACAAAATGGCATCAGGTTTATAAAGGAGAGTTTATGCTGCATTTACATAGAGTACAGCATGGCAAAAATCTTTGACCTTGCAAATAGCCAGAGATATGCTGTTCACATGAATATTCATTAGTGCCCATTACATAAATAGATCTTTTCAAATTGTTTTCTTATTTTTTGTGTGTAACTGCATTAAATATTTCCAAGATATTTTTTATATTTACAACCCCTGGCAAAAATTATGGAATCACCGGCCTTGGAGAATGTTCATTCAGTTGTTTAATTTTGTAGAAAAAAAGCAGATCACAGACATGGCACAAAACTAAAGTCATTTCAAATGGCAACTTTCTGGCTTTAAGAAACACTAAAATAAATCAAGAACAACAAATGTGGTAGTCAGTAATGGTTACTTTTTTTAACCAAGCATAGGGTAAAAAATATGGAATCACTCAATTCTGAGGAAAATATTATGGAATCACCCTGTAAAATTTTCATACCCAAAACTAACACCTGCATCAAATTAGATCTGCTCATTAGTCTGCATCTAAAAAGGAGTGATCATATCACACCTTGGAGAGCTGTTGCACCAAGTGGACTGACATGAATCATGGCTAGTGTTGAGCTATACCGTCCGATACTTGAAAGTATCGGTATCGGAAAGTATCGGCCGATACCGGCAAAGTATCGGATCCAATCCGATACCGATACCCGATACCAATACAAGTCAATGGGACTCAAGTATCGGATGGTATCCCTGATGGTTCCCAGGGTCTGAAGGAGAGGAAACTCTCCTTCAGGCCCTGGGATCCATATTAATGTGTAAAAGAAAGAATTAAAATAAAAAATATTGCTATACTCACCTCTCCGAGGGAACCGGCAGCGTTGTTTGCTTAAAATTCGCGCGTTTCCTTCCTTACGTGAAGTCCCGGCTTGTGATTGGTCGCGTGCCGCCCATGTGGCCGCGACGCAACCAATCACAGCAAGCCGTGACGTAATTTCAGGTCCTTCAGGATTTTAAAATTACGTTCTGGCGTTGTGATTGGTCGCGTCGCGGTCACATGGGCGACGCGACCAATCACAAGCCGTGACGTCACGGGAGGCAGGACAAGCGTGCATTTTAACCCCTTCATGACCCAGCCTATTTTAGCCTTAATGACCTTGCCGTTTTTTGCAATTCTGACCAGTGTCCCTTTATGAGGTAATAACTCCGGAACGCTTAAACGGATCCTAGCGATTCTGAGATTGTTTTTTCGTGACATATTGGGCTTCATGTTATTGGTAAATTTAGGTCGATAATTTCTGAGTTTATTTGTGAAAAAAATGGAAATTTGGCGAAAATTTTGAAAATTTCGCAATTTTCACATTTTGAATTTTTATTCTGTTAAACCAGAGAGTTATGTGACACAAAATAGTTAATAAATAACATTTCCCACATGTCTACTTTACATCAGCACAATTTTGGAAACAATTTTTTTTTTTTGCTAGGAAGTTATAAGGGTTAAAATTTGACCAGTGATTTCTCATTTTTACAACAACATTTACAAAACCATTTTTTTTAGGGACCACCTCACATTTGAAGTCAGTTTGAGGGTTCTATATGGCTGAAAATACCCCAAAGTTACACCATTCTAAAAACTGCACCCCTCAAGGTGCTCAAAACCACATTCAAGAAGTTTATTAACCCTTCAGGTGTTTCACAGCAGCAGAAGCAACATGGAAGTAAAAAATGAACATTTAACTTTTTAGTCACAAAAATGATCTTTTAGCAACAATTTTTTTATTTTCCCAAGGGTAAAAAGAGAAACTGGACCATGGACGTTGTTGTACAATTTGTCCTGAGTACGCTGATACCTCATATGTGGGGGTAAACCACTGTTTGGGCGCACGGCAGGGCTCGGAAGGGAAGGAGTGCCATTTGACTTTTTGAATGAAAAATTGGCTCCAATCTTTAGCGGACACCATGTCGCGTTTGGAGAGCCCCCGTGTGCCTAAACATTGGAGCTCCCCCACAAGTGACCCCATTTTGGAAACTAGACCCCCCAAGAAACTTATCTAGAAGCATAGTGAGCACTTTAAACCCCCAGGTGCTTCACAAATTGTTCCGTAAAAATGGAAAAGTACTTTTTTTTCACAAAAAAATTATTTTAGCCTCAATTTTTTCATTTTCACATGGGCAACAGGATAAAATGGATCCTAAAATTTGTTGGACAATTTCTCCTGAGTACACCAATGCCTCACATGTGGAGGTAAACCACTGTTTGGGCACATGGTAAGGCTCGGAAGGGAAGGAGCGCCATTTGACTTTTTGAATGAAAAATTATCTCCATCGTTAGCGGACACCATGTCGCGTTTGGAAAGCCCCCGTGTCCCTAAACATTGGAGCTCCTCCGCAAGTGACCCCATTTTGGAAACTAGACCCCCAAAGGAACTTATCTAGAGGCATAGTGAGCACTTTAAACCCCCAGGTACTTCACAAATTGATCCGCAAAAATGAAAAAGTACTTTTTTTTCACACAAAATTTTTTTAGCCTCAATTCTTTCATTTTCACATGGGCAACAGGATAAAATGGATCCTAAAATTTGTTGGGCAATTTCTCCTGAGTACACCGATACCTCATATGTGGGGGTAAACCACTGTTTGGGTGCACGGCAAGGCTCGGAAGGGGAGGCGTGCCATTTGACTTTTTGAATGGAAAATTAGCTCCAATCGTTAGCAGACACCATGTCGCGTTTGGAGAGCCCCTGTGTGCCTAAACATTGGAGCTCCCCTACAAGTGACCCCATTTTGGAAACTAGACCCCCCAAGGAACTTATCTAGATGCATAGTGAGCACTTATAACCCCAAGGTGCTTCACAGAAGTTTATAACGCAGAGCCATGAAAATAAAAAATAATTTTTCTTTCCTCAAAAATGATTTTTAGCCCAGAATTTTTTATTTTCCCAAGGGTAATAGGAGAAATTGGACCCCAAATGTTGTTGTCCAGTTTCTCCTGAGTATGCTGATACCCCATATGTGGGGGTAAACCACTGTTTGGGCGCATGCCGGGGCTCAGAATGGAAGTAGTGACGTTTTGGAATGCAGACTTTGATGGAATGGTCTGCGGGCATCATGTTACGTGTGCAGAGCCCCTGATATGCCTAAACAGTAGAAACCCCCCACAATTTACCCCATTTTGGAAACTAGACCCCCCAAGGAACTTATCTAGATGTGTGGTGAGCACGTTCAACCCCCAAGTGCTTCACAGAAGTTTACAACGCAGAGCCGTGAAAATAAAAAAATCATTTTTCTTTCCTCAAAAAAGATGTTTTAGCAAGCAATTTTTTATTTTCTCAAGGGTAACAGGAGAAATTGGACCCCAATATTTGTTGCCCAGTTTGTTGTGAGTACGCTAATACCCCATATGTGGGGGTAGACCACTGTTTGGGCATATGCCGGGGCTCGGAAGGGAAGTAGTGGCATTTGAAATGCAGACTTTGATGGAATGGTCTGCGGGCGTCATGTTGCATTTGCAGAGCCCCTGATATGCCTAAACAGTAGAAACACCCCACAAGTGACCCCATTTTGGAAACTAGACCCCCCAAGGAACTTATCTAGTTGTGTGGTGAGCACTTTCAACCCCCAAGTGCTTCACAGAAGTTTATAACGCAGAGCCGTGAAAATAAAAAAATAATTGTTTTTTCCTCAAAAATTATGTTTTAGCAAGTAATTTTTTATTTTTGCAAGGGTAACAGGAGAAATTGGACCCCAACAGTTGTTGCCCAGTTTGTCCTGAGTACGCTGGTACCCCAAATGTGGGGGTAAACCACTGTTTGGGCGCACGTTGGGGCTTGGAAGGGAGGGAGCACAATTTGACTTTTTGAACGCAAGATTGGCTGGAATCAATGGTGGCGCCATGTTGCGTTTGGAGACCCCTGATGTGCCTAAACAGTGGAAACCCCTCAATTCTAACTTCAACACTAACCCCAACACACCCCTAATCCTAATCCCAACTGTAGCCATAACCCTAATCACAACCCTATCCCCAACACACCCCTAACCACAACCCTAACCGCAACACACCCGTAACCCTAATTCCAACCCTAACCCTAATCCCAACCCTAACCACAACTGTAACCCCAACACACCCCTAACCCTATCCGTAACCCTAACCACAAGCCTAACTCTAATTCCAACCCTAACCCTAAGGCTATGTGCCCACGTTGCGGGTTCGTGTGAGATTTTTCCGCACGATTTTTTAAAAATCTGCAGGTAAAACGCACTGCATTTTACCTGCAGATTTACAGCAGATTGTCAGTGTTTTTTTGTGCGGATTTCACCTGCGGATTCCTATTGAGGAACAGGTGTAAAACGCTGCGGAATCCGCACAAAGAATTGACATGCTGCGGAAAATACAACGCAGCGTTTCTGCACGGAATTTTCCGCACCATGGGCACAGTGGATTTGGTTTTCCATAGGTGTACATGGTACTGTAAACCTGATGGAAAACTGCTACGAATTCGCAGCGGCGAATTCGCAGCGGCTAATCCGCTGCGGATCCGCGGCCAATCCGCTGCGAATCCGCGGCCAACCCGCTGCGGATCCGCGGCCAATCCGCTGCGGATCCGCGGCCAATCCGCTGCGGATCCGCGGCAATCCGCTGCGGATCCGCAGCCAAATCCGCACTGTGTGCACATGCCATAACCCTAACCCTAACCCTACCCGTAACCCTAACCCTACCCCTAACCCTAACCCTACCCCTAGTTCTAACCCTAGTTCTAACCCTAACCCTAGTGGAAAACGAAAAAAAAAAAAAAATTTCTTTATTTTATTATTGTCCCTATGGGGGTGATAAAGGGGGGGGGTTTATTTATTATTTTTTTTATTTTGATCGCTGTGATAGAACCTACCACAGCGATCAAAATGTACCTGTAAGGAATCTGCCGGCTGGCAGATTCGGCGGGCGCACTGAGCATGCGCCCGCCATTTTGGAAGATGGCGGCGCCCAGCGAGGAGACGTATGGACACCGGGAGGATCGGTAAGAATGAAGGGGTGGTGGGGGGGTGGATCGGAGCACAGGGGGGGTAATCGGAGCACAGGGGGGTGAATACAAACAAGGAGGGAGCGGACAGGAGGACGGGGGAGCCGGCAGGCGGACGGAGGGGACCGGACCCCATAACGGAGGACTGGGGGGGGCGATCGGCGGGTGTGGGGGGGGTCACTTGAGTATTTCCAGCCATGGCCGATGATATTGCAGCATCGGCCATGGCTGGATTGTAATATTTCACCAGTTTTTTAGGTGAAATATTACAAATCGCTCTGATTGGCAGTTTCACTTTCAACAGCCAATCAGAGCGATCGTAGCCACGGGGGGGTGAAGCCACCCCCCCTGGGCTGAAGCACCACTCCCCCTGTCTCTGCAGATCGGGTAAAATCGGAGTTAACCCTTTCACCCGATCTGCAGGGACGCGATCATTCCATGACGCATACGCTGCGTCATAGGTCGGATTGGCACAGACTTTCATGACGCAGCGTATGTGTCAAAGGTCGGGAAGGGGTTAAAATGCGCGCGAGTCCAGCCTCCTGTGACATCACGGCTTGTGATTGGTCGCGTCGCCCATGTGACCGCGACGCGACCAATCACAACGCCAGAACGTAATTTTAAAATCCTGAAGGACCTGAAATTACGTCACGGCTTGCTGTGATTGGTCGCGTCGCGGCCACATGGGCGGCACGCGACCAATCACAAGCCGGGACTTCACGTAAGGAAGGAAACGCGCGAATTTTAAGCAAACAACGCTGCCGGTTCCCTCGGTAAGGTGCAGGCTGCGTCGGAGAGGTGAGTATAGCAATATTTTTAATTTTAATTCTTTATTTTACACATTAATGTTGTTTTGATACCGATACCCGATACCACAAAAATATCGGATCTCGGTATCGGAATTCTGATACAGCAAATATCGGCCGATACCCGATACTTGCGGTATCGGAATGCTCAACACTAATCATGGCTCCAACACAAGAGATGTCAATTGAAACAAAGGAGAGGATTATCAAACTCTTAAGAGGGTAAATCATCATGCAATGTTGCAAAAGATGTTGGTTGTTCACAGTCAGCTGTGTCTAAAATCTGGACCAAATACAAAAACAACATGGGAAGGTTGTTAAAGGCAAACATACTGGCAGACCAAGGAAGACATCAAAGCATCAAGATTGGAAACCTAAAGCAATATGTCTCCAAAACAGGAAATGCACAACAAAACAAATGACGAACAAATGGGTGGAAACTGGAGTCAACGTCTGTGACCAAACTGGAAGAAACCACCTAAAAGAAATGGGATTTACATACAGAAAAGCTAAACAAAAACCATCATTAACACCTAAACAGAAAAAAACAAGGTTACAATGGGCTAAGGAAAAAAGCAATCCTGGACTGTGGATGACTGGATGAAAGTCATATTCAGTGATGAATCGCGAATTTGCATTGGGCAAGGTGATGATGCTGGAACTTTTGTTTGGTGCCGTTCCAATGAGATTTATAAAGATGACTGCCTGAAGAGAACATGCAAATTTCCACAGTCATTGATGATATGGGGCTGCATGTCAGGTAAAGGCACTGGGGAAATGGCTGCATTACATCTTCAATAAATGCACAAGTTTATGTTGATATTTTGGACACTTTTCTTATCCCAGCAATTGAAAGGATGTTTAGGGATGATGAAATCATTTTTCAAGATGATATTGCATCCTGCTATAGAACAAAAACTGTGAAAACATTCTTTGAAAAAAGACACATAAGGTCAATGTCATGGCCTGCAAATAGTCCAGATCTCAATCCAAATGAAAATCTTTGGTGGAAGTTGAAGAAAATGGTCCATGACAAGGCTCCAACCTGCAAAGCTGACCTGGCAACAGCAGTCAGAGAAAGTTGGAGCCAGATTGATGAAGACACTCATTAAGTCCATGCCTCAGAGACTGCAAGCTTTTATAAAAGCCAGAGGTGGTGCAACAAAATACTACTGATGTTTTGAAGTGTTTTTTTTGTTTGTTTGTTTTTCATGATTCCATAATTGTTTCCTCAGAATTGAGTGATTCCATAATTTTTTCCCTATGCTTGGTTAAAAAAAAGTAACCATTACTGACTACCACATTTTTTGTTATTGATTTCTTTTAATGTTTCTTAAAGCCAGAAAGTTGCCATTTGAAATGACTTTAGTTTTGTGCCATGTCTGTGCTCTGCTTTTTTTCCACAAAATTGAACAACTGAATGAACATCCTCCAAGGCCGGTGATTCCATAATTTTTTCCAGGGGTTGTACATTGTGTGAAGAACATAAATTGTTATGCCAAAGTATGAAATATATCCAACATGCTGAAAATATATAAAATATTCTTAAAACTGTCATTCTGACAGCTTGGGTAGAAACTATAAACTGTTATAAAATGCAGTTCTACTATTCAAATAATTTTCTTAACTTCAATTATTTTAAATGTTCTTTTCATCTATTTTAGGGGAGGACATAGTAAATGCATTCTTATGATTACACTCACATGCGAATACAACCTTTTTTGTGTTGAATTTAATCAATCGATGCATTTTTCACAGGCCAAACCGTTAATCTAGTTCTAGCACTTTATTGTGTGAAGGAGATCTTTACTTTTTAAATATCTTCTCTTTCTTACAGTACACTTTCTATTTCTGAAGTCTGAATTATTATTCTGTTTATGAAAATATTATACCAAAGGATTAAAGACATAATGAAAAGCATATACTAAAGTGTGTTACTTTTTGCTCAAGTTTCAATTTAAATAGTACTGTACTTTTGCCACTTTTCAGCTACATGTCACTAAATTCTCTTACATGAATATTCATAATTAAGAGTAGATTGTTATTCATACCCTAAACTTAAACACTCTTTATCTTTTTAATGTAATTTTAATCAATCAATTTTGTCTTTAAGATATTAATTTTTAACATAGAAATTATCATATCATGCACCATTTTGCCCATGAAACAACTATATGAAATCTTTAACATTTTCCAAATTGTAGAAATCCATAACATAATTTAAGCTTTTGCTCAGCATATGCCAAATTAATGCAGAGGAATACAATTGTTGTCTCAAGTATTCAGACAGAATCAATGAAGACAAAATTACAATTGAAGTATATTATCATTGAAGCATTCATTTTACAAGGAAAAACCTTTAGAGTGCCTGTGGCTTGGTGAACTGTAGGAAACATGTGTGCCAATATACAGGCTTAGGATATGGAGTAAAAGAGATGATAATGGGAACAACTCACATATACAGTTAAGAATGTCTTTGATTAAATCAGGCATAAATATAGTAGGTTATCTCATTATACTCTGCATATGCAGAAAGTTGCCAATCAGCGGTTTGGGCGGGGTTATATAGAGCTCAGCAATCAGATAACTGGTTATCTGCAGCAGATGAAACAGTAATTTTATTAAAACAGTAGCATTTAGCCCAGTAAATTATACATCACCGGAATCAGGGTTTCTAACCCTACATCATACTACTATCAGATTGCAAAGCAAACAACTGGTGAGAAATTCATTTTAAAGGGGTAGTTAATAGAGGAAGTCTCCTATTGAAAATTTCCATCTCTTGGCCAGAGAAGAGACTTGTTGCAAAGTGCATCTCTGGGACCTGGAGTTCCTTTTTGCCCTTCATTACACAGACAGTAAATTGATTTGAATTCACACTGTCATGCCTTATTTCCATAATTTCCCCAACAGCTAATGACTAATTTCTTTGAATCAAGGGAGAGACCATTGTAGTCTGACAAGAAGCCCTTTTAACATGTGGATATTTTTCAAAGCAAAGGACTCCTTTAAGTAGATAATTTATTATTTAATGACCTTTGGAGCGATCTTGAGCCAATATGACTTGATGGAGGACCGATCTGTAGGAAGATCGATCTTGTCTAGATAATAAAAGTAATAATTGTAATTTATCAAAGATGTATCAAAACTACTTAAACTGTAGTGATTCATCAGGTTAGTTCCACTATATATTATGCCATATTTCTGAATGCTACATTTGGTTCTGAATTAATTGTCCATGCTATTTTATATAGGGTTATAAAAAAATAATAAAAAATTATAAAAATAAGTCATAAAGGTAAGTCACATTAAATGTTTTCCTGATGAATAATATAAATGACATTATATTTTCATGAATTAGTTGATTAAGCTTTACCTACCTGATTGGTAAAGATGGATCCCCTGCATCCCACCAGTCTTTTGGAGGGCTTATATACATGCACCAGAGTTCCCAGCTGTATCCATGTGCTGAATTTTCATATCTCTGAACTTCAAATGTATCTTGCTTAATATTGTCTATTGAGGGTAAAATTACTCTCTTTCGATTTTCTTGTATTCGAGACAAAACTGGCTCTGCCCTGTAAAATGAGTTGTGATTAAGATAATTTTCATAAAATTTAACAGTCAGTAGCTATGGCATACAACTACAAAAAGAAAAAGAAAAGTAAACTACTTATTTTATGATAGCAAATCTAGAGGTTATGGCTTAATGATAAATAGATTTATTAACTGGACAGACATTTACTGTAAAACTCGAAAAACAGTTTTGATTCCAGCTCTGCTTTATTATGCCAATACTGAACACTCCAATTCATCTCTTAAACATGTAAATTGTGAATTGCAAAATTAGTCCATGAAATATTCACTTTACTAAGATTACATATTAACATAGGTAGCAAATTAACTAGAGTTGGTGGGAATCAGGTTGCACCAACCTGTTCATTGGCCAAGTCAGTAATCCGTGGCCACAGGATGGGAGACATGAGAACTGCCTCTTACCCAATTATCAAGTTGTGTCAAGTTAGCTAATCAAAAGAAGAACTGTGGATGTAGTTACATGAGAAGCAATTTTCATTGTTCCCATCCTATGGCCACAGATTATTAAAGTGGCTGGTGGATAGGGTCATTCAGAATGATTCTTGCAAACTCTAAAATTACCAATATCTAACTCTTGGTAAAATTGGTTGTGAAACTTATATGCATAGTATTCACACATTTCCAATTAATGCAAAATGTTATGTTCTTCTGAATCAACCACCATAGTGTAAAAATATAGTTTTCATGTCATGAACCTCAAAATTATATCTAAAAGAATAGTCTGGGAAAAAGTCTCAACTGCTGTGTTTTGATCCAGGTCAGAGGCCTCTCACCCAACTAAATCAGATCTCAAACTTTGCACTGATGAGGGGCAGTACCCCAAAACACACTGTCTGCAAATTGAGATTCTGGTTTTGGCTTTTATTCTAAGTCACATGAAAAGGGTCGATAAATGGTCGATATTGACTTTTAGGATTGCTACTTTCTATAGCTGGCACTAGCGTTCTGGTCCTGTTCCTTGCTGAAGAGACAATTTGCATATTTCCCATAGGACCATTGTGGCTTAAAAGTCTCCTCATCTTGGCATGCTTGACCTGCCTTGTACATGGCATAGAAATTTAAAAAATAACAAGGAGATATTATATTACCTACTAGGTGTCTCCTTATAACAAAAAATAAAAAATATGACAATTCACAGAAGGAAAATAAAATCTAGAGATGTAGGTTCTTGACTAGTTAATATTTTAATACCAAAATAATAGATGCATATAAAAAGATACACAAGCGGAAGCACAAGAATATTTATGCTTATAATTAGCAGCAATGACGTTACAAAAGAAATGTACTGTATTTTATTGATCAATTAGCACAAAAATTTCCACATTGAAGACTAATAACACAGAAAGAATTTTTTTGACTTTCCAATTAGGAAATACTTGTGTAATCCATCTGGAATCTTTATTAAAAGAACAAATCATGTCCAAATAGCATAGTGGCTAACAAAATATTCACACTCTAACATATGTTATAAAACTTACTTCACATTAATGAAATCCATTGGAAACTTTCAGCTCCTTTGTAACTGTTCCATTCAGATTGCAATAACATTTATTCATTTAGTAAGATTTCTCTTTGAGTTGACAGTTTTTTATCTAAGTTCTTTTTAAAGGGATCCTGTCACCAGGTTTTCCCAATATAGACTAAGGTCACCATTTTACCGCATATGTTATAGTAGTCTAGCAACCTGCATGCAAGCCCCCAGCCCCCTCTGCATATCCCAAAAAATATCTTTTATAATCCCATCATATGGCACGGTCCAATGAGCATCTCTGGTCTTGCTCTGTGTCTCTTCAGTCCCAATAGCTTTTTGCTCTGCTTCATGTGGATGATGAATAGTACTGTAATGTGCTTGTGTTGGGAAAAGACAATAAAGCATTGATGACCCAGAGTAGTTCCAAAGCAATGTTCACCTACACAGGAGCGAAATTTGGGGCATCCACATGAAGAATGCATCATACACATGATGCAAGGCAGCAGGACGGCGATTGAGGAGAGAAAGACTGAACCGTGCCATATGAAAGGATTATAAAGGGTATTGTATCGAATATGCAGAGGGGCTTTCGGACTTATGTGCAGGTGGCTAGCCTGTTGCAAAAGAGGCATCAAAGGTGATTACCTTTGTTTCTATTTGGAAAATCTGCTGACTGTAATTGGACAATTGTCAAAGTTAAAGTAATCCAATCAGGGAGAAAAGGCCATGATCACAATTGATCACAGAACTACAAGTACTGGAGTAGCATTTCTTATGTAAAAAAACAGCACTTTTCATGAATCAAATGCCTGTGACCACACTCTGTCCTGCCCTGGGCCAAACCAAGATCTGCCCATTTCAGTCGATATGATCCAAAAATGGAAAGACAATGCCAAAAGCACTGAGAAAAAAACTGCATCTTTTCAAAGTTTTTATGCTAGCTATGAGGTGAAAAACGTTGCTGAATTGGCCACTATGCATAAATCACAGTGGGACTTACGGAACCCAGAATAAAAAAGGAGTATTTCTCCGCCAGTTGGGTGTTTAGTTATATGCCTGTTAGGTTGATGGAGTAAAGTTAGAAAGAAATTGGTTGTTTGTGGTCAAGCTGCGACAAAGTTGGAAAGATGTAGAAGATTTTGAGGGGGCAGTAAAAATTACAGTGCAATGCTGTAAAACCAGAAAGTGAAGCTGCTGGAACTGCAAAAATTGGGACTAACCTTTACCAACTGTAGCTTAGTTGGGGTTTTGCAATTAAACTTGCTGCTCCATACCTCTTTAAGGTCCTCACCTCCAACACTTCATTACTTGACTTGTTTTATTTTATACTATCAGTGACCTGGTGAAATCATACTACTGAGGATTACTGTAAGGTGCCTCAGTCATGACGGCATCTTTTTAGTCTGCACATGATTTCTGAAGCCGATTTAATGATTTGTGTATAGTGCGCATATCTTATGAACCATTTCTTTATACTTATTTTTACTTTAATAAAAAGATTGACTCTTTTCAGTTAATTTCATCCCGGAGGGCGGTTTCGTATTAAAGAAACAAACTTTATTCACCTTTCCCAGGCCTCCATCAAGACTTAATCCCTGCTCCCAATGATTGACATTGGCTGTGTCGCTAACATCGGATAAATCAGTGAGCTCATTAGTTCTGACAATGTAGAAAGAACTCCAAGCACAGAGCTGCTGAGCTCACTGATTGCCTGCCGCACTGTAGAAGTAGACCGGAGCAGCAGTTAATTATAAGTTGTTCTTAAGTCAGCATACGGAATATCTAAAAAAGTAATTATATCACAGGAGCATTATCACTATTTTTCTTCAAGCAGTCTCAGCTTTGTGGGGTTGATGGAAGTGGAATTTTAACTAGGATGTTTGTAAAAAAAAAAAAGACTAGTAAGGTTTTCACTTGAGTTTCCTTTAACCCCTTCATAACCTTGGGATTTTCCGTTTTTCGGTGTTCCTTTTTCGCTCCCCTCCTTCCCAGAGCCATAACGTTTTTATTTTTCTGTTAATATAGCCATGGGAGGGCTTATTTTTTGCGAGACAAGTTGTACTTTTGAACAACATCATTGGTTTTACCATGTCGTGTACTAGAAAGTGGGAAAAAAATTCCAAGCGTGGTGAAATTGCAAAAAAAGTGCAATCCCATGAGTGTTTTTTGTTTGGCTTTTTTGCTAGGTTCACTAAATGCTAAAACTGACCTGACATTATGATTCTTCAGGTCATTTCAAGTGCATAGACACCAAACATGTCTAGGCTATTTTTTATCTAAGTGGTGAAGAAAAATTCAAAAGTTTGCTAAAAAAAAAAAATTGCGCCATTTTCCCCATCACATGATCGGGCGTCAGCGATGCGTCGGCATAGTAACCAGAGGTCTCCTTGAGAACTCTATGGTTGCTGATGCCGGCTTGCTGTGAGCGCCACCCTGTGGTCGGCGTTCATAGCAAGCCTGTAATTCAGCTAAATAGGAGCGATCTGATGATCACTGCTATGTAGTAGAGCCGATCAGGCTATGCCAGCTTCTAGCCTCCCATGGAGGCTATTGAAGCATGGCAAAAGTTAAAAAAATGTTTAAGAATACATGAAATAAATAAAAAAATATAAAAGTTTAAATCACCCCCCTTTCGCCCCATTGAAAATAAAACATTAAAATAAAATCAAACCTACAAGTATTTGGTATCGCCGCATTCAGAATCGCCCGATCTATAAATAAAAAAAGGATTGACCTGATCGCTAAACGGCGAAGCGAGAAAAAAATTTGAAACGCCCAAATTCCTTTTTTTTTTTGGTCACCGCAACATTGCATTAAAATGCAATAATGGGCATACAAAAGAACGTATCCGCATCAAAATGGTATCACTAAAAACGCCAGCTTGGCATGCAAAAAATAAGCCCTCACCCGACCCCAGATCACGAAAAATGTAGACACTACGGGTATCGGAAAATGGCACAATTTTTTTTTTTTTAGCAAAGTTGGAATTTTTTTTCACCACTTAGATAAAAAGCAACCTAGACATGTTTGGTGTCCTTGAACTCGTAATGACCTGGAGAATCATAATGGCAGGTCAGTTTTAGCATTTAGTGAATCTAGCAAAATAGACAAGCAAAAAACACGCATGGGATTGCACTTTTTTTCCAATTTTCTAGTACATGACATGGTAAAACCAATGATGTTGTTCAAAAGTACAACTTGTCCCACAAGAAATAAGCCATATTGAAGGAAAAATAAAAAAGTTATGGCTCTGGGAAGGAGGGTAGTGAAAAATGAACACGGAAAAGCGGAAAATACCAAGGTCATGAAGGGGTTAAACGTGGTCTTGATTAAACGCTTTTCTGAGTTTCAAAGAACTCCTTCATCAGGAAATACCACGATGAAGGAGTTCTTTGAAACTCAGAAACATGTTGAATAAAGACCACTTTTATTAATACCTTTGGACTACATGATTCAGCAGCGCAGAATTTGACCATATTCTCCTACATTGTATTCTCAACGGTCGGTCCCTTGTGGATCCGTGGATCTGCGGCAGCGAATCTCTCCAATGCTTGTCTTAAGCTATGTCTGGTGAGTGCTTTCACCTTGCTTTGACTGCTTAATCTCGAATAAAACCCTATTGCGCTCTTTTCCTCCAACAGTTTTTATAATAAATCATTATGAATAAATTTTCAGCCAACTGCACGATACTTTTTAAATTGCGTACAGATGAAAATATCTTGGCACAGAAATAACATTATATATTTTACTGTTTAATGTTTAACTACCATGGATACTATATTTCCTGTAAGATGAATATCATTACAAAATATTTATTCTGTTTACCTACCATCCAGCTGTAAATTCAACATGTGCATCAAAAAATCCAGTGATTTGTCCAGTTGCAACTTTCCAGCCTTCAATCCGAGCTCTAATTAATCCTTCTCTTTTATGATTTCGGACTACTTTAACTAGACCAGGATATCTCTTGTGAACATATTCTTCTAAAGGACCTTTTAACTCCTCTGGGAAGAAAAGTAACAAAACATACACATATCATAAATACATAAACAGAAAAAAAGTTGAACATTTTCTCAGATAAGTTTTTTTAATTAATTTTATTGAACAAATGGAATATTGTTTCTTGAAATTACATTGAATCTACAGTATTATTTTCCTATTATCTTAACCCCTTTCCGACATCTGTCGTGTATGGATGGCACACACCATAAAAAATAAATAAAAAACATGGCAAAAAATATGCTTTATCATCATACTGCTGAAAAAAAGTGGAATAAAACCCAATCAAAAAGACGAATGTAAGTAAAAATGGTATCTCTGAAAACATCATCTTGTCTAGCAACAAAACAATCCATCATATGCACACGTGGTCAAAATTGTTGGTACCCCTCGTTTAAAGACAGAAAAACCCACAATGGTCACAGAAATAACTTAAATTTTACAAAAGTAATAATAAAAAAAATTATAAAAATTAAAAATTGAAAGTCAGACATTGCTTTTCAACCATGCTTCCACAGAATTTTTAAAAAATAAAACTCATGAAATAGGCCTGGACAGAAATGATGGTACCCTTAACTTAAAATTTTGTTGCACAGCCTTTTGACACAATCACTGCAATCACTGTACACCTCTCAACAGGTATTTTGGCCCACTCCTCAGGATCAAACTGCTCCAGTTGTCTTGTGTGTTTTGGGTTAATATCCTGTTGCAAGACCCATGACCTGCCATTGAAACAAACTTTCTGACACTGGGAAGCACATTTCTATCTAGAATACCTTGATAGTCTTGAGATTTCATTGTACCCTGCACAGATTCTAGACACCCTGTGCCAGATGCAGCAAAGCAGCTCCAGAACATAATAGAGCCTCCACCATGTTTCACAATAGGGACAGTGTTCTTTTCTTGATAAGCTTCATGTTTCAGTTTGTGAACATAGAGCTGATGTGCCTTGCCAAAAAGTTCAATTTTTGTCTCATCTGTCAATAGGACATTCTCCCAGAAGCTTTGTGGCTTGTCAACATGTAGTTTGGCAACTTCCAGTCTGACTTTTTTATGATTTTTTTTCAACAATGGTGTCCTCCTTGGTCGTCTCCCATGATGTCCACTTTGTCTCTTACAATGACGGATGGTGTGATCTGACACTGATGCTCCTTGAGCTTGAAGTTCACCTTTAATCTGTTTAGAAGTTTTTCTGGGCTTTTTTGTTACCATTCATATTATTTGTCTCTTTGATTTGTCATAATTTTCCTCCTGTAGCCATGTCCAGGGAGGTTAGCTACAATCCCATTGATCTTAAATTTCTGAATAATACGTACAATTGTAGTCACAGGAACATCAAGCTGCTTGGAGATGGTCTTATAACTTTTACCTTTAACATGTTTGTCTAATATTCTTTATAATCTCCTGAGACAAATCTTTCCTTTGCTTCCTCTAGTCCATGTTGAGTGTGATACATACCATATCACCAAACAGCACAGTGAGTATCTGTAGCCCTATATACAGGCCTACTCACTGATTCCAAGATTGTAGATGCCTGTGATGCTTGTTAGTGGGCACACCTTGATTTAAAATGTCCCTTTTGTCACATTATTTTCAGGGGTAACATCATTTATGTCCAGGCCTATTTCATGAGTTTTGTTTTGTTTTGTTTTTTAATTCTGTGGAAGCATGGTTGAAAAGCAAAGTCTGACTTTCATTTGTTTATTTTCATAGATTTTTTATTTATTATTACTTTTGTCAGATTCAAGCTATTTCTGTGACCATGGTGGTTTTTTTCTGTCATTAAGTGAGGGGTAACAACAATTTTGACCACGTGTATAACTCTGTCAGCAGAAAATTAAAAAAGTTATAGCTCTCAGAATAAAGTGATGCAAAAATAATTATTTTTTTTTCTAAAATAGTTTTTATTGTGTAAAAGAGCCAAAAAGTAAAAAAAATATAATTGTGGTATCACTGTAATCATACTGTCCTCAAGGTTAGCACTGTATTAACCCCTTCCCGACCTGTGACACAGCGTATGCGTCATGAAAGTCGGTGCCAATCCGACCAGTGACGCATATGCTGTGTCACAGAATGATCGCGTCCCTGCAGATCGGGTGAAGGGGTTAACTCCCATTTTACCCGATCTGCAGAGACAGGGGGAGTGGTACTTCAGCCCAGGGGGGGTGGCTTCACCCCCCCGTGGCTACGATCGCTCTGATTGGCTGTTGAAAGTGAAACTGCCAATCAGAGCGATTTGTAATATTTCACCTATGAAAATGGTGAAATATTACAATCCAGCCATGGCCGCTGCTGCAATAGCATCTGCCATGGCTGGAGACCCCGATCTGCCCCCACCCCACCCCACCGATCACCTCCCCAGTTGTCCTTTTTGCCCCGATCTCCGTTCCGCTCCCCTCCTCCCTCCTGTCGGCTCCCCGGTCCTCCTGTCTGCTCCCCAGGTCCTCCGATCCCCCCCCCCGTGTTCCAATCCCACCCCCCCATACTTACCTAGCTCCGATGTCTCTCCCGGTGTCCGGCCGTCTTCTTCATGGGCGCCGGCAGATTCGTTCCTGCACATTTTGGTCGCTGTGATAAGTTCTATCACAGCGATCAAAATAAAAAAAATAGTAAATAAATCCCCCCCTTTATCACCCCCATAATAAAATATAGAAAATATAATTATTTTTATTGTTTTTCCATTAGGGTTAGCGGTAGGGTTAGGGGTAGGGTTAGGGGTAGGGTTGCACTTAAGGTTGCACTTAGGGTTGCACTTAGGGTTGCACTTAGGGCTAGGGTTGCACTTAGGGTTGCACTTAGGGCTAGGGTTGCACTTAGGGTTGCACTTAGGGTTGCACTTAGGGTTGCACTTAGGGCTAGGGTTGCACTTAGGGTTGCACTTAGGGTTGCACTTAGGGCTAGGGTTGCACTTAGGGTTGCACTTAGGGTTGCACTTAGGGTTGCACTTAGGGCTAGGGTTGCACTTAGGGTTGCACTTAGGGTTGCACTTAGGGTTGCACTTAGGGCTAGGGTTGCACTTAGGGTTGCACTTAGGGTTGCACTTAGGGCTAGGGTTGCACTTAGGGTTGCACTTAGGGTTGCACTTAGGGCTAGGGTTGCACTTAGGGTTGCACTTAGGGTTGCACTTAGGGTTGCACTTAGGGCTAGGGTTGCACTTAGGGTTGCACTTAGGGTTGCACTTAGGGCTAGGGTTGCACTTAGGGTTGCACTTAGGGCTAGGGTTGCACTTAGGGCTAGGGATGCACTTAGGGCTAGGGATGCACTTAGGGCTAGGGTTGCACTTAGGGCTAGAGTTGCACTTAGGGCTAGGGTTGCACTTAGGGCTAGGGTTGCACTTAGGGCTAGGGTTAGAATTAGGGTTAGAATTAGGGTTAGAATTAGGGTTAGGGTTGGAATTAGGGTTAGAATTAGGCTATGTGCACACGGTGCGGATTTGGCTGCGAATCCGCAGCGGATTGGTCGCTGCGGATTTGTATCAGTTTTCCATCACATTTACAGTACCACGTAAACCTATGGAAAACCAAATCCGCTGTGCCCATGGTGCGGAAAATACAGCGCGGAAACGCTGCGTTGTATTTTCCTGCAGCATGTCAATTCTTTGTGCAATTCCTGTTGTGAATTTGGTTTTTGGGCTCCCCCGGTGGTCACTGGTGGTACTGGACTTGTGTGCTTCACTTTCTCTGTTCACCTGTTTCCATCAGGATATGGGAGTATCCTATTTAGCCTTGCTGCTCAGTTATTCTAGTGCAGGCCATCAATGTAACCAGAGCCTTTCTGTTGCATGTTCCTGCTTCTAGACTACTATCAGCTAAGTTGGACTCTTAGTCCTAAGTTTGTTTTGCATTTTTGTTCCAGTTCACAGTTATGTTATTTTTCTGTAGCTGGAAGCTCTTGTGGGCCGAAATTGCCACTCCGGTGTCATGAGTTGACACATGAGTCTTAAAGTAATTTCGGGATGGTATTTTAATAGGGTTTTCAGCTGACCGTGAAGTTCCCTATTGTATCTTCTTGCTATCTAGTAAGCGGACCTCGCTTTGCTGAACCTACCTTCATACTACGTATGTCTTTTCCTCTGAACTCACCGTCAATATATGTGGGGGGCTTCTGTCTCCTTTTTGGGGGAATTTCCCTAGAGGTAAGCCAGGTCTGTCTTTTCCTCTATTAGGGTTAGTTAGTCCTCCGGCTGGCGCTGGGCGTCTAGGGATAAAACGTAGGTACGTCACCCGGCCACTGTTAGTTGTGTGATAGGTTTAGCTCACGGTCAGCTCAAGATTCCATCACCCAAGAGCTGTTCTGTTATTTATGTTCTCTGACTTTCCCTTGCCATTGGGAACCATGACAAATTCCGCAGCGTTTTACACCTGCTCCATAATAGGAATCCGCAGGTGAAATCCACACAAAAAACACTGGAAATCCGCGGTAAATCAGCAGGTAAAGCGCAGTGTGTTTTACCTGCAGATTTTTCAACAACTGCGGAAAAATCCACACAAATCCGCAACGTGAGCACATAGCCTTAGGGTTAGGGTTGGAATTAGGGGTAAGACTAGGGTTAGGGGTGTGTTGGCGTTAGGGTTGTGGTTAGGGTTGGGATTAGAGTTAGGGGTGTGTTGGGGTTAGTGTTGGAGTTAGAATTGAGGGGTTTCCACTTTTTAGGCACATCAGGGGGTCTCCAAACACGACACGGCGCCACCATTGATTCCAGCCAATCTTGCGTTGAAAAAGTAAAATGGTGCTCTCTCTCTTCCGAGCCCCGACATGTGCCCAAACAGTGGTTTACCCCCACATATGGGGTACCAGCGTACTCAGGAGAAACTGGTCAACAACTTTTGGGGTCCAATTTCTCTTGTAACCCTTGGGAAAATAAAAAATTGTGGGCTAAAAAATTATTTTTGAGGAAAGAAAAATGATTTTTTATTTTCACGGCTCTGCGTTATAAACTTCTGTGAAGCACTTGGGGGTTCAAAGTGCTCACCACACATCTAGATAAGTTCCCTTGGGGGTTTAGTTTCCAAAATGGGGTCACTTGTGGGGGGTTTCTACTGTTTAGGCACATCAGGGGCTCTGCAAACGCAACGTGATGCCCGCAGAGCATTCCATCAAAGTCTGCATTTCAAAACATCACTACTTCACTTCCGAACCCCGACGTGTGCCCAAACAGTGGTTTACCCCCACATATGGGGTATCAGCGTACTCAGGAGAAACTGGACAACAACTCTTGGGGTCAAATTTCTCCTGTTACCCTTGGGAAAATAAAAAAATCAGGACTAAAAAAAATTTTTTTGAGGAAAGAAAACGTATTTATTATTTTCACGGCTCTGCGTTATAAACTTCTGTGAAGCACTTAGGGGTTCAAAGTGCTCACCACACATCTAGATAAGTTCCTTTGGGGGTCTAGTTTCTAAAATGGGGTCACTTGTGGGGGGTTTCTACTGTTTAGGCACATCAGGGGCTCTGCAAATGCAACGTGACGCCCGCAGAGCATTCCATCAAAGTCTGCATTTCAAAACGTCACTACTTCCCTTCCGAACCCCGACGTGTGCCCAAACAGTAGTTTACCCCCACATATGGGGTATCAGCGTACTCAGGAGAAACTGGACAACAACTGTTGGGGTCAAATTTCCCCTGTTACCCTTTGGAAAATAAAAAATTCAGGGCTAAAAAAATTTTTTGAGAAAAGAAATTTTTTTTTTTATTTTCATGGCTCTGCGTTATAAACTTCTGTGAAGCACTTGGGGGTTCAAAGTGCTCACCACACATCTAGATTAGTTCTTTGGGAGGTCTAGTTTCCAAAATGGGGGCACTTATGGGGAAGCTCCAATGTTTAGGCACACAGGGGCTCTCCAAACGCGACATGGTGTCCGCTAATGATTGGAGCTAATTTTCCATTCAAAAAGCCAAATGGCGTGCCTTCCCTTCCAAGCCCTGCCGTGCACCCAAACAGTGGTTTACCCCCACATATGGGGTATCATCGTACTGAGGACAAACTGGACAACAACATTTGGGGTCCAATTTCTCCTGTTACCCTTGGGAAAATAAAAAAATTCTGGGCTAAAAATCATTTTTGAGGAAAGAAAAATTATTTTTTATTTTCACGGCTCTGCGTTATAAACTTCTGTGAAGCACTTGTTGGTTTAAAGTGCTCAATATGCATCTAGATAAGTTCCTTGGGGGGTCTAGTTTCCAAAATGGGGTAACTTGTGGGGGAGCTCCAGTGTTTAGGCACACAGGGGCTCTCCAAACGCGACATGGTGTCGGCTAACGATTGGAGCTAATTTTCCATTCAAAAAGTCAAATGGCGCGCCTTCCCTTCCGAGCCTTGCCATGCGCCCAAACAGTGGTTTACCCCCACATATAAGGTATTGGCGTACTCAGGAGAAATTGCCCAACAAATTTTAGGATCCATTTTATCCTGTTGCCCATGTGAAAATTAAAAAATTGAGGCTAAAAGAATTTTTTTGTGAAAAAAAAGTACTTTTTCATTTTTACGGATCAATTTGTGAAGCACCTGAGGGTTCAAAGTGCTCACTATGCATCTAGATAAGATCCTTGGGGGGTCTCCTTTCCAAAATGGGGTCACTTGTGGGGAAGCTCCAATGTTTAGGCACACAGGGGCTCTCCAAACGCGACATGGTGTCCGCTAACGATGGAGATAATTTTTCATTCAAAAAGTCAAATGGCGCTCCTTCCCTTCCGAGCCTTACCTTGTGCCCAAACAGTGGTTTACCCCCACATGTGAGGTATCAGTGTACTCAGGAGAAATTGCCCAACAAATTTTAGGATCCATTTTATCCTGTTGCCCATGTGAAAATTAAAAAATTGAGGCTAAAATAATTTTTTTGTGAAAAAAAAGTACTTTTTCATTTTTACGGATCAATTTGTGAAGCACCTGGGGGTTTAAAGTGCTCACTATGCATCTAGATAAGTTCCTTGGGGCGTCTAGTTTCCAAAATGGGGTCACTTGTGGGGGAGCTCCAATGTTTAGGCACACGGGGGCTCTCCAAACGCGACATGGTGTCCGCTAAAGATTGGAGCCAATTTTTCATTCAAAAAGTCAAATGGCGCTCCTTCCCTTCCGAGTTCTGCCGTGCGCCCAAACAGTGGTTTACCCCCACATATGAGGTATCAGCGTACTCAAAACAAATTGGACAACAACTTTTGTGGTCCAGTTTCTCCTTTTACCCTTGGGAAAATAAAAAAATTGTTGCTAAAAGATCATTTTTGTGACTAAAAAGTTAAATGTTCATTTTTTCCTTCCATGTTGCTTCTGCTGCTGTGAAACACCTGAAGGGTTAATAAACTTCTTGAATGTGGTTTTGAGCACCTTGAGGGGTGCAGTTTTTAGAATGGTGTCACTTTTGGGTATTTTCAGCCATATAGAACCCTCAAATTGACTTCAAATGTGAGGTGGTCCCTAAAAAAAATGGTTTTGTAAATTTTGTTGTAAAAATGAGAAATCACTGGTCAAATTTTAACCCTTATAACTTCCTAGCAAAAAAAAATGTTGTTTCCAAAATTGTGCTGATGTAAAGTAGACATGTGAGAAATGTTATTTATTAACTATTTTGTGTCACATAACTCTCTGGTTTAACAGAATAAAAATTCAAAATGTGAAAATTGCAAAATTTTCAAAATTTTCGCCAAATTTCCATTTTTTTCACAAATAAACGCAGAAATTATCGACCTAAATTTACCACTAACATGAAGCCCAATATGTCACGAAAAAACAATCTCAGAATCGCTAGGATCTGTTGAAGCGTTCCCGAGTTATTACATCATAAAGGGACACTGGTCAGAATTGCAAAAAACGGCAAGGTCATTAAGGCCAAAATAGGCTGGGTCATGAAGGGGTTAACAATATTACTTGTTAGGTGTGGGGATTCTTCTGCTGCACAGGATAGATCCCAAGCCTTATCTTCCTCTGCAGTTTCCCATTCTGTTCCGACTGCAGTGGATGTTGCTCAGCAAAGACGTTGGTCCCAGCATCTTGCTCAGACTCAGTCTGAGAGCATGGTTACCACTGCCTCTCCGGGTTCAGCTATGGTAACTAATAATTGACTGCAGCCAGTGACCTCTTCTGAGACTAAGACCACAAAAAAGAAAGAGACAGCGCCTCTTTTGTGGTCTTGGTACTGTCCGGGATGGGCTCCCTGGTTTTGGACGTGCACCCTTGTGTCCGCTGAGACCTTCAATCTTTATTATATAAAAGGTGCAGTTTTGACTTTCTTTTGTTTTGACTCTTCTGAGACTAAGTCCAGGTTTCGCTCTACTGGGCATGCTCGTGAGGCAACTTCTCTTTGGTTGTCCGCCGTCTCTTGTTCAGGTTCCTGGTCTGGCTCCGGATTGGCCCGTGGGCAAGGTCCTGTGTGATTGACAAAATTTATAAAAGGATAATTTATGCTCTGTGTGTGTGAGGAACCTAATGGTACTGTGGACTCTGTTGTATGCGCTCCGGGCAGGCCTAGTGCCTTTAGAATTCCGGCTTTTCTGGATAGGAGATTGTGTGTATGAATTCAGGGCTGGCATTAGGCCTCTAGAATTCCGGCTTCTCCGGAGAGGAGTTCTATGTGTCATTGGAGTCCACTACCGGTTCCCCTGCCCCAGTGGGGCTTGCGTACACCTGTGAAGCTAACAGGGTTCGCGTTTAGTGCCAATATCTCTCTGCGGCTATGTGCCTATAAACATAGCTCTGCCGCAGAGTTTCTGTCCCGTCACTGTGAGCGATTGGCACAGCCATGTGCTTCTCTGCTGAGGGACGTTTAACTCAGTGTGAGTCAGTTATGCTCGCTGCTTGTGTCGCCATTGTCCTCTTAGCTGCAGTATACCATCTCTGCATGGTGGACCCCGGGTGGCGAACACTCTTTATTATCATATCTTATTTAGTGTGTTCCACCGACCCTAACAGTATCTTAGAGCCAGAGACTGGCGAGCAATGGCAGATGAACAGCGATTACGGCAGTACATCCAACAGCTTGAGGGCAGGTTGTTTGCTCTGGGGCATTCAAATTCAGCTGTGGATATTGCAGCAGTAGGAGCTCATGCTGCCTCTGAAGCTGTGTCTCGAATGTCCACTGCAACCTCAGTTCCATCCATTTCTTGTCTCCCTCTGCCTGATAAGTTCTCAGGTGACAGTAAGACCTGTAGGGATTCTTGAAGCAGTCGTCTATACATTTGAAGCTACTGGTGACTCGTTTCCCATCTCAGCAGGCCAAGGTGGCATTCTTGATCTCCCTTTTGTTGGACAGAGCATTAGAGTGTGCAATGCCACTGTGGGAGCACAATGATCTGGTGGTGCATAGCGTCTCGTTCTTCCTGAGCGCTCTGAAGCAGGTCTTTTTGGGGCCTTGCATCACTCATGATACCGTTCTCCAATTGCTGACTTTAACTCAGGGCTCAGCCATGGTCAGCCTGTAAACCATCCATTTCTGGATTCTTGCCTCTGAGTTACAGTGGCTGGATAGAGTTCTTATCTGTTTTCTGGAAGGAATTGGCTGACTATGTGCTCTAGCCGTTACGGAGATTCCTGCCACGCGGGAGGAGTTAATTTCTGTCTCCACATGCATCGACCGTCATCATACCGAGTGAGGTTTGGAGCAAGCTGAGTGTTAGCAGAGGTTTCAGCTTGCGCCAAACTTTGCCAAGCCTCTAGAATCTTTGGTCCGGGTTTTGAAGTCACAGGACGCCATGGACGTTTCTCGTGCTGCTTCCAAGTCTCATCCCTCTCAAGCATCTCCAACCTGCTATGCTTGTCGGCAACTTGGTCATTTTGCCAACAAATGTCCTCAGCAGCAGGGAAATGACAGTGCCTAGTGGCTATAAGAGGCTCAATAGACACGGCAAGTTTTTCCTCCAAAATTACTTTCAAAGTGACACTGTCCTATGGCTCAATATCTCTATCGTCACAGACTTGCATGGATTCTGAAGCAGTGGGTAATTTTATGTCCTCATCCTTTGCCCTCCAGCATGCAATACCTCTGGTTATGCTCTCCAATTCAGTTACTGTCAGAGTGGTGAATGGTTCTACACTACCCTCTCAGATCACCCATCAAACCATACCCCTCTCCCTTGAAATCTCTCCCAACCATCAGGAGATAATTTCCTTGCTTGTCATCCATGACGGTATTGATGAGGTCTTGCTGGGTATGCCCTGGTTGTGCCACCATTCTCCTCATATCGATTGGGCCACAGGGAGAATACTGGGTTGGAGTAAGGCATGTAAGAGACAGTGTCTCAGGTCCAGGTTGGCTCGTCTGCATATCTGGCCGTGCTCCCCAGGCACTATTGGCAGCTTGCAGATGTTTTTTCCAAAAAAGCTGCAGAGACTCTTCCTCCCCATCGCCCCTATGATTGCCCTATTGATCTGATTCCTGGGACCGAGCCACCTCGGGGATGTTTGTACCCTCTGTCACTACCCGAGACGGAGGCAATGTCTGATTATATAAGGAAGAATCTAGCCAGAAGCTTTATTAGAAAATCTGTGTCTCCAGCGAGAGCTGGATTTTTCTTCGTTCAGAAGAAAAATGGGGAGCTCCGGCCATGTATAGACTACAGGGGTCTGAATGCAATTATCATCAAGAATAAGTACCCTTTACCTCTCATTTCAGAGCTCTTTGACAGGTTGAGGGGCGCTAGGGTATTTACTAAATTAGATTTGCGTGGTGCATATAACTTGATACCGATATGTGAGGGATATGAATGGAAGACCGCATTTAACACACGGGATGGGCACTATGAATACTTGGTGATGCCCTTTGGTCTGTGTAACACCCCAGCTGTCTTCCAAGACTTTGTCAATGACATTTTCCGGGAGTTGTTGTCCACCTCTGTGGTTGTCTATCTGGACATTGTTGTCTTCTCTCCAGATATTGAGACCCACTGGAGGGATGTCTGCAAGGTCTTTGAATTCCTGCGTGCCAATTCACTGTACGCTAAGCTAGAGAAGTGTGTGTTTGAGCAGGGGTCCTTGCCTTTCCTAGGCTATATTATCTCGGCCAAGGATTTGACCATGGATCCTGCCAAACTAGAGTCCATGATGAACTGGCAGGAACCACATTCCCTTAAAGCAGTGCATCGCTTTATGGGGTTCATTAACTATTACTGCCAGGTCATCCCACATTTCTCTACCTTAGTAGTTTTCTCTGGTAGCCCTCACCAAAGAAAGGAGCTAATCCCAAGTTGTGGTCGAAGGAAGTCTCCAAGGCTTTTACTTTTAACTACATGTTACTATGTCCAGGCGTGTGTCTCCTGTGCCAAGAATTAGCCTTCTCAACAGAAGCCTTCAGGCTTGTTATATGCCCTGCCGGTGGCAGATAGGCCCTGGGAGATGGTTGGGATGGACTTCATTGTGGGTTTGCCCAAGTTCCGTAATAATACTGTCACTTGGGTAGTCACCGACCATTTCTCAAAGATGGTACATATAGTTCCTCTTCCGCATATACCTTCGGCACGGGCTTTGACTACGCTTTTTGTGAAGCATGTCTTCCGTCATCACGAAATGCCTGACAAGATAGTCAGCGACCGGGATCCTCAGTTTGATTCTCGGTTCTGGAAAGACCTCTAACAGTTGCTCAGTATTGAGCTTAATCTGTCTTCTGCATACCATCCCAAGATGAACGGATTGGTATAGAGGGCCAATCAGACTCTGGTCACATACCTATGACATTTTGTCTCTGCCAGGCATGATGATTTGGCATCTTTACTGCCATGGGCAGAGTTTGCGCTTAATAATGCCGTCACCGATTCTACTGGGCAGACACCCTTCCTCCTCAATTATGGGCAACATTTGCATGTTCTTGTCCCTATGCCCATCTCATCCTCCGATTCCAGAGTAGAGAATTGGGCTGTACAGGCTCGGGATATCTGGCATTGCACACAGGATGCCATTAAGGCCTCTAAGGAGAGAATGAGGGTCTCTGCGGATGAGCATCGCCGTCCCGCTCCTGTCTTTGCGCGCGTCGATTTAGTGTAGCTCTCTTCTCGTAATATCAAGCTGTGCTTAGAGTCCACTAAGTTAGCTCCTTGCTTTTTAGGTCCTTTTAAAGTCCTTAAGCAGGTAAACTATGTGGTGTATTGCCAGTCCCTTCCACCGTGCTTGAATATCACCGACACCTTTCACGTCTCCCTCTTGAAACCTGTTCACATGTCTCGGTTTTCTGAATCTTCTCCTGAGACTTCGGGTACATTCTCAGACAATTTTGAGGTGAACGGGATTGTTGGTTTCAAGGTGGTGAATGGTAAAAAAAAACATTTGGGTCGACTGGAAGGGTCACGGTCCCTAGTATAGGACCTGGGAGCCGGTTGAGCATATCCATGCTCCTCAGCTTATTGTGGCTTTTGAGCATAGCGAGGCTTGCTGGGGAGGGGGCAGCAGGAGGGGGTTAATGTTAGTTGTGGGGATTTTTATGCTGCACAGAATAGATCCCAAGCCTTATCTTCCTCTGCGGTCCCCCATTCTGTTCTGACTGCAGTGAATGCTGCTTAGCAAAGACATTGGTCTCAGCCTTTTGCTCAGACTCAGTCTGTAAGCATGGTTACCACTGCCTCTCCAGGTTCAGCTATGGTAGCTAATAACTGACTGCAGCGAGTGACCTCTTCTGAGACTAAGTCCAGGTTTCACTCTACTGGGCATGCTCGTGAGGCGACTTGTCTCTGGTCGTCGGCTGTCACATGTTCAGGTCCTGGTCCGGCTCCAGATTGGACCGCGAGCAAGGTCCGGTCTGATTGACAAATCTTTAAAAGGATCTTTGGCATCAGTGCGCTAACTTCATTTATGATCTGTGTGTGAGGAACCTAACAGTACTGTGGACTCTGTTGTATGCGCTCAGGGCTGGCCTAGTGCCTTTAGAATTCCATCTTTTCTGGAGAGGAGATTGTGTGTACGAATTCAGGGCTGGCATTAGGCCTTTAGAATTCCGGCTTCTCTGGAGAGGAGTTCTATGTGTGCTTGGAGTCCACTACCGGATCTCCTGCCTCAGTGGGGCTTACGTACACCTGTGAAGCTAACAGGGTTTGTGTTTAGCGCCATTATCTTTCTGTGGCTGTGTGCCTATAAACACAGCTCTGCTGCAGAGTTTCTTTCCCGTTGCTGTGTGCGATTAGCACAGCCATGTGCTTCTCCGCTGAGTGATGTTTAACTCACTGCTTGTTTTCCCATTGTCCTCTTAGCTGCAGTATACCATCTCTGCACGGTGGACCCCGAGTGGCGAATGCACTTTATTATCATGTTATCATATCTTATTTAGTGCGCTCCGCTGACCCTAACAATTACCACACGTGGAAAGGCATTAAAACCCCCCCAAAAATTTCCTAAATTTCTGTTTTTTGTTAATTCTACCTTACAAAAATTGGACTAGAAAGCGATTTAAAAATGTAATTTCCGTGAAAGTTGTACCAATAAAAACATCAACTCGTCCCGCAAAAACAAACCCTCACATGTCTCTGTCACACAAAATCTGGAAAAATTATAGCTATCTAAATATGGGGATGCAAAAAATTATTTTTGCAATAAAAAGAGTCTTTTAGAGAGTGACACCAGCCAAACATAAAAAAAAACTAATCAAATCTGGTGTCGCTGTAAAAATACAGCAACAGCAAAAGGAATTCCATAAAAAAAATAAAACCAATCCTTGACCTGCTAATGATTTGTTCTTTCTGCATCCAAAAAATCGCAGTATGACTAGGCTCACATTTATCCTGCGCTCCATGCTGAGCGCTTACATTGGGTTTTGTGCAAATCTCTGAAATGCACAATTCACATAGAACGCCTGATGGAAGATTAAAAAGGCAGATGGAGTAACTGTGGACTTTCTCTGATCTGTGATCCGGTGATGTCCGCCTTTCTAGGCATGCATAAAAGCGTGGTACGCCTCAGTTTTGTGCACTTCTGAAGTAAGGACAACGCTGAATAGAGGCCAGATGGAGTCCAGTGTACCTCTGCTGCCTTATTATAGTGAGTTGCTCCCTCGGGGTTTTCATCAGTATCATGTCACTTGGAAATTTAGATGGAAACCCTGATATAAGTGCTCAGTGCAGAGTGCCAGATAAATATGATCCCAAACTTTCTGTAAAATGTTCCCAATAAAAGCTTCAAATCAGTCCTCAAAAAAGCAAGTCCCCACTCAGTTCTGTCATCTGCTAAATATAGCGGTCTTTCACGTCACTCTTAGCACAAAGTCTCTAGAAAATCACTATGGCTCCTTGCCCTCCAAAAGAAATTCAGCAAATTATGAGCTCCCAAATACAAATACAAATGCCCCCTTCTTTCTGAGCCCCACAATGTGACTCAACCACATTTAGCATCCACATGTTTGACATTTCTGTAGCAATGACAACTAGCCTAATTAACAGGTGCACGTCTCCAGAAGTATGAGGCACTACAATGTACTGGGCACTACAACATACTAGTGACTACAATGTCCTGGGCACTTCAATGGCAGTTTACAATTTTAACTCAGCAACATTAACTTCTGTTCTGTTTCTGGAAAACATCCACAGAGTCAAAATTGTCACTACACCTGTAGAGATATATTCCCAAAGAGGTATAATTTTCAAAATGGGGTCATTGAGGGGGAATTTTGCTCTCTAGCTTTTAGGGGCTCAGTGTATGGAGCCCACAAGCTATTCTATGAAAATCTGTGCTTCAGGAGACAAATAGTTTTCTGGCCCTCCCGAGTCTTGCAGCACAGCTATTAAGTACTGTACAGCCAATATGGGGTATTTGTACATACAACAGAAATTGTGGGACAAATTTTTGGGGCCATTTTACCGATTTCCTAGTGTGAAAATGTAAAATCTGGGGCTAAAAAAAAATTTGGTGTTAAAAATTTAAATATTTTTTCTTCACTGACGATTGATGTAAAATTGTATGACACACTTCGTGTCAATATGATCACTGCACCCCTGGATAAATTAATTGAGAGATGTAATTTGTAAAATGGGGTCACTGCTGTTCTGGCACTTCAGGGAGTCTACCAATGTGCAATGGACCACTAAAGCCAATATGGCGCTTCTTCCCTTCTGAGCTTTGCACTTTGCCTCAAAAAGTAGTTTTTAACCAAATATGCGGTATCAATGTTCTCAGGAGAAATTACACATCAAATTTTGGGGTCTATTTTCTCCTGCTATCCTTGTGAAAATAAAAAAAAAATGGGTCTGAAACAATATTTTTGTGGGAAAAATGTTTTTTTTTTCATTTTGACAGATCAACGTTGTAAAATTCTGTGAATCATCTGTGGGTTCAAGGTACTCACCACACATCTAGGTACACTCCCTGAGGGTTCTAGTTTCCAAAATAGGGTCACTTGTAGGGGATTTCCACTGTTTCAGCACACCAGGGGCTCTACAAGCACGATACAACACCAGCAGAAAATTTAATCTAAGTCTGAGTTACAAAACATCACTCTTTCCTTTGAGCCCTGCCATGCACCCAAACAGTAGTTTTTGCCCACATATGGAGTATCTGCATACTCGGGAGATTTTGGCTTCCACACTTTCTCTCCTGTGACACCCCCACCCTTATCATGGGTGATTTTAACATTCCCATTGCTTCTCCCCTCTCCCCATCTGCTTCTCACCTTTTATCTCTAACCTCCTCTTTCGGCCTCTCGCAGCATACTAACTCTCCAACGCATGAAGATGGAAACTCCCTTGACTTGGTCTTCTTTCGGCTTTGCTCAGTGGATGATTTCACAAACTCCCCTCTCCCGCTCTCTGACCACAACCTTCTTTCATTCTCTATCAAGAACTGCCATCCCGCTCAGGTCACCCACACTTTCCACACTTATAGAAACATACAGGCCATTAACACCCAGAAACTTATGAAGAACTTGCAGTCCTCATAGGCCCCAATCTTCTCCATCTCATGTCCTGATTCTGCTCTGAAACATTACAAGAAACCCTGCAAAGTGCCCTGAATGAAGCTGCACCTCCTATACATAGAACAACTCGGCACAGATGGTGACAACCGTGGCACACGCTGCAAACACGTTTCCTGCAGCGGTGCTCCAGGTGCGCCGAACGTCTGTGGAGAAAATCTAATCTATCCGAAGATTTCATCCATTATAAGTTCATGCTAAAAACATACAACTCTGCCCTTCACCTCTGCAAACAAATCTATTTCAACACCCTCATCACCTCACTGTCAAATAACCCTAAACATCTCTTTGACACTTTCCAGTCCCTACTCAACCCAAGAGAGCAGGCCCCAACCACAGATCTCCACGCTGACGATCTGGCCAATTACTTCAAAGAAAAAATTTACCACATTCGACAGGAAATCATCTCCCAATCTCTTCATACCATGCACTGTCCTCCCTCCCCCACTGCATCTAGTTCACTCTCTGACTTTGAACCAGTTACAGAAGAAGAAGTAAGCAGGCTCCTTGCATCTTCTCGCCCGACCACTTGCACCAGTGACCCCATTCCGTCACATCTCCTAAAGTCCCTTTCCCCGGCTGTCACCTCTCACCTAACAAAAATATTCAACCTTTCCCTCACTTCCGGTATTTTTCTCTCCTTATTTAAGCATGCCATCATACATCCATTACTTAAAAAACCATCCCTCGATCAAAACTGTGCCGCTAATTATAGACCTGTCTCTAATTTTCCCTTCATCTCTAAACTCCTCGAATGACTATCTCTCAGATAACTCTCTTCTCGACCCTCTTCAATCTGGTTTCCGCTCTTTACACTCTACTGAAACTGCCCTCACTAAAGTCTCTAATGACCTACTAACAGCTAAATCTAATGGTCACTACTCCATGCTAATTCTCTTGGATCTCTCTGCAGCATTCGATACTGTGGATCATCAGCTCCTCCTCACTATGCTCCGCTCCATCGGCCTCAAGGACACCGTTCTCTCTTGGTTCTCCTCCTATCTCTCTGACCGATCATTCACTGTATGTTTTGCTGGTTCCTCCTCCTCTCACCTGCCCCTTACTGTTAGGGTTCCTCAAGGATCAGTCCTAGGCCCCCTCCTCTTCTCTTTGTATACCACCCCTATTGGTCAAACAATCAGTAGATTTGGTTTCCAGTACCATCTCTATGCTGACGACACCCAATTATACACTTCTGCTCCTGTTCTCACGCCTGCCTTTTTAGAAAACACCAGTGATTGTCTTACCACTGTCTCTATCATCATGTCCTCCCTCTATCTGAAACTGAACCTGTCAAAAACTGAACTCCTCGTGTTCTCTCCCTCTACTAACCTACCTTTGCCTGACATTACCATCTCCATGTGTGGTTCCACCATTACTCCAAAGCAACATGCCCGCTGTCTCGAGGTCATCCTTGATTCCGAGCTTTCATTCCCCCCCCACATCCGATCACTGGCTCGTTCTTCTTCTCTGCATCTCAAAAACATTTCTAGAATTCGCCCTTTTCTTACTTTCAACTCTGAAAAAATTCTTACTGTCTCACTTATTCATTCTCGTCTGGACTATTGTAACTCTCTACTAATCGGCCTCCCTCTTACCAAACTCTCCCCGTTCCAATCTGTCCTGAATGCTGCTGCCAGGATCATATTCCTCACCAACCATTACACCAATGCCTCTACCTTGTGCCAGTCATTACACTGGCTACCCATCCACTCCAGAATCCAGTACAAAACTACTACCCTCATCCACAAAGCACTCCATGGCTCAGAACCACCCTACATCTCCTCTCTGGTCTCAGTCTACCACCCTACCCATGCCCTCCGCTCCACTAATGACCTCAGGTTAGCATCCTCAATAATCAGAACCTCCCACTCCCGTCTCCAAGACTTTACACGTGCTACGCCAATTCTTTGGAATGCACTTCCTAGGTTAATACAATTAATCCCCAATCCCCACAGTTTTAAGCGTGCCCTAAAAACTAATTTGTTCAGACTGGCCTACCGCCTCAACGCATTAACCTAACTATCCCTGCGTGGCCTATTAAAAAAAAAAAAACATAATCAGGTTCCTTGCATCATGTTCTCATACACTTTATGCAGTTAATAGCACTCTGTGTCTGTACTGCTACATACTTAGGCAGTTAACTGGTTCATGCAGCTTTACATGAACACCCGAGCCTTACACTATGGCTGGTCCAAATAACTAAAGCAATTGTTAGCATCCACCTCTCGTGTCTCCCCTTTTCCTCATAGTTTGTAAGCTTGCGAGCAGGGCCCTCATTCCTCCTGGTATCTGTTTTGAACTGTGATTTCTGTTATGCTGTAATGTCTATTGTCTGTACAAGTCCCCTCTATAAGTTGTAAAGCGCGGCGGAATATGTTGGCGCTATATAAATAAAAATTATTATTATTATTATTATTATTATTATTATTTTGTGGTCTTTTTTCTCTAGTTACCCTTGTGAAAGTAAAAACATTGGGGCTCAAAGAACATTTTTGTGGCAAAAATGTGATTTTTTTATTTTCACAGCTTAATGTCATAAACTTCTGTGAAGCACCTCGGTGTTCAAGGTGCTCACCACACACCTATAGATAAGATGAGGAATTTATTTTCCAAAATGGGGTCACTTGTGTTAGGTCCACTGTTTAGGTGTATCAGAAGCTCTCCTAATGCAACATGATGTCCACTAACAATTCCAGCAAATTTTGCATTTAAAAAGTCAAATGGTGCTCCTTCCTTTCTAAGCCCTGCTGTGTGCCCAAACAGTAGTTTTAATCTGCATATTGGAGATCGGCGTACTCAGGAATAATATCTCAATAAATTGTATGGTATGTTTTTGCCTGTTACCCTTGCAAAAATAAAAAAGGGGCTAAAATAAAATTTTTTGTGGTAAAAATTTGATTTTGTAAATTTTGCTGCTCAACATTATAAATTACTGTGAAGTACCTGGGGGTTCAAGGTTTTCACCAGACAGCTAGATAACTTCCTTGAGGGAACTAGCTTCCAAAATCAGGTCACTTGTGGGGGATTTCGACTGTTTAGGCAATTCTGAGGCTTTCCACACATGACATTGCATCTGCTAATAATGCCTGCAAATTTTGCATTTAAAACGTCAAATAGTGCATCTTCACTTCTGAGCCCTACTGTGCATCCAAACAGTAGTTTTCCCACAGATATGGAGTATCACGATGCTTAGGAACAATTGCACAACAAATTTTGGGGTCCATTTCCTCCTGTTACCCTTTTGAAAATAAAAAAAATGAAGTCTAATGTAAAATTTTTGTGAAAAAGTTAAATGTTCCACTTTTTCCTCCCACATTGATTCAGTTCTGGTGAAGCACCTGAAGGGTTAATAAACTTCTTGAATGTGGTTTTTGGGAAACTTGAGGGGTGCAGTTTTCAAAATTGTGTCTTTTTTGGGTATTTTGTAAACAATAGAATGATGTGCTTTACAAAAAGCTCTATTTTGATCTCATCTGTCCACAAGATGCTTTTGGTTTAGTCAAGTACATGTTGATTAGAGTAAGAAAGTGCCTACAGCAAATAGGTGCTTTTATAAAGATCAATGTCCATATGCAAACTAAGCCATTTTTACTTACATAGAATAGGCATGCCCCCTATTGAGGAAGCCATTACGGCAAAACAGCACTGTCGGGGTTCTTGAGGGTACAGACACAGGGATATTATTCTATGTAAGTAAAAATGGCTTAGTTTACACATGGACATTGATCTTTATAAAAGCACCTATTTGCACTAGGCACTTTCTTACTCTAATTATCACATTTTTTACAACAAGAGAAAAAAACTTTTGGCATTTGAGCATTCTTATTGATTTTTGTTAGTAAAGGGATGTGTAAAATGGATTAGGTGTGTTATTATTACTTATATATCTAATTAATTATTTATTCCTGGTTACTGTATGACCCTCAATTGTTTGTGATTTTCCCTTGTTTTATTTTTAATATTTATACATTAAATAAATTATTGGATATTAATGATACGTGATTTCTGTTTTTCCTCTTGATTCCTCTTTATTATATATATGGAGGACTTGATTAGTTGAATTAGCTACAGCAGTCAGGTGACTAGAAGAGCGCTTATTATTACATCTTTACACCTACATCCAACTACATACAAAAATAATTCATTTAGAAGTTTTACATTTTGAGATTTAGCACCTTAATGACAGCCAATACTTCTTTTAACTGACCTGAGATATAAGAGAAAACCATCCCCATACAGGTGACAATCCAGCAGCTGTCGGCTGTACACTATAGCTGACAACTTGCTGCATTAGCCAAGATCAGTGTTTGCACCGTCCATATCTGTTTAACCCCTTAGATGCTGCTGTCAATAGTGACTACATCATTATAAATGGTTAACAGAGAGTGGGGGCTTCCTCTTTATCCCAATTGGTGCCCTCAGATCATGATTTTGTGGTCTTGATGTTTGCGATGGCAATTCATTACCAAATAGCGGCCTTAGAGTCTGCCAGCTGTTGTAACCTGTTCTGGAGTAAGCCACATTTATGTGGTAAACATACACTTTTTCATTTCTGTCATGCCACTTTGCATTATTTCCTGAAAATCACCAGAAGGGTTAATAAACTACCTGACAGCAGTTTTCTATATGTCAGGGGGTGCTGTTTTTAAAATGGTATCACGTTCAGGGGTTTCCCAATATATGAGACCCCTAAAGGCACTTCAAACCTGGATAGTCCCCTAAAAAAATAAATGTTGTAAATTTTCTTGAAAAAATGAAAAATTGCTGCTACATTTTTAAACCTCCTAAAATGCTAACAAAATAAAATAACATTTTACAAATGGTGCTGATGTAAATCTGACATGTGGGAAATGTTATTTATTAATGGTTTGCTGTGGTACGACTATCTGGATTAAAGGGATAATCATTCAAAGTTTGAAAATTGCTAATTTTTTTAAATTTTTCTCAAATTTTTGATATTTTTTATAAATAAACACAAAACATATTGACCTAAATTTACCATTATCATAAAGTATAATGTGTCACGAAAAAACAATCTCACAATCACTGGGATTTGTTGAAGTGTTGCAGAGTTATCACCACATAAAGTGACACTGGTCAGATTTAAAAAATTTGGCTCCGTCACTAAGGGGTTAAGTACATCAGACATTTTAATAGATTCTAGAGTTCACTCAAGAGTACTGTTACTCATCACTAATATCTTATGTTACCTTTCTTTCTATAAATAATTTTCATTTTCTTTTCTTATTTTTTAATCTAAGGAATTACAACAGATACTTTGATCTTTTAATGCAAAGGTAGCAATTAAAGTATTTAAAGAGCAGGAGTGCCTGTCCTTAAATACATTATGTTATCCCACAGTGCTGTTAACTCTCATTCTTCCCCTCATAATGACAGCTGTGAGAGGAGATCTGGAAGTGTTAGTAATGATACAAAACTCAGCTCCGCTGTAGCTCTACACAGTAGCTGCAAAGGTCTGGTTCTTTTCTCTCCTGCATTATGCTGTCTGCTTATGATTGGTTAACCTGAAGCAGGGAAAAAAGCAGGATTGAACACAGACAAAAGAGATCCCCTATGCAAGGACAATATATGTACCCTTTGCAGTCCTATAGATTATCAGAATGTACAATTTCCAACTTTGGAGGTGGTAATGGGATCATTTACTTCCTGTGCCCCTTTGTGGCTGCACAGGTTGCACCAGTGGTATGTCTGCCCATAGGAAGAAATACAGGGGCAAATCTCTGGTAATGAACATTTCAACTGTTACATGAGATATAACTTAAACTTCACAATCTAATATCTCCGCAGCATAAAAGAGAAATTTAAAAAAAAATAAATCTATGCTTTACACAGTTCTGCAGCCACTATCCCATGATGTGGCCAGTTTGATATGCTCAGTCTAGTGAAAAATCATATTTAAATTGGAAACATCTTTGCTTTGCTATGTCAAAGCTTTTTTCCAAGCAACTATGCTATGCTCACAAACAATTGTTTTGAGGCATTTAAAAATGGGTTTTCCAAGTAGAAACCATTTCAGGAAATGCAATTTTTTTAGGAAGTTTTGTGAGGAATTTATGTTTTCCTGAAGTGTTTTTGCAGCCTTATGAACTGAGACTAGTTTGGAGTGGAGTCCATCAGGATCTGGTTCTGATTTTTTATTCCCTTTACCCTGGCGGTTTCATAAAAAAAAAAAAAAACTTAAAAACCTTGTGAATATAACCTTAAATAGTAAAACAATCAGTCTTTCATGCACCAACTAGAAAAACATTTTATTACACTATTATATAATATTAATATGTTAACAAATACATTTTCATACAACTGTACAGTTTTTATAATCTTATTCTACATCGATTTTTTTTCTGCAACTTATACCGCCTTCTTTGAAATCAATGTCGGACCATTAAAAATATATCATTAAATTGTTTGAGTGCACTAAACTATCATTACCAGTTTACAAAACAAAAATGTCATGTTTATAGAAAGATCAATAAAAAAGTGCAATGTAACTTAAGTAGCACTTTTTATTCCAGACCAGTTCCTATGTTTGAGAAACATGAAGAAAAATGCATTCATTCATGGACTATAAAACTGACTAAAATGCAGCCATTGTCCTAATTCAAATTACAAATAAAAGAAACTTTAAATCTTTCAATTAGAGTCAGACTGTGGAAACAAAGCACAGAACTATGTTTTTGCAAGCATCCTCTCGGTTTAGCTAATGACTATTAGAAAGCTCTCTTCAACAAATACATGCTTGATATCTATTTCCCTCAGGTATCATATCCATCTAGTTAGAAATGATTGGGAAAAATCCAATTTACAGGCAGCATTTTCTCATTCAGGATGGGTATTTTTATTGTTATACTGCCAATTTTCCAAGTGTATGTGTTCTGAAAGAGTTGATGGTTTACAGAAGATACTTTTGCCCTCGAGGTTTCGTTTCTTATCTAATTGAATGCTTTTAGGTAGCATTCACTGCACTTACAGTACCTGTAGACAAGTCCAAATGGGTTTAAAGTCATAAAAATGAAGTCACAATCAAATCATTTTCCAGCTAAGTGATAAATCACTGCCTGAAACAGCATTTCCGCTTTGTGGCTGTTTATTTAAGCTTATGTGTACAGAATATTACATCTATTGATGCTGTTTTGGAATATAGTTTCTGTTTTCTTGATTAATGATGTTGATTTTCATATATGAAGCATGTAAATATGTATTTTTAATTAAGCAATCATTTATTTAATTAGCAAAAAAAGTCCTCATGAATAAAAAGACATCTAAAATCACTGGGACTACACTCTACATAAAAGAAGGCCGTAGTCCCCATTCATGTTGTGTATTCCTGAGGAAACATGATGAAAAGGACACATGAATGTCAATCTTTACTGGGTTCTTTCTTCTATTCTTAATTGAATGGGGAACATCAACGAAAAAAATCTATAAGTAATTAGAAATCAAAAAAATCAAAAAAAATCCAGAACACTTAACTAAAGGTACCGTCACACTAAGCGACGCTGCAGCGATAGCGACAACGATGCCGATCGCTGCAGCGTCGCTGTTTGGTCGCTGGAGAGCTGTCACACAGACCGCTCTCCAGCGACCAACGATGCCGAGGTCCCCGGATAACCAGGGTAAACATCGGGTTGCTAAGCGCAGGGCCGCGCTTAGTAACCCGATGTTTACCCTGGTTACCAGCGTAAAATGTAAAAAAAACAAACAGTACGTACTTACATGCGTCCCCCGGCGTCCGCTTCCTGCAATGACTGAGCGCCGGCAGTAGCAGGGCACAGCGGTGACGTGTGCTTTCACTTTCACTTTACGGCGCTCAGTCAGTGTGGGAAGCGGATGCCGGGGGACTCATTTAAGTATGTACTGTTTGGTTTTTTTACATTTTACGCTGGTAACCAGGGTAAACATCGGGTTACTAAGCGCGACCCTGCGCTTAGTAACCCGATGTTTACCCTGGTTACCAGTGTAAAATATCGCTGGTATCATTGCTTTTGCTGTCAAATACGGCGATACACGGCGACCTAGCGACCAAATAAAGTTCAGACCTTCTAGCAGCGACCAGCAATTTCACAGCGGGATCCAGATCGCTGCTGCGTGTCAAATACAGCGATATCGCTACCTAGGACGCTGCAACGTCACAGATCGCTGGCTATATCGCTGCGACGTTGCTTAGTGTGACGGTACCTTAACAGTCAAATAGGGAATAAGCCGATTCAATTGAAAATAAATATTATTTCATCAGAAAAGAGACCAATACATTGATAGTTTTTTTAATAGTGAAATTTGTGATTATATTTATATTATATTTTAATAAATTAAACAAACAATAGATTTTATACATTTCTTTTTACTGTGTACTCTTTCACTTTGTGCATTTGTATAACCTACTTCTTTCTGCACCATTTCTATAAGTTCCACCAGGCACCATTTAACTATCCTAATTAGCGAGGCTATTTACTGTATGTCCTATGTACCTGGGTTGGCCACACCCTGAGGAAGAAGGACTTCCCTTCCTTCGATATGCGTCAGTTTGTGGCCACACCGAGGTCCTGTAGCTTTGCTCATAGTGACATTACATCGTTCACGCTCCCCACTCATGCGGTGACTCAGCAACAACGCTTCCTGCCGGAGCATTCTGCTGCTTACCATCATTCCAAATGGACACAGGAGAGGGTCAGACTCCGGAAGACCCTCCCACAGCGTACCTACTCCACCAAGGGATCCTGTTATAGCTGCTACTGCAGAGTAAATCATATTCATTGAAGAACAAGAGTAGTGTCTTACTTTATCACAGTACGTGTACCAACAGTCCTGCATATACCCAGTGCATTTGGACTAAGTTAGTCTCTCTGCGGTAGATCAGGGGACTCCTTTGACTATTGATCTCCTAATTCTAACATCAGTTCCACTGTATTATATTATTGACAAAAGGCACTTTTCATCATTATGGAAGGCACCTATTAACTATTAAGACTGCAGCATTTGTATCCACAATATAGGCACACTATATGATAGACTAGATGGTGGCCCAATTCTAACGCATTGGGTATTCTAGAATATGTATGTAGTTTATTTATGAAGATTTAAGAACAATGCAATGAATACACAGGATTCGGCAGGCCGGGCGCTGTCATGAATCCCAATGGCTAGGGATAGCAAGGGACAAGCAAAGTAATACAAAATATCGGACGAGCTCTAGGGTGATGGAACCTGGGCTGACCGCTGCCCTACGCCTGACAAACGCAACTAGAGATAGCCAGGGAGCGTGCCTACGTTGGTTCTAGACGCCACGCACCAGCCTAAGAGCTAACTAGTACTGCAGAGAAAATAAGACCTCACTTGCCTCCAGAGGAATGAACCCCAAAAGGTATAGTTGCCCCCCACATGTATTGACGGTAAAATGAGAGGAAGGCACACACATAGAGATGATATATATAGGTTCAGCAAATTGAGGCCCGCTGTAAACTAGAAAGCAGAACGATACAAAAGGGGTCTGAGCGGTCAGCAAAAACCCCTAATCAAAAAAAACCATCCTGAGATTACAAGAACCCATGTGCCAACTCATGGCACATGGGGAGAACCTCAGTCCACTAGAGCTACCAGCTAGCATAGAGACATAATAAGCAAGCTGGACAAAAAACCAAAGAACTGAAAATCAGCACTTAGCTTATCCTGAAAGATCTGGGAGCAGGTAGGCAGGAACCAAACAGAGCACATCTGAATACATTGATAGCCGGCAAGGGAATGACAGAAAGGCCAGGTAAAATAGGAAACACCCAGCCTCTGATGGACAGGTGGAAACCAAAGGCCGCAACCCACCAAAGTCACCCAGTACCAGCAGTAACCACCAGAGGGAGCCCACAAACAGAATCCACAACAGTACCCCCCCTTGAGGAGGGGTCACCGAACCCTCACGAGAACCCCCAGGGCGATCAGGGTGAGCTCTATGGAAGGCGCGGACCAAATCAGTCGCATGAACATCGGAGGCGACCACCCAGGAATTATCCTCCTGACCATAACCCTTCCACTTAACCAAATACTGGAGTTTGCGTCTGGAAACACGAGAATCCAAGATCTTCTCAACAACATACTCCAATTCTCCCTCCACCAGCACCGGAGCAGGAGGCTCAACCGAAGGAACAACGGGCACCTCATACCTCCGCAACAACGACCGATGGAACACATTATGAATAGCAAACGATGCTGGGAGATCCAAACGAAAAGATACAGGGTTAAGAATCTCCGAGATCCTATAAGGACCGATGAACCGAGGCTTGAACTTAGGAGAAGAGACCTTCATAGGGACAAAACGAGAAGACAACCACACCAAATCCCCAACAAGAAGTCGGGGACCCACGCGGCGACGGCGATTAGCAAACTGCTGAGTCTTCTCCTGAGTAGTGTTGAGCATTCCGATACCGCAAGTATCGGGTATCGGCCGATACTAGCGGTATCGGAATTCCGATACCGGGATTCCGATACTTGGCGCGTATCGGATACCGGAATCGGAAGTTCAATGATTCAAAATTCAGAAATTCAGCCAATGAGAAAGATTCCAAGTGTGGGCACATCCTGTTTAGCATGGAGGGCATGAAACTACTGGCAAGGCTGTGATTGGCTGCTGAAATGATGTCATGATGCAGTTTAAAAGTCGCTGGCGCCATTTTGCGATCACTCTGCTGTGAATTCAGTTAGTGACAGGACGCTGTTTGCTGACTGAGGGACAGTTTAGAGATAGCGATTTGCTTCTTTGTGCTTTCCAAAGGCTAATTTAGCAACCGCTGTGTTCACCTACTATTCACCTTCCTTTTGCCTTGTAGCGCTGTTTTCACAGCGATCTGCAAGGTCTCTCTGTGTGTGTGTGTGAGTGCAGCCCACTCTCTAGTCTGAGTGCAGCCACATAGGCCATCCATAGCTGGTTGTATTCAGTTCAGGGAGGGTGGTTCATTGCCTCATACTGTCCTTTTTTTTTTTTTTTTTTTGAAGTAGTGCAGGCTGCTGCACATTTTTTCCAAAAATTCCTATTAGTGTCTTTCCACCCGTCTCCAGCTAATTTGTGGAAAAACACTACATAGGATAAAGTAGAGGAGGGTTTTTGGGCCTTGCAGCGCCGTTTACGGCTGTCTGCACGGTCTCCGTGTGACTGCAGCTCGCCCTGTAGTCTGTGAGCAGCCGTAGCCTGGTTGTCTGCAGCTCAGGGTTTTTCACTGCGTCATACCGCCAAATCAATTTTCTTTTTTTTCAAAGTAGTGTAGTCTGCTGCTAATTTATTTTAAAAAATCCTATTAGTGTCTTTCCACCCGTCTCCAGCTAATTTGTGGAAAAACACTAGATAGGATAAAGTAGAGGAGGGTTTTTGGGCCTTGCAGCGCCGTTTACGGCTGTCTGCATGGTCTCCGTGTGATTGCAGCTCTATCCGTTGTCAGTTCAGCCCAAAAAAAATAAATAAATAATAAAGTTCACCAAACACACCAGTTACACCACTTTACATTTGTGTAGGCCACATTAGCTCATATTCAAGTCTAGTCCACACTTTAGAAAATTAGTGTGTCTTATACCTGTTAGGAGGAGTTGCTCAGGAATAAGCACACAAAGCCGTTAGTACTTTTCTGCTTATCTTTATCAGTCAACCAAGATGAAGAAGGCAGTGAGTAAGGCACGTGGGCGTGGGCGTGGGCGCGGAGCAGGGAGGGGACGTGGGGATTCTGTGCCTGCTGCGGGCACCGGTGAGTCATCAGCACCCACTTTCACAAGGGAACAGTCGTTCATGCGCAGCTTTGTCGCCGAGCGCCGTACACCGCTGCTGCGTGAAGACCAAATTGAAGCCGTTGTGGGATGGATGGCAGCTAATGCATCAACTTCCATTAGTGCCACATCCTCTCAGACACAGAGCACTGGAGAGCAGCCATCTGTCTCTTCACCACCTGCAAAATTGCCCAGGCAGACAGAGATCCCAGGACAGGAGCAGTCTCTACTTCTGTTCTCTGAATCATCTCTTGGCTTGGAAACAGGGGGCCAGCCAAGCAGCATTGGAGAAATGGAAGAAGAGGCAGGGTGCAGTGATGCCCAACAGCTTTTTCTGTCTTCCTCTGAAGAGGCGGGTGGGCCAGTGGCTCCGGTCACCACCTCGCAGGCCGCATCAGCTGATGATGACACTCAGGTGCCACTTACTGGTGCGTGCTCTGCTGCTGAGACTACCCAGGAGGAGCAGTTGGGGGCAGAGGGTAGTGTAGATGATGAGGTCCTTGACCCATCTTGGCGTCAGGGACAGGAAGGTGGTGGGAGCAGCTCTGAGGAAGAGATTCCCCGTACGGCCCAAAGAGGGAGAGGGAGGGGGAAGACTGCGGATCCTGCAGCCTCCGCTTTGGCACCCGTAAGGAGCATGTCTCTTCCAAAAGTCAAAAGGGGGGCTCCCAAGACTTGCAGTGCCTGGTCCTTTTTTGACACAGTTGCAGATGACATTTGCTATGTCAGATGCAAGGTGTGTCATCAAAAAATCAAAAGAGGTCAAAAAGTCGCCAACCTCAATACCTCCAACATGTGGAAACATGTGCGCAACAGGCACCCGGCGGAGTTAGACAAACACACTGAAGAGCTAGGCCAACCAACAGCGGCAGCTACCACCTCTTCAGCTCGTGTTGCCTCTTCCTCTAGCTCACACGCAGCTGGTTCGGCTTCCTCCCAGGATCGCCGTGGAAGAACCTCTGGCCCTGTTGTCCAGAGACCCGCTGTCATTCCACCCGCAGCACCACTTTCCCAGTCAACCACACACTCCCAGCCCAGTCTACAGCCATCGGTAGTACAGGCATGGGAGAAAAGGCGGCCTTTCTCGTCAAACCACCCACGAGCACAGGCTCTGACTGCAGGCATTGCCAAACTTCTGTCACTGGAAATGCTGTCATTCAGGCTGGTGGAGACTGACAGCTTCCGTGACTTGATGTCATTGGCAGTCCCACAGTACAGTGTGCCCAGCCGCTTTTACTTCAGCAGGCAAGCCGTCCCTGCCCTGCACAAGCATGTGGAGGGACACATAAAACACGCGCTACTGAACGCCGTCAGTAGCAAGGTCCACCTCACCACCGATGCGTGGACCAGTCAACATGGACAGGGGCGATACCTTTCCCTCACTGCCCATTGGGTTAATGTCGTTGAGCCGGGTACAGACCGTGCGAGTGGCGCAGGACGTGTCCTGCCCACTCCAAGGATTGCAGGAATCCATTCTGTACGCATTGACTCCTCCTCTTACACCAGTTCCTCAGAATCATCGCTGCAGGAGCCGTCACAGTCCACCTCCACATGGACCCGTGATGAACGTGTACCTGTTACGACCGACATGAGCACAGCCGTGGCCAAACGTCAACAGGCCGTCTTGAAATTAATTTTTTTGGGGAATCGTAGCCACACAGCGCAGGAGCTCTGGAATGCCATCAAGCAGGAGAGCGATGTGTGGTTTGAGCCAGCGAATCTCCAGCCAGGCATGGTAGTGTGTGATAATGGCCGAAATCTGGTGGCAGCCCTGGGCCTCGGCAACCTCACTCACATCCCATGTCTGGCACATGTGCTCAATTTGGTCGTGCAGAGTTTTTTGAGGGACTATCCGGATCTTGATGCACTGCTGCACAAGGTCCGCCTAGAGTGTGCTCACTTGCGGCGTTCCAGCACGGCAAAAGCGCGCATTGCGGCTCTGCAGCGCCGACACCGCCTGCCGGAACATCGCATCATATGTGACCTACCTACCAGGTGGAATTCCACGTTACATATGTTGGAGCGGTTGTGTGAGCAGCAGCAAGCTGTAATGGAGTACCAGCTGTATCAGGCGCAAAAAAGTCGCAGTCAGCGCCGTACAGACTTCACAACCACAGAGTGGGCCACTATGAAGGATGTCTGCCAGGTTTTGCGTCCCTTTGATTATTCCACGCGGATGGCGAGTGCAGATGATGCACTAGTCAGCATGACTGTCCCCCTTATCTGCCTGCTTGAAAAATCACTGCAAGCGCTAAGGGATGATGTTGTGGAAGAGGTGGAGGATGAGGATTCACCACTTCCATCATCTTCTGGACAGTCAGCGCCACGTGGTTCCTCACAAACGCGTAGGCAGGGGACAGTTTGTGAGGAGGATGAGGAGGAGTCAATGGAGGAGGAAGACATCCGTCCAGAGGAGGGAGTTCCCGAATTGTCCAGTACTCAGTGTGTACAGCGAGGGTGGGGTGATGACGAGCGGGCAGAGATCACGCCTCCAGCTGGGGACAGCGTTTCTTGGGCAGTTGGCAGTCTGCAGCACATGGTGGATTACATGCTGCAGTGCCTGAGAAACGACCGCCGCATCGACCACATTCTCAACATGTCTGATTATTGGGTGTTCACCCTCCTCGATCCTCGCTACCGGGACAACGTAGAAAGCCTCATCACACCGTTGAACCGGGAGCGAAAAATGCGGGAGTACCAAGACACACTGGTCAGTTCCATCATCTTCTCCATTCCAACTGAGAGAAGTGCTGCTAGTGCATTCCAAAGCAGCTCAGTGCGTCCAGGCAGTGGTGGAGGCTCTGCACAAAGAGGGAGCAGAAGCAGTGCCTCTGCCCAAGGCAAGACCAGTATGGCCGAACTGTGGCACAGTTTTCTGTGCCCGCCACAAAAGTCTACACCATCACAGACGGCTCCAGTCAGCAGGAGGCAACGGTTCCGTCAGATGGTGACAGACTACATGTCTTGCCCTCTTGCTGTACTCCCAGACGGCTCTTCCCCTTTCAAGTTTTGGGTCTCAAAGCTGGATACATGGCCAGAGCTAAGCCAGTATGCATTGGAGGTGCTGTCTTGCCCTGCGGCCAGTGTATTATCGGAACGTGTCTTTAGTGCTGCAGGTGGTGTACTAACTGACCGTCGCATGCGACTATCCTCCGATAACGTTGACCGGCTTACTTTCCTGAAAATGAACAAGGCCTGGATCTCACAGGAATTTGCCACTCCTCCTCCTGATTAAATAATTAGGTCACTGTATACGTTATCCAGGTCTCCTGTTGTGTTCATCTTTCTACCACCTGAACTTAAATTCCTGGGCTCCAACACCGCCAGTTGAGGCTCAGATGTGCCGTCTGCACAGTCAAAACATACGACCCAGTGTTATTGGGTTTCAGTAACGTCAGCTGATCCCCAGCTGTGTAGCCGGCAATGTGTCATGCGAACGCCACGCTGACACAACAACTGAAATGTAAGGGAATCTGTCCCCCCCCCCCAAGGCGTTTGTTACTGAAAGAGCCACCTTGTGCAGCAGTAATGCTGCACAAGGAAAAAGGTAGCTATTTTGGTTTTGCTCCTTGCACACGCAAAACTTAACACTTATAAAATGTGTCCACTGATACCGTAAAACCGTCCCGGAGGTGGGACTTTCCTTCGTAATATGACGCAGCACAGCCGTCATTCCTACCCCCCCGGCGCCGCGCCCCGGCTCCTCAGCGTTGTTTGATTCCGTCCCGGAGCCTGCGCTGTTATGTTATCCCGTGGCCAGGCACACTTAGCGCTGCCCGTCTTCTGGCATCATTTGGTGTCAGGCTGGCTGCGCCTGTGCGGCCACGCTGGCCGAGAGCCCGCCTCGCAGTGTCTTCTGATTTAATCCCACTGGGGGCCTGGGATCTATGGACATGCGCAGTGCATATCTGAACCTCCACCTCTCACTCATCTCCCTATGGCTTCTTCAGACTGTTCGGTGTCAGCTGGTCCCTAATAGCATGCCACGGCCGTGACACCGCACAGTCTGAAAAAGAAGCCGTAGGGAGGGGAGTGAGAGGCGAGGATATGCGCTGCGCATGGCCATGGATCCCAGGCCCCCAGTGGGATTACATCAGAAGACACTGCGAGGCGGGCTCTCGGCCAGCGCGGCCGCACAGGCGCAGCCAGCCTGACACCAAATGATGTCAGAAGATGGGCAGCGCTAAGTGTGCCTGGCCACGGGATAACATAACAGCGCAGGCTCCGGGACGGAATCAAACAACGCTGAGGAGCCGGGGCACGGCGGCGGGGGGGTAGTAATGATGGCTGTGCTGCGTCATATTACGAAGGAAAGTCCCACCTCCGGGACGGTTTCACGGCTTCAGGGGACACATTTTAAAAGTGTTTAGTTCTGTGTTTGCAAGGAGCATGATGAAAAGAGCCACCTTTTCCTTTTGCATCTTTTGTGCTGCACAAGCTGGCTCTTTCAGCTACAAACGCCTTGGGGGGGGGGTTAAAGGTTCCCTTTCGACTTTCTCAGGCTTCGGCCTACATTGTGTTCCTCTGCTTTTCCACCTGCCCCTGGGCTCCAACACCGCTAGTTGCCGTCCAGAAGTGCTGTACGCACAGTCAACAGTCCCTCCTCTGTTATTGGGGTTCAGTAACGTCAGCTGTTCCCCTGCTGTGTGTGTGGCAATCCCTCCTACCTCCTCCAACCTCCTCCAACCTCCTCCTCCTCCACCTGTCCCTGGGCTCCAACACCGCCAGTTGCCGTCCAGAAGTGCTGTACGCACAGTCAACAGTCCCTCCTCTGTTATTGGGGTTCAGTAACGTCAGCTGTTCCCCTGCTGTGTGTGTGGCAATCCCTCCTACCTCCTCCAACCTCCTCCTCCTCCACCTGTCCCTGGGCTCCAACACCGCCAGTTGCCGTCCAGAAGTGCTGTACGCACAGTCAACAGTCCCTCCTCTGTTATTGGGGTTCAGTAACGTCAGCTGTTCCCCTGCTGTGTGTGTGGCAATCCCTCCTACCTCCTCCAACCTCCTCCAACCTCCTCCTCCTCCACCTGTCCCTGGGCTCCAACACCGCCAGTTGCCGTCCAGAAGTGCTGTACGCACAGTCAACAGTCCCTCCTCTGTTATTGGGGTTCAGTAACGTCAGCTGTTCCCCTGCTGTGTGTGTGGCAATCCCTCCTACCTCCTCCAACCTCCTCCAACCTCCTCCTCCTCCACCTGTCCCTGGGCTCCAACACCGCCAGTTGCCGTCCAGAAGTGCTGTACGCACAGTCAACAGTCCCTCCTCTGTTATTGGGGTTCAGTAACGTCAGCTGTTCCCCTGCTGTGTGTGTGGCAATCCCTCCTACCTCCTCCAACCTCCTCCAACCTCCTCCTCCTCCACCTGTCCCTGGGCTCCAACACCGCCAGTTGCCGTCCAGAAGTGCTGTACGCACAGTCAACAGTCCCTCCTCTGTTATTGGGGTTCAGTAACGTCAGCTGTTCCCCTGCTGTGTGTGTGGCAATCCCTCCTACCTCCTCCAACCTCCTCCAACCTCCTCCTCCTCCACCTGTCCCTGGGCTCCAACACCGCCAGTTGCCGTCCAGAAGTGCTGTACGCACAGTCAACAGTCCCTCCTCTGTTATTGGGGTTCAGTAACGTCAGCTGTTCCCCTGCTGTGTGTGTGGCAATCCCTCCTACCTCCTCCAACCTCCTCCAACCTCCTCCTCCTCCACCTGTCCCTGGGCTCCAACACCGCCAGTTGCCGTCCAGAAGTGCTGTACGCACAGTCAACAGTCCCTCCTCTGTTATTGGGGTTCAGTAACGTCAGCTGTTCCCCTGCTGTGTGTGTGGCAATCCCTCCTACCTCCTCCAACCTCCTCCAACCTCCTCCTCCTCCACCTGTCCCTGGGCTCCAACACCGCCAGTTGCCGTCCAGAAGTGCTGTACGCACAGTCAACAGTCCCTCCTCTGTTATTGGGGTTCAGTAACGTCAGCTGTTCCCCTGCTGTGTGTGTGGCAATCCCTCCTACCTCCTCCAACCTCCTCCTCCTCCACCTGTCCCTGGGCTCCAACACCGCCAGTTGCCGTCCAGAAGTGCTGTACGCACAGTCAACAGTCCCTCCTCTGTTATTGGGGTTCAGTAACGTCAGCTGTTCCCCTGCTGTGTGTGTGGCAATCCCTCCTACCTCCTCCAACCTCCTCCAACCTCCTCCTCCTCCACCTGTCCCTGGGCTCCAACACCGCCAGTTGCCGTCCAGAAGTGCTGTACGCACAGTCAACAGTCCCTCCTCTGTTATTGGGGTTCAGTAACGTCAGCTGTTCCCCTGCTGTGTGTGTGGCAATCCCTCCTACCTCCTCCAACCTCCTCCAACCTCCTCCTCCTCCACCTGTCCCTGGGCTCCAACACCGCCAGTTGCCGTCCAGAAGTGCTGTACGCACAGTCAACAGTCCCTCCTCTGTTATTGGGGTTCAGTAACGTCAGCTGTTCCCCTGCTGTGTGTGTGGCAATCCCTCCTACCTCCTCCAACCTCCTCCAACCTCCTCCTCCTCCACCTGTCCCTGGGCTCCAACACCGCCAGTTGCCGTCCAGAAGTGCTGTACGCACAGTCAACAGTCCCTCCTCTGTTATTGGGGTTCAGTAACGTCAGCTGTTCCCCTGCTGTGTGTGTGGCAATCCCTCCTACCTCCTCCAACCTCCTCCAACCTCCTCCTCCTCCACCTGTCCCTGGGCTCCAACACCGCCAGTTGCCGTCCAGAAGTGCTGTACGCACAGTCAACAGTCCCTCCTCTGTTATTGGGGTTCAGTAACGTCAGCTGTTCCCCTGCTGTGTGTGTGGCAATCCCTCCTACCTCCTCCAACCTCCTCCAACCTCCTCCTCCTCCACCTGTCCCTGGGCTCCAACACCGCCAGTTGCCGTCCAGAAGTGCTGTACGCACAGTCAACAGTCCCTCCTCTGTTATTGGGGTTCAGTAACGTCAGCTGTTCCCCTGCTGTGTGTGTGGCAATCCCTCCTACCTCCTCCAACCTCCTCCAACCTCCTCCTCCTCCACCTGTCCCTGGGCTCCAACACCGCCAGTTGCCGTCCAGAAGTGCTGTACGCACAGTCAACAGTCCCTCCTCTGTTATTGGGGTTCAGTAACGTCAGCTGTTCCCCTGCTGTGTGTGTGGCAATCCCTCCTACCTCCTCCAACCTCCTCCTCCTCCACCTGTCCCTGGGCTCCAACACCGCCAGTTGCCGTCCAGAAGTGCTGTACGCACAGTCAACAGTCCCTCCTCTGTTATTGGGGTTCAGTAACGTCAGCTGTTCCCCTGCTGTGTGTGTGGCAATCCCTCCTACCTCCTCCAACCTCCTCCAACCTCCTCCTCCTCCACCTGTCCCTGGGCTCCAACACCGCCAGTTGCCGTCCAGAAGTGCTGTACGCACAGTCAACAGTCCCTCCTCTGTTATTGGGGTTCAGTAACGTCAGCTGTTCCCCTGCTGTGTGTGTGGCAATCCCTCCTACCTCCTCCAACCTCCTCCAACCTCCTCCTCCTCCACCTGTCCCTGGGCTCCAACACCGCCAGTTGCCGTCCAGAAGTGCTGTACGCACAGTCAACAGTCCCTCCTCTGTTATTGGGGTTCAGTAACGTCAGCTGTTCCCCTGCTGTGTGTGTGGCAATCCCTCCTACCTCCTCCAACCTCCTCCAACCTCCTCCTCCTCCACCTGTCCCTGGGCTCCAACACCGCCAGTTGCCGTCTAGAAGTGCTGTACGCACAGTCAACAGTCCCTCCTCTGTTATTGGGGTTCAGCACCGCCAGCTGTTCCCCTGCTGTGTATACGGCAACGTGTACTGCGACCGCCACGCAGGCACAACAAGTTAAATGTAAGGGAACCTGACCCCCCCCCCAGGCGTTTGTTACTGAAGGAGCCACCTTGTGCAGCAGTAATGATGCAAAGGGAAAAAGTGCCTCTTTTCGTGATGCTCCTTGCACATGCTGAACCAAACACTTATGAAATGTGTCCCCACACAGCGTTAAACCGTCCGGTAGGTGGAACTTTCCTTTGTCGTGTGACGCAGCACAGCCATCATTTTTACCCCCTTGGCGCCGTGCGCCGCCTCCTCAGCGTTGTTTGAATCTGTCCCGGAGCCTGCGCTGTTAGGTTAGCCCTTGGCCATGCACACATGTTGCGCTGCCCGTCTTCTGACCTCATTTGGTGTCAGGCTGGCTGCGCCTGTGCGGGTGCGCTGGCCGAGATCCCGCCTCGCAGTGTCGTCTAATGTAATCCCACCGCGGGCCTGTGATCCGTGCCCGTGCGCAGTGCATATCCTCTCCTCTCACTCCCCTCCCTACGGCTTCTTCAGACTGTGCGATGTCAGCTGGTCCCTAATAGCATGCCACGGCCGTGACACCGCACAGTCTGAAAAAGCCGTAGGGAGGGGAGTGAGAGGAGAGGATATGCACTGCGCACGGGCACGGATCACAGGCCCGCGGTGGGATTACATTAGACGACACTGCGAGGCGGGATCTCGGCCAGCGCACCCGCACAGGCGCAGCCAGCCTGACACCAAATGAGGTCAGAAGACGGGCAGCGCAACATGTGTGCATGGCCAAGGGCTAACCTAACAGTGCAGGCTCCGGGACAGATTCAAACAACGCTGAGGAGGCGGCGCACGGCACCAAGGGGGTAAAAATGATGGCTGTGCTGCGTCACACGACAAAGGAAAGTTCCACCTACCGGACGGTTTAACGCTGTGAGGAGACACATTTCATAAATGTTAGGTTCCGCATGTACAAGGACCATAATTAAAAGAGCTAAGTTTACCTTTTCCAGCATTAGTGCTGTACACAATGGCTCTTTCAGCTACAAACGCCTGGGGGGGGGGGGGGGGGTTAAAGGTTTCCTTTCAACTTGCTCGAGTGCAGGCTTCGGCCTACACTCCGCTCCCCCTGCTCCTCCTGCTGACCCTGGGCTCTAACACCGCCAGTTTTTGCCCAGATGTGCTAGCTGCACAGAGAAAAACACCAGCCAATGTGTCAGTGGGGTTCAGCACCGCCAGCTGTTCCCCTGCTGTGTAGCCGGCAACGTGTCCTGCGACCGCCACGCAGACACAAGAACTGAAATTGAAGGGAACCTGTCCCCCCTCCCCCAGGTGTTTCTATGTTTTACAGCTACCTTGAACAGCAGTAATGCTGCATGTGTTCAAGGTGGCTCAGAAACTTATTCTCCTTGCCCATGTTGAAGTGAACACGTCTAAAATGTGTCCTCTGTGACCATTAAAACGTCCCTCAGGTGTGATTTGACTTTGTATTGACACACGCAACAAGCTCCTTGGTAACGCTGCCCGTCTTCTGGCATCATTGTTTGGCTGGCTGCGCCTCTGCGGCCGCCCTGACCCACACAACAGCCCTCGTTGTCTTATTTAATGGGACTGCGAGGGTGTGATTGATGGGCAGGATCAGTGCATCAGTTCGCCTGTCCCTCCTCTCCTTCCGCCTTCTTCGGACTGTGCGGTTTCATGGCCGTGGCATGCGATAAGGGATCAGATGACGCCGCACAGTCTGAAGCGGGTGTAAGGACCCGAGTGTGAGAGGCGAACATATGTGCTGCGCCAGGCCCTGAATCCCAGCCCCGCAGTGTTTTAACAATGTTAAGACACTGCGGGGCTGGGATTCATGGGCATCGCGAACCGCACCGGCCGACATTACATGATGCCAGAAGATGGGCAGCGCTAACGGCGCTAGGCCAGGGGATAACACGACAGCGCAGACTCCTGTACAGCAAATAACAACGCTCGGGAGGCTGCACCCAGCACCAAGGTGGGATTCTTGACACCTGTGCTGCGTCTCATTACAAAGGGAACTCTCGCCTCCATTACACAGTTTGACTGTATAAAGGGCTAAATGTTATACGTGTTCCATTCAGCGTGTGCAAGGAGAAAAATTACAAGAGCAACCTTTGACTTGCGCAGCACTGCTGCTGCATAAGCTGTGGCTCTTCTACTTTGTAACCCCTGAGGGGGGGTTAAAGGTGACTTTTGAAATCGGTTCAATTAGGCTTCGGCCTACACTCTGCTCCACCTGCAGAGCCCGGGCTCCAACAACGCTAGTTGCTGTCCGGAAGTGCTGGCTGCACAGAGCCAAACACCTCGCCAATGTGTCAGTGGGGTCCAGCACCGCCAGCTGTTCCCCTGCTGTGTAGCCGGCAACGTGTCCTGCAAAAGCCACGCAGACACAACACACCCAAAGCTGCCGCCTGTGCAGGCTTCGGCCTACACTCCCCTCCCCCTGCTCCTCCTCCTCCTGCTCCTCCTCCTGCTGTCCCTGGGCTCTAACACACCGCCAGTTGGGGCCCAGATGTGCTAGCTGCACAGAGAAAAACACCAGCCAATGTGTCAGTGGGGTCCAGCACCGCCAGCTGTTCCCCTGCTGTGCAGCCGGCAACGTGTCCTGCAAAAGCCACGCAGACACAAGAACTGAAATTGAAGGGAACCTGTCCCCCCTCCCCCAGGCGTTTTTACGTTATCCAGCCACCTTGTACAGCGGTAATGCTGCATGTGTGCAAGGTGGCTCAGAAACGTATTCTCCTCGCACATGTGGAACTGAAAACACGTCTGAAATGTGTCCTCTGTGTGACCATTTAACCGTTCCGGTGGTGTGACTTTCCTTTGTAATGACACGCTGCAACCCCCTTGGTAGCGCTGCCCGTCTTCTGGCATCATTGTTTGGCTGGCTGCGCCTCTGCGGCCGCCCTGACCCACACAACGCCCCTCGGTGTCTTATTTATTTGGACTGCGAGGGTGTGATTGATGGGCAGGATCAGTGCATCAGTTCGCCTGTCCCTCCTCTCCTTCCGCCTTCTTCGGACTGTGCGGCTTCATGGCCGTGGCATGCGATAAGGGATCAGATGACGCCGCACAGTCTGAAGCAGGTGTAAGGACCCGAGTGTGAGAGGCGAACATATGTGCTGCGCCAGGCCCTGAATCCCAGCCCCGCAGTGTTTTAACAATGTTAAGACACTGCGGGGCTGGGATTCATGGGCATCGCGAACCGCACCGGCCGACATTACATGATGCCAGAAGATGGGCAGCGCTAACGGCGCTAGGCCAGGGGATAACACGACAGCGCAGACTCCTGTACAGCAAATAACAACGCTCGGGAGGCTGCACCCAGCACCAAGGTGGGATTCTTGACACCTGTGCTGCGTCTCATTACAAAGGGAACTCTCGCCTCCATTACACAGTTTGACTGTATAAAGGGCTAAATGTTATACGTGTTCCATTCAGCGTGTGCAAGGAGAAAAATTACAAGAGCAACCTTTGACTTGCGCAGCACTGCTGCTGCATAAGCTGTGGCTCTTCTACTTTGTAACCCCTGAGGGGGGGTTAAAGGTGACTTTTGAAATCGGTTCAATTAGGCTTCGGCCTACACTCTGCTCCACCTGCAGAGCCCGGGCTCCAACAACGCTAGTTGCTGTCCGGAAGTGCTGGCTGCACAGAGCCAAACACCTCGCCAATGTGTCAGTGGGGTCCAGCACCGCCAGCTGTTCCCCTGCTGTGTAGCCGGCAACGTGTCCTGCAAAAGCCACGCAGACACAACACACCCAAAGCTGCCGCCTGTGCAGGCTTCGGCCTACACTCCCCTCCCCCTGCTCCTCCTCCCCCTGCTCCTCCTCCTGCTGTCCCTGGGCTCTAACACACCGCCAGTTGGGGCCCTAGGAAGACAAGCTTGAATAGGTCCCCATCCGGGTTCCAGTACCGTCAGCTGGTTCTCGGCAGTGTCTTTTGCTCTTGTACCTTCTGCTCCCCATCCTGGTTCCAGTACCGTCAGCTGGTTCCGGGCAGAGCCTTTGGCTTAGGTGCCTCCCTCTGGGTATCCGAGTTCCACCAACGTCAGGTGGTCCTTGGTAGTGCTTTCAGGCACGGGTACCTCCTGCTTAGTAACCGGGTTCCAGTAACGTCAGCTGGTCCTCGGTAGTTCCATTGGCTCTTGGACCTTCGGCTACCCATCCGGGTTCCAGTACCGTCAGCTGGTTCTCGGCAGTGTCTTTTGCTCTTGTACCTTCTGCTCCCCATCCTGGTTCCAGTACCGTCAGCTGGTTCCGGGCAGAGCCTTTGGCTTAGGTGCCTCCCTCTGGGTATCCGAGTTCCACCAACATCAGGTGGTCCTTGGTAGAGCTTTCAGGCACGGGTACTTCCTGCTTAGTAACCGGGTTCCAGTAACGTCAGCTGGTCCTCGGTAGTTCCATTGGCTCTTGGACCTTCGGGTAGCCATCCGAGTTCCAGTTCCATCAGCTGTTTCTCGGCATTTTCTCAGCCTTCTTGTACCTTCTGCTACATTTCCAAGTTCAAGACCCGAAAGACGATGACCCGGAAGACCACCCCTAAGATGATGACGACACCAGAGACGACAACCACCGAGATGACGACGACCCTGGAGACGATGACCCTGAAGACGACCCCGATGACGACGACCCCGATGACGACGACCCCGATGACGACGACCCTGGAGATGACGACCCTGGAGATGACGACGACAACCTGGAAGACCGAGAAGCAGAAGAACAAGAGGCTGCAGAACAAAGAGCAGAAGAACATTAAGCATAAGACTAAATATCAGAGCAAAAGATATTATCTAAATTATAAGCAGAAGAAGACTAAGCAGTGTATGGGGGTGAGTCCGTTCCTCCTCGTGGTGCCCCTGGATAAAGCCTGATGCTGCAGGCCAAACTGAACGCGGACAAATGTAACTGTTTTGTGACAGGCAGAACGGAAGGTGTAATCTTCAAACTTTTATAGATAACAACTACGGGAATGCCTGTCACAAATAAGAATATGATGAAGAAGTTGAATATAAAAAAGATAATAGTTAAATAAAAAGAATATGAACAATGTAAAAAAAAAAATATATATATACGTAGAAAAGAAGAAGATGAATAAGGTGAAGAAGTTGATGTCACAGAAGCTGATGATGAGGATAATGAAGAAGAAAGTGTGGGAGAAGTAAAAAATAGGGTGAAGGGCGTGGAAGTAGTGAAACATCAATATCTGACAAAATAAATAAAAAATTAACAGTCAAATTCTTTCTAACGCCGAACGTCATAAAAAAATTAAAAATACTGCTATTCTATTTGATTGGGATAAACCCCTGTGCCTTTAATGTCTCCGCCACCTCCCCCAATACATCCTACATTATTCTTAGTTGTTTTCCTTCATGTAGAATTAACCTACAAGGAAAGAAAGGGTTTATTTTAGTTCCGATATTTTCGTCCCATTGACTTGCATTGGGATCGGGTATCGGTATCGGATTGGATTCCGATACTGTGACGGTATCGGCCGATACTTTCCGATACCGATACTTTCCGATATCGGAAAGTATCGCTCAACACTACTCCTGAGTAGTGTTGAGCGATACCGTCCGATACTTGAAAGTATCGGTATCGGAAAGTATCGGCCGATACCGGCAAAATATCGGATCCAATCCGATACCGATACCCGATACCAATACAAGTCAATGGGACTCATGTATCGGACGGTATTCCTGATGGTTCCCAGGGTCTGAAGGAGAGGAAACTCTCCTTCAGGCCCTGGGAACCATATAAATGTGTAAAAGAAAGAATTAAAATAAAAAATATCGCTATACTCACCTGTCCGACGCAGCCGGGACTTCAGCGAGGGAACCGGCAGCGTTGTTTGTTTAAAATTCGCGCTATTACTTGGTTACGTGAATTCCCGGCTTGTGATTGGTCAGGTCGGCCATGTTGCCGGGACGCGGACTAATCACAGCAAGCCGTGACGAAATGACGTCACGGCTTGCTGTGATTGGTCCGCGTCCCGGCAATATGGCCGCCCTGACCAATCACAAGCCGTGACGTCACGGGAGGCTGGACACGCGCTCATTTTAAAATGGGCGCGTGTCCAGCCTCCCGTGACGTCACGGCTTGTGATTGGTTGCGCCGCGGTCAACCAATCACAAGCCGGGAGGCTGGACGCGCTCATTTTAAAATGGGCGCGTGTCCAGCCTCCCGTGACGTCACGGCTTGTGATTGGTTGCGCCGCGGTCAACCAATCACAAGCCGGGAGGCTGGACGCGCTCATTTTAAAATGGGCGCGTGTCCAGCCTCCCGTGACGTCACGGCTTGTGATTGGTTGCGCCGCGGTCAACCAATCACAAGCCGGGAGGCTGGACGCGCTCATTTTAAAATGGGCGCGTGTCCAGCCTCCCGTGACGTCACGGCTTGTGATTGGTTGCGCCGCGGTCAACCAATCACAAGCCGGGAGGCTGGACGCGCTAATTTTAAAATGGGCGCGTGTCCAGCCTCCCGTGACGTCACGGCTTGTGATTGGTCAGGGCGGCCATATTGCCGGGACGCGGACCAATCACAGCAAGCCGTGACGTAATTTCGTCACGGCTTGCTGTGATTGGTCCGCGTCCCGGCAACGTGGCCGACCTGACCAATCACAAGCCGGGAATTCACGTAACCAAGTAATAGCGCGAATTTTAAACAAACAACGCTGCCGGTTCCCTCGCTGAAGTCCCGGCTGCGTCGGAGAGGTGAGTATAGCGATATTTTTTATTTTAATTCTCTCTTTTACACATTTTAACATTAATGTTGTTGCGATACCCGATACCCGATACCACAAGAGTATCGGAATCCCGGTATCGGAATTCCGATACAGCAAGTATCGGCCGATACCCGATACTTGCAGCATCGGAATGCTCAACACTACTCCTGAGATAACTTCAAATTGTCCACCACCTGATTCCAAATCTGATGTAGCCTGTCCACCACCACGTCCACTCCAGGACAATCCGAAGACTCCACCTGACCAGAGGAAAAACGAGGATGAAACCCCGAATTACAAAAAAAAGGAGAGACCAACGTGGCAGAACTAGCCCGATTATTAAGAGCAAATTCGGCCAGCGGCAAAAAAGCAACCCAGTCATCTTGATCAGCAGAAACAAAACACCTCAAATAAGTTTCCAAGGTCTGATTAGTTCGCTCCGTCTGGCCATTCGTCTGAGGATGGAATGCAGACGAGAAAGACAAATCAATGCCCATCTTGGCACAAAACGTCCGCCAAAATCTAGACACAAACTGGGATCCCCTGTCAGAAACGATATTCTCCGGAATCCCATGCAAACAAACCACGTTCTGAAAAAATAAAGGGACCAACTCAGAGGAGGAAGGCAACTTAGGCAAGGGCACCAAATGAACCATCTTAGAAAAGCGGTCACACACCACCCAGATAACGGACATTTTCTGTGAAACCGGGAGATCAGAAATAAAATCCATGGAAATGTGCGTCCAAGGCCTCTTCGGGATGGGCAAGGATAACAACAACCCACTGGCCCGAGAACAGCAAGGCTTAGCTCGAGCACACACTTCACAAGACTGCACAAAGGTACGCACATCCCTAGACAAGGAAGGCCACCAAAAAGACCTGGCCACCAAGTCTCTAGTACCAAATATTCCAGGATGACCAGCCAACACAGAAGAATGGACCTCGGAGATGACTCTACTGGTCCAATCATCCGGAACAAACAGTCTTTCTGGTGGACAACGATCCGGTTTATCCACCTGAAACTCCTGCAATGCACGTCGCAAGTCTGGGGATACGGCGGACAATATTACCCCATCCCTAAGGATACCAGTAGGCCCAGAGTCTCCAGGAGAGTCAGGCACAAAACTCCTGGAAAGAGCATCTGCCTTCACATTCTTTGAACCTGGCAGGTATGAAACCGCGAAATTGAAACGAGAAAAAAACAACGACCAACGAGCCTGTCTAGGATTCAAACGCCTGGCAGACTCAAGGTAAATGAGATTCTTGTGATCAGTCAAGACCACCACACGATGTTTAGCACCCTCAAGCCAATGACGCCACTCCTCAAATGCCCACTTCATGGCCAAAAGCTCCCGATTACCCACATCATAATTGCGCTCGGCGGGCGAGAATTTTCTAGAGAAGAATGCACATGGCTTCATCACCGAGCCATTAGAACTTCTCTGTGACAAAACCGCCCCCGCTCCAATCTCGGAAGCATCAACCTCAACCTGAAAAGGAAGTGAAACATCTGGTTGACACAACACAGGAGCAGAAGAAAACCGGCGCTTAAGTTCCTGAAAGGCCTCCACGGCCGCAGGAGACCAATCAGCAACATCAGCACCCTTTTTAGTCAAATCAGTCAAAGGTTTAACAATACTGGAAAAATTAGCAATGAACCGACGATAAAAATTAGCAAACCCCAAGAACTTCTGAAGGCTCTTAACAGATGTAGGTTGTGTCCAGTCACAAATCGCCTGAACCTTGACGGGATCCATCTCAATAGTAGAAGGAGAAAAAATGTACCCCAAAAAAGAAATCTTCTGGACTCCGAAGAGACACTTTGAGCCCTTCACAAACAGAGAATTGGCCCGCAGAACCTGAAACACCTTCCTGACCTGTAAAACATGAGACTCCCAGTCATCAGAAAACACCAAAATATCATCCAAATACACAATCATAAACTTATCCAGATATTCACGGAAAATATTGTGCATAAAGGACTGAAAGACTGACGGAGCATTGGAGAGTCCAAAAGGCATTACCAAATACTCAAAATGGCCCTCAGGCGTATTAAATGCGGTTTTCCACTCGTCACCCTGTATTATCCGCACCAGATTATACGCACCGCGAAGATCTATCTTAGTGAACCACCTAGCCCCCTTAATGCGAGCAAACAAATCAGTCAATAATGGCAGTGGATACTGATATTTGACTGTAATCTTATTCAGAAGGCGATAATCTATACAAGGCCTCAGGGAACCATCTTTTTTTGCCACGAAAAAAAAACCTGCTCCCAGAGGGGACGAAGATGGACGAATATGTCCCTTTTCCAAGGACTCCTTAATATAATTCCGCATAGCAGTATGCTCTGGCAGTGACAGATTAAATAAACGACCCTTAGGGAACTTACTGCCAGGAATCAATTCTATAGCACAGTCACAATCTCTATGAGGAGGGAGCGAATTGAGCTTAGGCTCCTCAAAAACATCCCTATAGTCAGACAAAAACGCAGGGATCTCAGAAGGAGTAGATGAAGCGATTGAAATCGGAGGTGCATAATCATGAACCCCCTGACATCCCCAGCTTAACACAGACATTGTTTTCCAGTCCAGGACAGGATTATGAGTTTGTAACCATGGCAGACCAAGCACTAGTACATCATGTAAATTATACAGTACAAGGAAGCGAATCACCTCCTGATGAACGGGAGTCATGCGCATGGTCACTTGTGTCCAATACTGCGGCTTATTCATAGCCAATGGTGTAGAGTTAATTCCCTTCAGAGGGATAGGAACTTCCAGAGGCTCCAGACTAAAACCGCAGCGTTTAGCAAATGACCAATCCATAAGACTCAGGGCAGCGCCTGAATCCACATAGGCATCGACGGAAATGGAAGACAGTGAAAAAATCAGAGTCACAGACAAAATGAACTTAGGCTGCAGAGTACCAATGGCAAAAGATTTATCAACCCTTTTTGTGCGTTTAGAGCATGCTGATATAACATGAGCTGAATCACCACAATAAAAACACAATCCATTTTTCCGCCTATAATTTTGCCGTTCACTTCTGGACTGAATTCTATCACATTGCATAGTCTCAGGTGCCTGTTCAGAAGACACCGCCAACTGGTGCACGGGTTTGCGCTCCCGTAAACGCCGATCAATCTGAATGGCCATAGCCATCGACTCATTCAGACCTGTAGGCGTAGGGAACCCCACCATAATATCCTTAATGGCCTCGGAAAGACCATTTCTGAAGTTAGCAGCCAGGGCGCACTCATTCCACTGAGTAAGCACCGACCATTTCCGAAATTTTTGACAATATATTTCCGCTTCATCATGCCCCTGAGAAAGGGCTAATAAAGCCTTTTCAGCCTGAATCTCCAGGTTGGGTTCCTCATAGAGCAATCCCAATGCCAGAAAAAACGCATCCACATTGAGCAATGCAGGATCCCCTGGTGCCAATGCAAATGCCCAATTCTGAGGGTCGCCCCGCAGGAAAGATATTACAATCTTGACCTGTTGAGCAGGGTCTCCAGAGGAGTGAGATTTTAAAGAAAGAAACAATTTACAATTGTTCCTGAAATTCAGGAAGGTAGATCTATCTCCAGAAAAGAACTCTGGAATAGGAATTCTAGGTTCAGACATGGGAGTGTGAACAACAAAATCCTGTATGTTTTGAACTTTTGCCGCGAGATTACTCAGGCTGGAAGCCAAACTCTGGACATCCATGTTAAACAGCTAATATCAGAGCCATTCAAGGGTTAAGAGGAGGTAAGAAGCAGCTAGACAGCAATTAAGGGCTAGGCAGCAAAACTCTGAAGGGAAAAAAAAAAAAAAATTTCCCTTAAACACTTCTTTTTCTCCTGCTTCAGCCCAAACAATTAACACTTTGTGGGCCGGCTATACTGTCATGAATCCCAATGGCTAGGGATAGCAAGGGACAAGCAAAGTAATACAAAATATTGGACGAGCTCTAGGGTGATGGAACCTGGGCTGACCGCTGCCCTACGCCTGACAAACGCAACTAGAGATAGCCAGGGAGCATGCCTACGTTGGTTCTAGACGCCACGCACCAGCCTAAGAGCTAACTAGTACTGCAGAGAAAATAAGACCTCACTTGCCTCCAGAGGAATGAACCCCAAAAGGTATAGTTGCCCCCCACATGTATTGACGGTGAAATGAGAGGAAGGCACACACATAGAGATGATATATATAGGTTCAGCAAATTGAGGCCCGCTGTAAACTAGAAAGCAGAACGATACAAAAGGGGTCTGAGCGGTCAGCAAAAAACCCTAATCAAAAAAAACCATCCTGAGATTACAAGAACCCATGTGCCAACTCATGGCACATGGGGAGAACCTCAGTCCACTAGAGCTACCAGCTAGCATAGAGACATAATAAGCAAGCAGGACAAAAAACCAAACAACTGAAAATCAGCACTTAGCTTATCCTGAAAGATCTGGGAGCAGGTAGGCAGGAACCAAACAGAGCACATCTGAATACATTGATAGCCAGCAAGGGAATGACAGAAAGGCCAGGTAAAATAGGAAACACCCAGCCTCTGATGGACAGGTGGAAACCAAAGGCCGCAACCCACCAAAGTCACCCAGTACCAGCAGTAACCACCAGAGGGAGCCCACAAACAGAATCCACAACAGGGCGCGACCAATCAGCAAAGCATGGTTCAAATCCCGTGCCAATATGCGGCTGGACTGCGCCTGTAGCTGATTGGTCACGCATTGGTAGCACAGCCACGTAGTATATAGCACAGCCACTTAGTATATAACACAGCCCACGTAGCATATAACACAGCCCACGTAGTATAAAACAAAGCACGTAGTATATAACACAGCCACGTAGCATCTAACACAACCACATAGTATATTGCACAGCCCACATAGCATATAACACAGCCCACGTAGTATATAGCACAGCCACATAGTATATAGCATAGCCACATAATTTATAACAGCCCACATAGTATATAACACAGCCCATGTAGTATATAGCACAGTCACATAGTATATAGCACAGCCATGTAGTATATAGCATAGCCACGTATTATATAACACAGCCACGTAGTATATAACACCGCCACGTAGTATATAGCACAGCCACACAGTATATTGCACAGCCATGTAATATATGGCACAGCCCACGTAGTATAAAACACAGCCCACATAGTATATAGCATAGCCCACGCAGTATATAACACAGCCCATGTACTATATAACACAGCCCATGTAGTATATAGCACAGCCCACGTAGTATATAACACAGCCACATAGTATATAGCACAGCCACATAGTATATAGCACAGCCACATAGTATATAGCACAGCCACGTAGTATATTGCACAGCCATGTAGTATATAGCACAGCCAACATAGTGTATAACACAGCCCATGTAGTATATAACACAGTCCATGTAGTATATAGCACAAGCCACAAAGTATATAGCACAGCCAACATAGTATATAGCACAGCCACATAGTATATAACACAGCCCACATAGTATATAACACAGCCCACGTAGTATATAACACAGCCCACATAGTATATAGCACAGCCCACGTAGTATATTGCACAGCACAGCATTTGCTTATTGTGGCTGCACATTCCCTGTTTAAATCGGGAGACACGCAGACAGCCATTACTTTTTAGATGCATGTATAGCGGGACTAATCTCTATACCCATGTGAATGAGGATGCCTCATGATTAAAAAAATAATTAAAATAAAAAATAGTTATATACTCACCTTCCGGCGGCCCCCCGGATCCAGCCTAGGCCTTTAGCGATGCTCCCGCCAGGTCCGTTCCCAGTGATGCTTTGCGGCAATAACCCGTGATGATGTAGCTGTCTTGCGAGACCGCTACTTCATCTAGGGTCATTACTGCAAAGCATTGCTGGGACCGGAGCATCGCAAAGAGCCGGAAATGCTGCCGGGGATGCCGGAAGGTGAGAATATCACGATTTATTATTTTTAATTATTTTTAACATTAGATCTTTTTACTATTGATGCTGCATAGGCAGCATCAATAGTAAAAAGTGAAGCGGTGTTTAAATCCCGCCCCAATATCGCTGATTGGTCGCGGCCGGGCGCGACCAATCAGCGACGCAGGATTTCCGCGACAGACAAACAGATGGAAATGGACCTTAACCTTAATACAATTATATATATAGATGATACATTTCTTGCACATGGGCCTCAAGCTGTCAGTGTCTGCCCCTGTTCACAGATATGGGCCTTTTTTATTCTAGTGTGCCCAAAATGTTAATTTCTATGGTGTTTATCAAGGGGACATATCTCGAAGGATTCTCTAGGGGTGTGTCCTAAGGCTGCTCTTGTTTTTACCTTGTGAACAAAGTGCTTGTAATAAAGAACATAGAAATTAGCATATTGGGTGTGGATGAGGCAGATATATAAAAGAAAACAATTTAATACTCAGGTGAGCAGTGTAAATTAAAATGAGAACCAAAACTGGCCGCTATTGACATGGTAACAGATCCTCTATAACTTTTACAATCATATTTTAAAGGGGTTGTCTATTCTTTTGCTAAAAGTCTGCAGTCACTTGTAATTGTATCCTGCCAAGCAGTCATCATTGTAACATCACGTAATGCATGTTTTTCATGAATAGGTCCCAAAAAAATTACAGAGACGTGTCCGTTATTAACCCCTTAACCCCCAGAGCTTTTTTTGGTTTTGCATTTTCATTTTTCGCTCCTCTCATTCCAAGAGCCATAACTTTTTTATTTTTCCATCAATATGGCCATGTGAAGGCTTATTTTTTCCAGGACGAGTTGTACTTTTGAGCAACACCATTGTTTTTACCATGTCATGTACTAGACAACATGAAAAAAATTCCAAATTCGGTGAAATTCCAAAAAAAGTGCAATCCCACACTTGTTTTTTGTTTGGCTTTTTTGCTAGGTTCACTAAATGCTAAGACTGATCTACCATTATGATTCTCCAGGTCATAACAAGTTCATAGAAACCAAACATGTCAAGGTTTTTATCTAAGTGGTGAAAAATAATTCCAAACTATTTTTGCAATTTTCCTATACCTGTAGCGTTTCCATTTTTCATGACCTGGAGTTGGGTGAGGGCTTAATTTTTTTGTGCAGAGCTGACATTTTTAATGATACCATTTTGGTGCAGATATGTTCTTCTGATTGCGGTGACCAAAAAAACATAATTCTGTCATTTTGACTTTTTTATCGCTATGCCGTTTAGTGTTCAGGTTAATTCTTTTTTGTTTTTGATAGATAGGGCGATTCTGAATGCGGCGATACCAAATATGTGTAGGTTTGATTTTTTTTTAATTGTTTTATTTTGAATGGGGCAAAAGGGGGTGATTTGAACTTTTATATTTTTTTATGTTTTTCATATTTTTTAAAACATTTTTTTTTACTTTTCCATGGGAGGCTAGAAGCTGCCACAACTTGATCGGCTCTGCTACATAGATTGCCTAAAATCGCCTCTATGTAGCAGAATTACAGACTTGCTATGAGCACTGACCACTGGGTGGCGCTCATAGCAGTCTGGCATCAACAACCATATAAGTCTCAAGGAGACATCTGGTTGTCATGCTGATGCACCGATGACCCCCGAACATGTGACGGGGGTCACCAGTGTTCGCATTTCAGGCCGGATGGCCAGAAGCGCTTATTAAATGCCGCTGTCAACAGCGGCATTTAACTAGTTAATAGGCGCGGGTGGATCACGATTCCACCTGCGCCTATTGCGCGCACATGTCAGCTGTTCAAAACAGCTGACATGTCCCGGCTTTGATGCGGGCTCACTGCCGGAGCCCACATCAAAGCGGAGAATACTGCTATTGGATGTACTATTCCATCCGATGGCAGTAAGGGGTTAATCTGAGTGTTCGGTTAAAGTTGCCAATGCAAGTCATTGGGTTGGTTAAAAAAAATATTAATATAGGAGAAGATGGAAATTTTTTTCTCATCCAAGAAAAACTGATGAAAATTGGACCAGACCCTGATGACACTTTGCTAAAACTTGAATGAAACTCAGACCTTTTTCTCATACGTGAAAAAATAGAACACTACCCTTATTCTGATTATAGTGACTTGAGCCAGTGGTGCTGTATTAATATGGCAGCAATGACTTTAGCTACAGCCTAACAGGGGGCAACAGAGGTTTTCTGTGGTAACATCAATAGTGTTGAGCATTCCGATACCGCAAGTATCGGGTATCGGCCGATACTTGCGGTATCGGAATTCCGATACCGGGATTCCGATACTTGCCGCGTATCGGATACCGGAATCGGAAGTTCCCAGATTCAAAATGCACAAATTCATCCAATGAGAATGATTCCAAGTGTGGGCACATCCTGTTCAGCATGGAGGGCATGAAACTACTGGCAAGGCTGTGATTGGCTGCTGAAATGATGTCATGATGCAGTTTAAAAGTCGCTGGCGCCATTTTGCGATCACTCTGCTGTGAATTCAGTTAGTGACAGGACGCTGTTTGCTGACTGAGGGCCAGTTTAGAGATAGTGATTTGCTTCTTTGTGCTTTCCAAAGGCTAATTTAGCAACCGCTGTGTTCACCTACTATTCACCTTGCTTTTGCCTTGTAGCGCTGTTTTCACAGCGATCTGCAAGGTCTGTGTGTGTGTGTGTGTGTGAGTGCAGCCCACTCTCTAGTCTGAGTGCAGCCATAGGCCATCCATAGCTGGTTGTATTCAGTTCAGGGAGGGTGGTTCATTGCCTCATACTGTTCTTTTTTTTTTTTTTTCCAAGTAGTGTAGTCTGCTGCTAATTTTTTCAAAAAAATTCTATTAGTGTCTTTCCACCCGTCTCCAGCTAATTTGTGGAAAAACACTACATAGGATAACGTAGAGGAGGGTTTTTGGGCCTTGCAGCACCGTTTACGGCTGTCTGCACGGTCTCCGTGTGACTGCAGCTCGCCCTGTAGTCTGTGAGCAGCCATAGCCTGGTTGTCTCCAGCTCAGGGTTCTTCACTGCGTCATACCGCAAAATCAATTTTCATTTTGTTTTAAGTAGTGCAGGCTGCTGCACATTTTTTCAAAAAATTCCTATTAGTGTCTTTCCACCCGTCTCCAGCTAATTTGTGGAAAAACACTACATAGGATAACGTAGAGGAGGGTTTTTGGGCCTTGCAGCGCCGTTTACGGCTGTCTGCACGGTCTCCGTGTGACTGCAGCTCGCCCTGTAGTCTGTGAGCAGCCATAGCCTGGTTGTCTCCAGCTCAGGGTTCTTCACTGCGTCATACCGCAAAATCAATTTTCATTTTGTTTTAAGTAGTGCAGGCTGCTGCACATTTTTTCAAAAAATTCCTATTAGTGTCTTTCCACCCGTCTCCAGCTAATTTGTGGAAAAACACTACATAGGATAACGTAGAGGAGGGTTTTTGGGCCTTGCAGCGCCGTTTACGTCTGTCTGCACGGTCTCCGTGTGACTGCAGCTCTATCTGTTGTCAGTTCAGCCCCCAAAAAATAAATAAATAATAAAGTTCACCAAACATACCAGTGACACCACTTTACATTTGTGTAGGCCACATTAGCTCATATTAAAGTCTAGTCCACACTTTAGAAAATTAGTGTTTCTTATACCTGTTAGGAGGAGTTGTTCAGGAATAAGCACACAAATCCGTTAGTACTTTTCTGCTTATCTTTATCAGTCAACCAAGATGAAGAAGGCAGTGAGTAAGGCACGTGGGCGTGGGCATGGGCGCGGAGCAGGGAGGGGACGTGGGGATTCTGTGCCTGCTGCGGGCACCGGTGACTCATCAGCACCCACTTTCACCAGGGAACAGTCATTCATGCGCAGCTTTGTCGCAGAGCGCCGTACACCGCTGCTGCGTGAAGAACAAATTGAAGCCGTAGTCGGATGGATGGCAGCTAATGCATCAACTTCAATTAGTGCCACATCCTCTCAGACACAGAGCACTGGAGAGCAGCCATCTGTCTCTTCACCACCTGCCAAATTGCCCAGGCAGACAGAGAGCCCAGGACAGGAGCCGTCTCTACTTCTGTTCTCTGAATCTCTTGGCTTGGAAACAGGGGGCCAGCCAAGCAGCATTGGAGAAATGGAAGAAGAGGCAGGGTGCAGTGATGCCCAACAGCTTTTTCTCTCTTCCTCTGAAGAGGCGGGTGGGCCAGTGGCTCCGTTCACCACATCGCAGGCCGCATCAGCTGATGATGACACTCAGGTGCCACTTACTGGTGCGTGCTCTGCTGCTGAGACTACCCAGGAGGAGCAGTTGGGGGCAGAGGGTAGTGTAGATGATGAGGTCCTTGACCCATCTTGGTGTGAGGGACCGGAAGGTGTTGGGAGCAGCTCTGAGGAAGAGATTCCCCGTACGGCCCAAAGAGGGAGAGGGAGGGGGAAGACTGCGGATCCTGCAGCCTCCGCTTTGGCAGCCGTTAGGAGCATGTCTCTTCCAAAAGCCAAAAAGGGCGCTCCCAAGACTTGCAGTGCCTGGTCCTTTTTTGACACAGTTGCAGATGACATTTGATATGTCAAATGCAAGGTGTGTCATCACAAAGTCAAAAGAGGGAAAAATGTCAGCAACCTCAATACCTCCAACATGTGGAAACATGTGCGCACCAGGCACCCGGCGGAGTTAGAAAAACACACTGAAGAGCTAGGCCAACCAACAGCGGCAGCTACCACCTCTTCAGCTCGTGTTGCCTCTTCCTCCAGCTCACACGCAGCTGGTTCGGCTTCCTCCCAGGATCGCCGTGGAAGAACCTCTGGCCCTGTTGTCCAGAGACCCGCTGTAATTCCACCCGCAGCACCACTTTCCCAGTCATCCACACACTCCCAGCCCAGTCTACAGCCATCAGTAGTACAGGCATGGGAGAAAAGGTGGCCTTTCTCGTCAAACCACCCACGAGCACAGGCTCTGACTGCAGGCATTGCCAAACTTCTGTCACTGGAAATGCTCATTCAGGCTGGTGGAGACTGACAGCTTCCGTGACTTGATGTCATTGGCAGTCCCACAGTACAATGTGCCCAGCCGCTTTTACTTCAGCAGGCAAGCCGTCCCTGCCCTGCACAAGCATGTGGAGGGACACATAAAACACGCGCTACTGAACGCCGTCAGTAGCAAGGTCCACCTCACCACCGATGCGTGGACCAGTCAACATGGACAGGGGCGATACCTTTCCCTCACTGCCCATTGGGTTAATGTCGTTGAGCCGGGTACAGACCGTGCGAGTGGCGCAGGACGTGTCCTGCCCACTCCAAGGATTGCAGGAATCCATTCTGTACGCATTGACTCCTCCTCCTACACCAGTTCCTCAGAATCATCGCTGCAGGAGCCGTCACAGTCCACCTCCACATGGACCCGTGATGAACGTGTACCTGTTACGACCGACATGAGCACAGCCGTGGCCAAACGTCAACAGGCCGTCTTGAAATTAATTTATTTGGGGAATCGAAGCCACACAGCGCAGGAGCTCTGGAATGCCATCAAGCAGGAGAGCGATGTGTGGTTTGTGCCAGCGAATCTCCAGCCAGGCATGGTAGTGTGTGATAATGGCCGAAATCTGGTGGCAGCTCTGGGCCTCGGCAACCTCACTCACATCCCATGTCTGGCACATGTGCTCAATTTGGTCGTGCAGAGTTTTCTGAGGGACTATCCGGATCTTGATGCACTGCTGCACAAGGTCCGCCTAGAGTGTGCTCACTTGCGGCGTTCAAGCATGGCAAAAGCGCGCATTGCGGCTTTGCAGCGCCGACACCGCCTGCCGGAACATCGCATCATATGTGACCTACCTACCAGGTGGAATTCCACGTTACATATGTTGGAGCGGTTGTGTGAGCAGCAGCAAGCTGTAAAGGAGTACCAGCTGCTTCAGGCGCAAAGAATTCGCAGTCAGCGCCGTACAGACTTCACAACCACAGAGTGGGCCACTATGAATGACGTCTGCCAGGTTTTGCGTCCCTTCGATTATTCCACGCGGATGGCGAGTGCAGATGATGCACTAGTCAGCATGACTGTCCCCCTTATCTGCCTGCTTGAAAAATCACTGCAAGCGCTAAGGGATGATGTTGTGGAAGAGGTGGAGGATGAGGATTCAACATTTCCATCATCTTCTGGACAGTCAGCGCCACGTGGTTCCTCACAAACGCGTAGGCAGGGGACACTTTGTGAGGAGGATGAGGAGGAGTCAATGGAGGAGGAAGACATCCGTCCAGAGGAGAGAGTTACACAATTGTCCAGTACTCAGTGTGTACAGCGAGGGTGGGGTGATGACGAGCGGGCAGAGATCACGCCTCCAGCAGGGGACAGCGTTTCTTGGGCAGTTGGCAGTCTGCAGCACATGGTGGATTACATGCTGCAGTGCCTGAGAAACGACCGCCGCATTGCCCACATTCTCAACATGTCTGATTATTGGGTGTTCACCCTCCTCGATCCTCGCTACCGGGACAACGTAGAAAGCCTCATCACACCGTTGAACCGGGAGCGAAAAATGCGGGAGTACCAAGACACACTGGTGAATTCCATCATCTTCTCCATTCCAACTGAGAGAAGTGCTGCTAGTGCATTCCAAAGCATCTCAGTGCGTCCAGGCAGTGGTGGAGGCTCTGCACAAAGAGGGAGCAGAAGCAGTGCCTCTGCCCAAGGCAAGACCAGTATGGCCCAACTGTGGCACAGTTTTCTGTGCCCGCCACAAAAGTCTACACCATCACAGACGGCTCCAGTCAGCAGGAGGCAACGGTTCTGTCAGATGGTGACAGACTACATGTCTTGCCCTCTTGCTGTACTCCCAGACGGCTCTTCCCCTTTCAAGTTTTGGGTCTCAAAGCTGGATACATGGCCAGAGCTAAGCCAGTATGCATTGGAGGTGCTGTCTTGCCCTGCGGCCAGTGTATTATCGGAATGTGTCTTTAGTGCTGCAGGTGGTGTACTAACTGACCGTCGCATGCGACTATCCTCCGATAACGTTGACCGGCTTACTTTCCTGAAAATGAACAAGGCCTGGATCTCGCAGGAATTTGCCACTTCTCTTCCTGATTAAATAATTAGGTGACTGTCTACAGTATCCAGGTCTCCTGTTGTGTTCATCTTTCTACCACCTGAACTTAAATTCCTGGGCTCCAACACCGCCAGTTGAGGCTCAGAAGTGCAGGCTGCACAGTCAAAACATACGACCCAGTGTTATTGGGTTTCAGTAACGTCAGCTGATCCCCAGCTGTGTAGCCGGCAATGTGTCCTGCGACCGCCACGCTGACACAACAACTGAAATGTAAGGGAACCTGTCCCCCCCCAAGGCGTTTGTTACTGAAAGAGCCACCTTGTACAGCAGTAATGCTGCACAAGGAAATGGTAGCTATTTTTGTTTAGCTCCTTGCTCACGCAGAACTTAACGCTTATAAAATGTGTCCACTGATACCGTAAAACCGTCCCGGAGGTGGGACTTTCCTTCGTAATATGATGCAGCACAGCCGTCATTCCTACCCCGTTGGCGCCGTGCCCCGGCTCCTCAGCGTTGTTTGATTCCGTCCCGGAGCCTGCGCTGTTATGTTATCCCTTGGCCAGGCACACTTAGCGCTGCCCGTCTTCTGACATCATTTGGTGTCAGGATGGCTGCGCCTGTGCGGCCGCGCTGGCCGAGAGCCCGCCTCGCAGTGTCTTCTGATGTAATCCCACTGGGGGCCTGAGATCCATGGACATGCGCAGTGCATATCTGAACCTCCACCTCTCACTCATCTCCCTACGGCTTCTTCAAACTGTGCGGTGTCAGCTGGTCCCTAATAGCATGCCACGGCCGTGACACCGCACAGTCTGAAGAAGCCGTAGGGAGGGGAGTGAGAGGCGAGGATATGCACTGCGCATGGCCACGGATCCCAGGCCCGCGGTGGGATTACATTAGACGACACTGCGAGGCGGGCTCTCGGCCAGCGCGGCCGCACAGGCGCAGCCAGCCTGACACCAAATGATGTCAGAAGATGGGCAGCGCTAAGTGTGCCTGGCCAAGGGATAACATAACAGCGCAGGCTCCGGGACGGAATCAAACAACGCTGAGGAGCCGGGGAACGGCGCCAAGGAGGTAGGAATGACGGCTGTGCTGCGTCACATTACGAAGGAAAGTCCCACCTCCGGGACGGTCTCACGGTATCAGGGGACACATTTTATAAGTGTTTAGTTCTGTGTTTGCAAGGAGCATCATGAAAAGAGCCACCTTTTCCTTTTGCATCTTTTTTGCTGCACAAGCTGGCTCTTTCAGCTACAAACGCCTTGGGGGGGGTTAAAGGTTCCCTTTCGACTTTCTCCAATCAGGCTTCGGCCTACATTGTGTTCCTCTGCTTCTCCTCCTGTCCCTGGGCTCCAACACCGCTAGTTGTTGCCTGGTAGTGCTGTATGCACAGTCAACAGTCCCTCCTCTGTTATTGGGGTTCAGTAACGTCAGCTGTTCCCATGCTGTGTGTGTGGCAATCCCTCCTATCTCCTCCACCTCCACCTCCCCCTCCTGTCCCTGGGCTCCAACACCGCTAGTTGCCGTCCAGTAGTGCTGTACGCACAGTCAACAGTCGCTCCTCTGTTATTGGGGTTCAGTAACGTCAGCTGTTCCCCTGCTGTGTGTGTGGCAATCCCTCCTACCTCCTCCTACCTCCTCCACCTCCTCCTCCTCCACCTGTCCCTGGGCTCCAACACCGCTAGTTGCCGTCCAGAAGTGCTGTCCGCACAGTCCCAACAGTCCCTCCTCTGTTATTGGGGTTCAGTAATGTCAGCTGTTCCCCTGCTGTGTGTGTGGCAATCCCTCCTACCTCCTCCACCTCCTCCTCCTCCACCTGTCCCTGGGCTCCAACACCGCTAGTTGCCGTCCAGTAGTGCTGTACGCACAGTCAACAGTCGCTCCTCTGTTATTGGGGTTCAGTAACGTCAGCTGTTCCCCTGCTGTGTGTGTGGCAATCCCTCCTACCTCCTCCTACCTCCTCCACCTCCTCCTCCTCCACCTGTCCCTGGGCTCCAACACCGCTAGTTGCCGTCCAGAAGTGCTGTCCGCACAGTCCCAACAGTCCCTCCTCTGTTATTGGGGTTCAGTAACGTCAGCTGTTCCCCTGCTGTGTGTGTGGCAATCCCTCCTATCTCCTCCACCTCCACCTCCCCCTCCTGTCCCTGGGCTCCAACACCGCTAGTTGCCGTCCAGTAGTGCTGTACGCACAGTCAACAGTCGCTCCTCTGTTATTGGGGTTCAGTAACGTCAGCTGTTCCCCTGCTGTGTGTGTGGAAATCCCTCCTACCTCCTCCTACCTCCTCCACCTCCTCCTCCTCCACCTGTCCCTGGGCTCCAACACCGCTAGTTGCCGTCCAGAAGTGCTGTCCGCACAGTCCCAACAGTCCCTCCTCTGTTATTGGGGTTCAGTAACGTCAGCTGTTCCCCTGCTGTGTGTGTGGCAATCCCTCCTACCTCCTCCTACCTCCTCCACCTCCTCCTCCTCCACCTGTCCCTGGGCTCCAACACCGCTAGTTGCCGTCCAGAAGTGCTGTCCGCACAGTCCCAACAGTCCCTCCTCTGTTATTGGGGTTCAGTAACGTCAGCTGTTCCCCTGCTGTGTGTGTGGCAATCCCTCCTACCTCCTCCACCTCCTCCTCCTCCACCTGTCCCTGGGCTCCAACACCGCTAGTTGCCGTCCAGAAGTGCTGTCCGCACAGAGCCAAACACCTCGCCAATGTGTTAGTGGGGTTCAGCACCGCCAGCTGTTCCCCTGCTGTGTATACGGCAACGTGTACTGCGACCGCCACGCAGGCACAACAAGTTAAATTTAAGGGAACCTGTCCCGCCCCCCCAGGCGTTTGTTACTGAAGGAGCCACCTTGTGCAGCAGTAATGATGCAAAGGGAAAAAGTGCCTCTTTTCGTGGTGCTCCTTGCACATGCTGAACCTAACACTTATGAAAAGTGTCCCCTCCTACCGTGATACCGTCCGGTTGGTGGAACTTTCCTTTGTGATGTGACGCAGCACAGCCGTCATTCTCTTACCCCCTTGGCGCCGTGCGCCGCCTCCTCAGCGTTGTTTGAATCAGTCCCGGAGCCTGCGCTGTTTGTTATGGTTTCCAATGGCAAGGAAACATCAGAAGCATAGAATAAACGGACAAGCTCTCGGGTGATGGAAACTAGAGCTGACCGCGATGCTAAACCTACACACCACACTAGAAGTAGCCAGGGGGCATTCCTGCGTTGTCTCTAGATGCCGCGCGCCAGCCGGAGAACTAACTACCCCTGGTAGAAGAAAACACAGTCCTGGCTTGCCTCCAGAGAATGTCCCCACAGGAGATAACAGCCCCCCACATATAATAACGGTGAGAGCAGATGAAAAGACACACGTAGTATGAAAGCAGATTTAGCACAGAGAGGCCCGCTAACTAAATAGCAGAAAGATACAACAGAGGACTTCGCGGTCAGGTGCAAAACCCTTCAAAACACCATCCTGAAATTACCTTAACTCATGTGACAACTCATGCCACTGGAGTGGTAATTTCAGCCCAACAAGAGCTTCCAGCTGCAGAGATTCACATAAGTGCAAACTGGACATACAAAAATAGACTTAAGGACTAAAGTGTCCAACTTAGCTGAGCAGAAAACTGGGAGCAGGAACATGCAACAGAATCACTCTGGATACATTGATGGCCAGCATTAGAATGACTGAGGAGCAAGGTTAAATAGGAACTCCCACATCCTGATAGGAACAGGTGAACTGAAGGCAAAGCTTGCAGGACACCAGTACCACAAGAGACCACCGGGGGAGCCCACGAACCGAATCACAACAGTACCCCCCCCCTTAAGGAGGGGGCACCGAACCCTCACAAGAACCGCCAGGGCGATCTGGATGAGCCCTATGAAAGGCACGGACCAAATCAGAAGCATGAACATCAGAAGCTGTAACCCAAGAATTATCCTCTTGACCGTAGCCCTTCCATTTCACCAGATATTGAAGTCTCCGTCTGGAAACACGGGAGTCCAAGATTTTCTCCACCACATACTCCAATTCACCCTCAACCAGCACAGGAGCAGGAGGCTCAACAGAAGGCACAAGTGGTACCTCATACCTCCGCAATAATGACCGATGGAAGACATTATGGATAGCAAAGGATGCTGGGAGGTCCAAGCGAAAAGACACAGGGTTAAGAATTTCCAAAATCTTATAAGGACCGATGAACCGAGGCTTAAACTTAGGAGAAGAGACCCTCATAGGGACAAAACGGGAGGACAACCACACCAAGTCCCCAACACGAAGACGAGGACCAACACGACGATGGCGATTAGCAAAACGTTGAGTCTTCTCCTGGGACAACTCCAAATTGTCCACCACCTGCCCCCAAATACGATGCAACCTATCCACCATGGTATCCACTCCAGGACAATCCGAAGACTCCACCTGACCAGATGAAAAACGAGGATGGAACCCTGAATTGCAAAAGAAAGGGGAGACCAAAGTGGCAGAACTGGCCCGATTATTAAGGGCAAACTCAGCCAACGGCAAAAAGGAGACCCAGTCATCCTGATCAGCAGACACGAAACACCTCAAATAAGTCTCCAAGGTCTGATTAGTACGTTCCGTCTGGCCATTTGTCTGGGGATGAAATGCAGACGAAAAAGACAAATCAATGCCCATCCTGGCACAAAACGCCCGCCAAAATCTGGACACAAACTGGGATCCCCTGTCGGAAACGATATTCTCCGGAATACCATGCAGCCGAACCACATTCTGAAAAAACAGGGGCACCAACTCAGATGAGGAAGGCAGCTTGGGCAAGGGCACCAAATGAACCATCTTAGAAAAGCGGTCACACACCACCCAAATGACGGACATCTTCTGAGAAACAGGGAGATCAGAAATAAAATCCATAGAGATGTGTGTCCAAGGCCTCTTAGGAACAGGCAAGGGCAACAACAACCCACTAGCCCGAGAACAACAAGGCTTGGCCCGAGCACAAACATCGCAAGACTGCACAAAAGTATGCACGTCCCGAGACAGGGAAGGCCACCAGAAGGACCTAGCCACCAAATCTCTGGTACCAAATATTCCCGGATGACCTGCCAACGCAGAAGAATGAACCTCCGAGATGACTCTATTGGTCCACTCATCCGGCACAATCTACCAGGCGGACAACGATCAGGCCGATCCGCCTGAAACTCTTGTAAAGCACGTCGCAGGTCTGGGAAGACAGCAGACAATATCACCCCATCCTTAAGTATACCCGTAGGTTTAGAATCACCAGGGGAATCAGGTTCAAAACTCCTAGAAAGGGCATCCGCCTTCACATTCTTAGTACCTGGCAGATACGAAACCACAAAATTAAACCGGGAGAAAAACAACGACCAGCGCGCCTGTCTAGGATTCAGACGTCTGGCCGACTCAAGATAAATCAAATTTTTGTGATCCGTCAAGACCACCACCTGATGTTTAGCACCCTCAAGCCAATGACGCCACTCCTCGAATGCCCACTTCATCGCCAAAAGCTCCCGATTACCGACGTCATAATTTCGCTCGGCGGGCGAAAATTTTCGAGAAAAGAACGCACAAGGTCTCCTCACTGAACAATCTGAACTTTTCTGCGACAAAACCACCCCCGCTCCGATCTCGGAAGCATCAACTTCCACCTGAAAAGGAAGAGAAACATCAGGCTGGCACAACACCGGAGCAGAAGAAAAACGGCGCTTAAGCTCCCGAAAGGCCTCCACAGCAGCAGGAGACCAATCTGCAACATCAGCACCCTTTTTAGTCAAATCAGTCAAAGGCCTGACAACGCTAGAAAAACCAGTTATGAATCGACGATAAAAGTTAGCAAAGCCCAAAAATTTCTGAAGGCCCTTAAGAGAAGTCGGTTGCGTCCAGTCACAAATAGCCCGAACCTTCACAGGATCCATCTCAATAGAAGAGGGGGAAAAAATGTACCCCAAAAAAGAAATCTTCTGAACCCCAAAAACACACTTTGAACCTTTAACAAACAGAGAATTGGTCCGCAAACCTGAAAAACCCTCCTAACTTGTTGAACATGAGATTCCCAGTCATCCGAAAAAATCAAGATATCGTCCAAATACACAATCATAAATTTATCCAGATATTCACGGAAAATATTGTGCATAAAAGACTGAAAGACCGAAGGGGCATTTGACAGACCAAAAGGCATCACCAAATACTCAAAATGGCCCTCGGGCGTATTAAATGCGGTTTTCCACTCATCCCCCTGCTTAATTCGCACCAAATTATATGCACCGCGAAGATCAATCTTAGAGAACCACTTCGCCCCCTCAATGCGAGCAAATAAATCTGTCAGCAATGGCAAAGGATATTGATACTTGACTGTGATCTTATTCAAGAGTCTATAATCAATACAAGGTCTCAAAGAACCATCACTTTTAGCTACGAAAAAGAACCCCGCTCCAAGAGGAGACGAAGAAGGACGAATATGTCCCTTCTCCAAGGACTCCCTAATATACTCTCGCATGGCAGCATGTTCAGGTACAGACAGATTGAATAGACGACCCTTAGGAAATTTACTGCCAGGGATCAAATCTATGGCGCAATCACAATCTCTGTGAGGAGGAAGAGAATTAAGAGTAGATTCCTCAAAAACCTCACGATAATCAGACAAAAACTCAGGAATTTCAGAGGGAATAGATGAAGCAATGGAGACCAAAGGTGTGTCCCCATGATTTCCCTGACATCCCCAGCTTAGTACAGACATTGTTTTCCAGTCAAGGACTGGGTTATGAGTTTGCAACCATGGCAATCCCAGCACCAACACATCATGTAGATTATACAGTACAAGGAAGCGAATCACCTCTTGATGGTCTGGAGTCATACGCATAGTCACTTGTGTCCAGTATTGTGGTTTATTACTAGCCAATGGTGTAGAATCAATACCCTTTAAAGGTATAGGAACTTCCAGAGGCTCTAGATCAAACCCACAGCGCCTGGCAAAGGACCAATCCATAAGACTCAAAGCGGCGCCAGAATCCACATACGCATCCGCAACAATAGAAGATAACGAACAAATTAGAGTTACAGACAAAATAAACTTGGACTGCAAAGTGCCAATAGCAGAGGATTTATCAACTTTCTTTGTTCGTTTAGAGCATGCTGATATAACATGAGTAGAATTTCCACAATAGAAGCACAAATGATTTTTGCGCCTGTAAATCTGTCGTTCGCTTCTGGACAGAAAGCTATCACATTGCATACTCTGTGGTGCCTCTTCAGAAGACACCGCCAACTGGTGCACAGGTTTGCGTTCCCGTAAACGCCGATCAATTTGAATTGCCATTGTCATGGACTCATTCAGACCAGTAGGCGCAGGAAACCCCACCATGACGTCTTTTACAGTATCAGAGAGACCTTCTTTGAAAATTGCCGCCAGAGCGCACTCATTCCACTGAGTAAGCACAGACCATTTTCAAAATTTTTGGCAATATATTTCGGCTTCATCTTGCCCCTGAGAGAGGGCTATTAGGGCTTTCTCAGCCTGAATCTCCAAATTTGGTTCCTCATAAAGCAACCCCAAAGCCAGAAAAAACGCATCCACATTGAGCAACGCAGGATCCCCTAGTGCCAATGAAAATGCCCAATTTTGGGGGTCACCCCGCAGTAAAGAAATAACAATTTTTACTTGCTGGGCAGGATCTCCAGCAGAATGAGATCTCAGCGAAAGAAACAATTTACAATTGTATTTAAAATTTAGAAAACAAGATCGATCTCCAGAAAAAAACTCCGGTATAGGAATTTTAGGTTCAGACCGAGGAGCATGTAACAAAAAATCTTGTATATTCTGAACTTTAGAGGCAAGATTATTCAAATTGGTAGCCAGCCTCTGGGGATCCATATTTCAACAGATAAAGTCTGAGCCATTCAGGGGTTAAGAGGAGAGGAAAACAGGAGACTGCAATTAGAGCTGGAGTGCAACTTCAGAGGAAGGAAAAAAAAAAAAAAAAAAGGTTTCACACAGTTCCTTTTCTCTCCTGCTTCAGCCTATAGATTAAACATTCGCGCTGGCCATACTGTTATGGTTTCCAATGGCAAGGAAACATCAGAAGCATAGAATAAACGGACAAGCTCTCGGGTGATGGAAACTAGAGCTGACCGCGATGCTAAACCTACACACCACACTAGAAGTAGCCAGGGGGCATTCCTGCGTTGTCTCTAGATGCCGCGCGCCAGCCTGAGAACTAACTACCCCTGGTAGAAGAAAACACAGTCCTGGCTTGCCTCCAGAGAATGTCCCCACAGGAGATAACAGCCCCCCACATATAATAACGGTGAGAGCAGATGAAAAGACACACGTAGTATGAAAGCAGATTTAGCACAGAGAGGCCCGCTAACTAAATAGCAGAAAGATACAACAGAGGACTTCGCGGTCAGGTGCAAAACCCTTCAAAACACCATCCTGAAATTACCTTAACTCATGTGACAACTCATGCCACTGGAGTGGTAATTTCAGCCCAACAAGAGCTTCCAGCTGCAGAGATTCACATAAGTGCAAACTGGACATACAAAAATAGACTTAAGGACTAAAGTGTCCAACTTAGCTGAGCAGAAAACTGGGAGCAGGAACATGCAACAGAATCACTCTGGATACATTGATGGCCAGCATTAGAATGACTGAGGAGCAAGGTTAAATAGGAACTCCCACATCCTGATAGGAACAGGTGAACTGAAGGCAAAGCTTGCAGGACACCAGTACCACAAGAGACCACCGGGGGAGCCCACGAACCGAATCACAACAGCTGTTAGGTTAGCCCTTGGCCATGCACACATTTTGCGCTGCCCGTCTTCTGACATCATTTGGTGTCAGGCTGGCTGCGCCTGTGCGGCCGCGCTGGCCGAGATCCCGCCTCGTACTGTCTTCTGATTTAATCCCACTGGGGGCCTGAGATCCATCGCCATGCGCAGTGCATATCTGAACCTCCACCTCTCACTCATCTCCCTACGGCTTCTTCAAACTGTGCGGTGTCAGCTGGTCCCTAATAGCATGCCACGGCCGTGACACCGCACAGTCTGAAGAAGCCGTAGGGAGGGGAGTGAGAGGCGAGGATATGCACTGCGCATGGCCACGGATCTCAGGCCCCCAGTGGGATTAAATCAGAAGACAGTACGAGGCGGGATCTCGGCCAGCGCGGCCGCACAGGCGCAGCCAGCCTGACACCAAATGATGTCAGAAGACGGGCAGCGCAAAATGTGTGCATGGCCAAGGGCTAACCTAACAGCGCAGGCTCAGGGACTGATTCAAACAACGCTGAGGAGGCGGCGCACGGCGCCAAGGGGGTAAGAATGACGGCTGTGCTGCGTCACATCACAAAGGAAAGTTCCACCTACCGGACGGTATCACGGTAGGAGGGGACACTTTTCATAAGTGTTAGGTTCAGCATGTGCAAGGACCATAATTAAAAGAGCTAAGTTTACCTTTTCCAGCATTAGTGCTGTACACAATGGCTCTTTCAGCTACAAACGCCTGGGGGGGGTTAAAGTTTCCCTTTCAACTTGCTCCAGTGCAGGATTCGGCCTACACTCTGCTCCCTCTCCTCCTCCTGCTGACCCTGGGCTCTAACACCGCCAGTTGGGGCCCAGATGTGCTAGCTGCACAGAGCCAAACACCAGCCAATGTGTCAGTGGGGTTCAGCACCGCCAGCTGTTCCCCTGCTGTGTAGCCGGCAACGTGTCCTGCAACAGCCACGCAGACACAAGAACTGAAATTGAAGGAAACCTGTCCCCCCTCCCCCAGGCGTTTTTACGTTTTACAGCCACCTTGTACGACAGTAATGCTGCATGTGTGCAAGGTGGCTCAGAAACTTATTCTCTTTGCCCATGTTGAAGTGAACACGTCTAAAAATGAGTCCTCTGCGACCATTAAAACGTCCCTCAGGTGTGATTTTCCTTTGTATTGACACGCAACAAGCTCCTTGGTAGCGCTGCCCATCTTCTGGCATCATTGTTTGGCTGCCTGCGCCTCTGCGGCCGCCTTGCCCCACACAACGCCCCTCGGTGTCTTATTTATTGGGACTGCGAGGGTGTGATTGATGGGCATGAACGGTGCATTTCTTCACCTGTCCCTCATCTCCTTCCGCCTTCTTTGGACTGTGCGTCTTCATGGCCGTGGCATGCGATAAGGGATCAGCTGACGCCGCATAGTCTGAAGCGGGTGTAAGAACCCAAGCGAGAGGCGAACATATGTACTGCGCCAGGCAATGAATCCCAGCCCCGCAGTGTTTTCACAATGTTAAGACACTGGGGGGCTGGGATTCATGGTCATTGCAAACCGCAACGGCCGACATAACATGATGTCAGAGGATAAGCAGCGCTAACAGCGCAAGGCCACGGGATAACACAAAAGCGCAGACTCCTGTGCAACAAATAACGATGCTCAGGAGGCCGCGCAAAGCACCAAGGTGGCATTTTTGCCAGCTGTACTGCGTCTCTTTACGAAGGAAACTCATGCCTCAAAATCAGTTTGACTGTGTAAGGGCCTAAATGTTATACGTGTTCCTTTCAGCGTGTGCAAGGAGCAAAATTAGAAGAGAAACCTTTGACTTGTGCAGCATTACTGCTGCATAAGCTGTGGCTCTTCTACTTTGTAACACCTGAGGGGGGGTTAAAGGTTACCTTTGAAATTGGTTCAATTAGGCTTCGGCCTACACTCTGCTCCCCCTGCAGAGCCCGGGCTCCAACACCGCCAGTTGGGGCCCGGTACTGCTAGCTGCACAGAGCCAAACACCAGCCAATGTGTCAGTGGGGTTCAGGACCGCCAGCTGTTCCCCTTCTGTGCAGCCGGCAACGTGTCCTGCAACAGCCACGCAGGCACAACAGACCCAAAGCTGCCGCCAGTGCAGGCTTCGGCCTACACTCTGCTCCATCTCCTCCTCCTGCTGACCCTGGGCTCTAACACCGCCAGTTGGGGCCCGGTACTGCTAGCTGCACAGAGAAAAACACCAGCCAATGTGTCAGTGGGGTTCAGCACCGCCAGCTGTTCCCCTGCTGTGTAGCCGGCATCGTGTCCTGCAAAAGCCACGCAGACACAAGAACTGAAATTGAAGGGAACCTGTCCCCCCTCCCCCAGGCGTTTGTACGTTTTACAGCCACCTTGTACAGCGGTAATGCTGCATGTGTGCAAGGTGGCTCATAAACGTATTCTCCTCGCACATGTGGAACTGAAAACACGTCTAAAATGTGTCCTCTGTGTGACCATTTAACCGTCCCGGTGGTGTGACTTTCCTTTGTAATGACACGCTGCAACCCCCTTGGTAGCGCTGCCCATCTTCTAGCATCATTGTTTGGCTGCCTGCGCCTCTGCGGCCGCCCTGACCCACACAACGCCCCTCGGTGTCTTATTTATTGGGACTGCGAGGGTGTGATTGATGGGCATGAGCAGTGCATCAGTTCGCCTGTCCCTCATCTCCTTCCGCCTTCTTCAGACTGTGCGGCTTCATGGCCGTGGCATGCGATAAGGGATCAGCTGACGCCGCACAGTCTGAAGCGGGTGTAAGGACCCGAGTGTGAGAGGCGAACATATGTGCTGCGCCAGGCCATGAATCCCAGACTCGCAGTGTTTTAACAATGTTAAGACACTGCGGGGCTGGGATTCATGGTCATCGCGAACCGCACCGGCCGACATTAAATGATGTCAGAAGATGGGCAGCGCTAACAGCGCTAGGCCAGGGGATAACACGACAGCGCAGACTCCTGTACAGCAAATAACAATGCTCAGGAGGCTGCACCCAGCACCAAGGTGGGATTCTTGACATCTGTGCTGCGTCTCATTACGAAGGGAACTCGCGCCTCCAACACAGTTTGACTGTATAAAGGGCTAAATGTTATACGTGTTTCATTCAGCGTGTGCAAGGAGAAAAATTAAAAGAGCAACCTTTGACTTGTGCAGCACTACTGCTGCATAAGCTGTGGCTCTTCTACTTTGTAACACCTGAGGGGGGGTTAAAGGTTACCTTTGAAATTGGTTCAATTAGGCTTCGGCCTACACTCTGCTCCCCCTGCAGAGCCCGGGCTCCAACGCCGCCAGTTGGGGCCCGGTACTGCTAGCTGCACAGAGCCAAACACCAGCCAATGTGTCAGTGGGGTTCAGCACCGCCAGCTGTTCCCCTGCTGTGCAGCCGGCAACGTGTCCTGCAACAGCCACGCAGGCACAACAGACCCAAAGCTGCCGCCAGTGCAGGCTTCAGCCTACACTCTGCTCCCTCTCCTCCTCCTGCTGACCCTGGGCTCCAACACCGCCAGTTGGGGCTCTAGGAAGACAAGCTTGAATAGGTCCCCATCCTGGTTCCAGCACCGTCAGCTGGTTCCGGGCAGAGCCTTTGGCTTAGGTGCCTCCCTCTGGGTATCCGAGTTCCACCAACGTCAGGTGGTCCTTGGTAGTGCTTTCAGGCACGGGTACCTCCTGCTTAGTAACCGGGTTCCAGTAACGTCAGCTGGTCCTCGGTCGTTCCATTGGCTCTTGGACCTTCGGCTACCCATCCGGGTTCCAGCACCGTCAGCTGGTTCTCGGCAGTGTCTTTTGCTCTTATACCTTCTGCTCCCCATCCTGGTTCCAGTACCGTCAGCTGGTTCCGGGCAGAGCCTTTGGCTTAGGTGCCTCCCTCTGGGTATCCGAGTTCCACCAACGTCAGGTGGTCCTTGGTAGTGCTTTCAGGCACGGGTACCTCCTGCTTAGTAACCGGGTTCCAGTAACGTCAGCTGGTCCTCGGTAGTTCCATTGGCTCTTGGACCTTCGGCTACCCATCCGGGTTCCAGCACCATCAGCTGGTTCTCGGCAGTGTCTTTTGCTCTTGTACCTTCTGCTCCCCATCCTGGTTCCAGTACCGTCAGCTGGTTCCGGGCAGAGCCTTTGGCTTAGGTGCCTCCCTCTGGGTATCCGAGTTCCACCAACGTCAGGTGGTCCTTGGTAGTGCTTTCAGGCACGGGTACCTTCTGCTTAGTAACCGGGTTCCAGTAATGTCAGCTGGTCCTCGGTAGTTCCATTGGCTCTTGGACCTTCGGGTAGCCATCCGAGTTCCAGTTCCATCAGCTGTTTCTCGGCATTTTCTCAGCCTTCTTGTACCTTCTGCTACATTTCCAAGTTCAAGAGACTAAACACGATGACCCGGAAGACCACCCCTAAGATGACGACGACACCAGAGACGACAACCACCGTGATGACGACGACCCTGGAGACGATGACCCTGAAGACCACCCCGATGACGACGACCCCGGAGACGACGACCCTGGAGACGACGACGACCTGGAAGACCGAGAAGCAGAAGAACAAGAGGCTGCAGAACAAAGAGCAGAAGAACATTAAGCATAAGACTAAATATCAGAGCAAAAGATATTATCTAAATTATAAGCAGAAGAAGACTAAGCAGTGTATGGGGGTGAGTCCGTTCCTCCTCGTGGTGCCCCTGGATAAAGCCTGATGCTGCAGGCCAAATTGAACGCGGACCAATGTAACTGTTTTGTGACAGGCAGAACGGAAGGTGTAATCTTCAAACTTTTATAGATAACAACTACGGGAATGCCTGTCACAAATAAGAATATGATGAAGAAGTTGAATATGAAGAAGATAATAGTAAAATAAAAAGAATATGAACAATGTAACAAAAAAATAATAGGTAGAAGATGAAGAAGAAGATGAATAAGGTGAAGAAGTTGATGTCAAAGAAGCTGATGATGAGGATAATGAAGAAGAAAGTGTGGGAGAAGTAAAAAAGAAGGTGAAGGGCGTGGAAGTAGTGAAACATCAATATCTGACAAAATAAAATAAAAAAAAATAACAGTCAAAATCTTTCTAACGCCGAACGTCATAAAAAAAAATAAAAATCCTGCTATTCTATTTGATTGGGCTAAACCTCTGTGCCTTTAATGTCTCCGCCACCTCCCCCAATACATCCTACATTATTCTTAGTTGTTTTCCTTCATGTAGAATGAACCTACAAGTTTATAAAGGGTTTATTTTAATTCCGATATTTTCGTCCCATTGACTTGCATTGGGATCGGGTATCGGTATCGGATCAGATCCGATTCTTTGACGGTATCGGCCGATACTTTCCGATACCGATACTTTCCGATATCGGAAGGTATCGCTCAACACTAACCATCAATCATGTGAATGAAATTTAGACCAAAGCTTACATTTTTAATTTTTTGCTTAGGGTATGCTCACATTTTTTTCAGGCGGATTTTAGCAGGATTTGAGCTGGCCCATTTTGAAAATCACCTGAAAAAATGTTTAGAAAATACTCAAAAAGCCTTGGGTACTGATTCATCAAAGCATAAAAGCTTTGATAAGTGGCAAAACATTTGCACAATTCTGCTACATTTGTTGTTTTCATGTCATTCTTCTACAGCTCCAACAAAATAAGCTTAACTTAGGGGTAAAGCAACTCTCCGCTCATCAAATTCATGACTAGGGAATAGTAGTTGGTGAACTGGTGGATGTTCGGGTCCAGCAGGTTTGGCCGAATATCTAAAAACGTTTAGCTCAGGTACCAGAACGGTACCCGAACCCAAACCTAGACTCCATTCAGATGAATGGAGGACCCGAACATCTGATGTTTGCAACGCCGTCATCTGCATGACAGCATGGCAAACACGTGCTCTGATTGGCAGTAAGATGATAACAAGTTAAGTTTCTCACATTGACCCCTGACATCAACCCCACAACTATTACCCCACTTGCCATCGCACCAGGACAAGTGGGAAAACGCCAGAATTGGAGCATCTAACAGACGTTCCGCTTAAGGCTGTGTGCCCACATTGCGTTTTTTATGCGTTTCTGCCACTTTTCTTTCGCAGCGGTAATGCTTAAAAGCCCTTAAAAAACGCATTCCCATGCAATCCTATGAGATTCAGCAGTTGCTGTACCCATGCTGCGGATTTTCCCGCTGCGGAATCGCATTGCGGTAAAATCCGCAGCATGTTCATTATTTCTGAGGAATCCCGGCGATTCTGCCGCCATAGGATTGCATTGAAATGCTCACTTTACGCATGTGGCTATGCCCACCATGCGTAAAGTGAGCGCTTCATGTGTGGATGGTACCCAGTCTGGAGGAGAGGAGACTCTCCTCCATGCCCTGGGATCCATATTCATGTAAAAAAATGAAAAAATGAAAATAAAAAATAGGGATTTACTTACCTTCTGATGGCGGAGTCTTCCCAGCATTCAGCAGTGCACGCGGCGACTTCCATTCCCAGGGATGCATTGCACGAATCACCTGAGTTGACGGTGTGGTCAGGCGACCATGATGTCACAAAGGTCCTTCGGGCAAAGCATCCCTGGGAACGGAACATACCGGGACGTCGGAAGGTGAGAATAACCATATATATATATTTTTTTAATTATTTTTAACATTCTATCTTTTTCTATTGATGCTGCATAGGCAGCATCAATAGTAAAAAGTTGGTCACACTTGTCAAGCACTATGCTGGACAAGTTTGACCAACCAGTCAATCACTTTTCCAAGCAATGCTTCAAATCGCTTGGAAAACGCAAGCATTCTACAAGCTAAAAATGCTTATGTTTTGCGGGAAAACGCATGCGAGTTCCGCATACGTTTTACCTGCGTCAGGGAGTTGCGGAAATGCTGCGGACCTTTCAGTCCACTGCACGACACATCAATGTAAAGGTCCACATAACCACCAACATATGGACCAGTAAGCATGGGCATGAACATTATATCTCACTAACTGCCCACTGGGTAAGTGTTGTGGCGGCTGAGAATGAGGCAGAAAACATTTTGGTGCATGCACTACCACCACGGAGGATTTATGGATGTTTTTTGTATGTTTCTCTGTCCATATTGCCTCCTCCTACCTTGCTTACTCCAACGCAGGGGGAAATGACAACAAGCTGTTCTGAAACTCATTTGTTGGTGGGAAAAATCTCTCTCCACTCAGGGGCAATGAATGGGGATTAAAGAACAGACAGATGAGTGGTTGGTGCCACTGAACCTCAAACCTGGCCTGGTGGTGTGTGATAATGGGCGAAATATGATTCATAGCAGCTCTGGGCCTAGCCAGTTTGATGCACATCACTTGCCTGAGGCATAATTTTAGGCGCTCTCTCAAAGCACATTTGTTAAGAGCAGCCTATCACGTTCACTAATCAAAGTCATTTTATGTGGAAGTGTGCATGTGTAGCCCATTCACTGTCCCAATCTATCCCCTACCCCCTGAAGATGGCTGGACCATCATTGTAAATACATCATTGTAAATAAACACCTGTACTTTGTATCTCCCCCACCTTATTGTAGATTGTAAGCTCTCACGAGCAGGGTCGTCTTAGTTTGCTTTAATTATTGTATTGCTAACGTTGTTACTTATGACTGTTGTGTTTGAAACTGTTAAACTGTAAAGCGCTGCGGAATATGTTAGTGCTATATAAATAAAGATTATTATTATTATTATTATTAGATACCAAGAGGAATGAGGGCCCTGCTTGCAAGCTTACAATCTATGAGGAAAAGGGGAGACAAGAGAGGTAGATGGTAAGAGATCGTGATGCGAGGAACCTGATTATGGTTTATGTTTTTTAATAGGCCACGCAGGGATAGTTAGGTTAATGCATTGAGATGGTAGGCAAGTCTGAACAAATGCTTTTTAAGGCACACTTAAAACTGTGGGGATTGGGGATTAATTGTGTTTATCTGGGTAGTGTGTTGTGATCCTAATGGCAAAAGGATCTCAGGGTCTAAAGCAAAGTCTGCAAACATAAAAACTAGCTCTTAGGGAGGTGGTAACTGAGCTGACCACATACCTGAACCTAGCCCACAAATAATAGCAGCCGGGGAACGTGCCTACGTTGGTTCTAGACGTCTCGCGCCAGCCGGAGATCTAACTAACCCTTTCAGAGGAAATACAGACCTCGCTTGCCTCCAGAGAAATACCCCAAAGTAGATACAAGCCCCCAACAAATAATAACGGTGAGGTAAGAGGAAAGGACAAACGCAGGTATGAATTAGATTCAGCAAAGAGAGGCCCACTAAATAATAGCAGAAATATAGAAAAGAGGACTTATGTGGTCAGCGAAAAACCCTGCAAAAATATCCACGCTGAATACCCAAGAACCCCCGTACTGACTAACGGTATGGGGGGAGAATATCAGCACCCCAAGAGCTTCCAGCAAAATCAGGAATCACATTATGAACAAAGCTGGACAAAAAACAGAATAATACAAACAAACAAAAAACAAGAAAGCAGGACTTAGCTTAAATTGCAAAATCAGGACCAGCAGACAAGAGCAAACAGACTAGGACTGATTACATGGATGCCAGGCACTGGACTAAGATTCCAGGAAGTTTAAATAGAAACACCCAGAGACTTAACGAACAGGTGACTACCAAACTGAGGAAAGAGAATCCAAGAGCCATACCGCGAGTGACCACAAGAGGGAGCCCAAAAGTATAGTTCATAACAGTACCCCCCCTTTAAGGAGGGGTCACCGAACCCTCACCACGACCACCAGGGCGATCAGGATGGGCAGCGTGAAAAGCACAAACCAAATCGGCCGCATGAACATCAGAGGTGACCACCCAGGAATTATCCTCCTGACCATAGCCCTTCCATTTGACCAGATACTGAAGCCTCCGTCTAGAGAGACGAGCATCTAAGATCTTCTCCACCACATACTCCAACTCGCCCTCAACCAAGACCGGAGCAGGAGGGTCAACAGCAGGGACCACAGGCACAATGTACCGCCGCAACAAAGACCTATGGAACACATTGTGAATGGCAAACGACGCAGGAAGATCCAAGCGAAAAGAGACCGGATTAAGGACCTCCAAAATTCTATAAGGACCAATAAAGCGAGGCTTAAACTTAGGAGAGGAAACCTTCAGAGGGACAAACCGAGAAGACAACCAAACCAAATCCCCAACACGAAGTCGGGGACCCACACCGCGGCGGCGGTTGGCAAAATGCTGGGCCTTCTCCTGTGACAACTTCAAGTTGTCCACCACATGATTCCAAGTCCGCTGCAACCTATCAACCACAGAATCCACCCCAGGACAGTCAGAAGGCTCAACATGACCCGAGGAGAAACGAGGATGAAAACCAGAGTTGCAGAAAAATGGCGAAACCAAGGTGGGGGAACTAGCCCGATTATTGAGGGCAAACTCAGCCAATGGCAAGAAGGTCACCCAATCATCCTGATCCGCAGAAACAAAACATCTCAAATAAGCCTCCAGCGTCTGATTAGTTCGCTCCGTTTGGCCATTCATCTGAGGATGAAAGGCAGACGAGAACGACAGATCAATGCCCATCTTAGCACAAAAAGATCGCCAGAATCTGGACACAAACTGGGATCCTCTGTCAGACACGATATTCTCAGGAATGCCGTGCAAGCGAACCACATTCTGAAAAAACAAAGGAACCAGATCGGAAGAGGAAGGCAACTTAGGCAAGGGCACCAAATGGACCATCTTGGAAAAACGATCACATACCACCCAGATAACAGACATTCCCTGAGACACCGGAAGATCTGAAATGAAATCCATGGAAATGTGTGTCCAAGGCCTCTTCGGGACGGGCAAGGGCAAAAGCAACCCGCTGGCACGAGAACAGCAAGGCTTAGCCCGAGCACAAGTCCCACAGGACTGCACAAAAGCACGCACATCCCGTGACAAGGAAGGCCACCAAAAGGACCTAGCCACCAAATCTCTGGTACCAAAAATCCCAGGGTGCCCTGCCAACACCGAGGAATGAACCTCGGAAATAACTCTGCTGGTCCATTTATCAGGAACAAACAGTCTGTCAGGTGGACAAGAGTCAGGTCTACCAGCCTGAAATCTCTGCAACACACGTCGCAAATCAGGAGATATGGCCGACAAAATCACTCCCTCTTTAAGAATACCAGCCGGCTCTGAGACTCCAGGAGAATCAGGCACAAAGCTCCTAGATAGAGCATCAGCCTTCACATTTTTCGAACCAGGCAACATCAGAACCTTTCTTGGTCATATCCGTCAAAGGTTTAACAACGCTAGAGAAGTTAGCGATAAAATGACGGTAGAAGTTAGCAAAACCCAAGAACTTCTGAAGACTATTAACAGACGTGGGTTGAGTCCAATCATGAATAGCTCTGACCTTGACTGGGTCCATCTCCACAGCAGAAGGGGAAAAGATAAAACCCAAAAAGGAAACCTTCTGCACTCCAAAGAGACACTTTGAGCCCTTCACAAACAAAGCATTATCACGCAAAACCTGAAACACCATCCTGACCTGCTTTACATGAGAATCCCAATCATCAGAAAAAACTAAAATGTCATCCAGATAAACAATCACAAATTTATCTAGATACTTCCGGAAGATGTCATGCATAAAAGACTGAAACACTGAAGGGCATTAGAGAGCCCAAAAGGCATCACCAAGTACTCAAAATGACCTTCGGGTGTATTAAATGCAGTTTTCCATTCATCTCCCTGCCTAATGCGCACAAGGTTGTACGCACCACGAAGATCAATCTTGGTGAACCAACAGGCACCCTTAATCCGAGCAAACAAGTCAGACAATAGTGGCAGAGGGTACTGAAATTTAACCGTGATTTTATTCAGAAGCCGATAGTCTATACAAGGTCTCAAAGATCCGTCTTTCTTGGCCACAAAAAAGAAACCCGCACCAAGAGGGGAAGAGGATGGACGAATATGTCCTTTCTCCAAAGACTCCTTTATATAAGACCGCATCGCAGCATGCTCAGGTACCGACAGATTAAATAATCGTCCCTTAGGAAACTTGCTACCAGGAATCAAATCTATAGCGCAGTCACAGTCCCTATGAGGAGGAAGCGCACTGGCCTTGGACTCACTGAACACATCCTGATAGTCAAGCAAAAACTCAGGAACTTCTGAAGGAGTAGAGGAGGCAATAGACACCAGCGGGGAATCGCAATGAATTCCCTGACAACCCCAACTTGATACAGACATAGCCCTCCAATCCAGAACAGGATTATGAGCCTGCAACCATGGCAGACCCAAAACGACCAAATCATGCATTTTATGCAGAACAAGAAAACGAATCACCTCCCGATGTTCAGGAGTCATGCACATGGTCACTTGTGTCCAATACTGCGGTTTATTCTCTGCCAAAGGTGTAGCATCAATTCCTCTAAGAGGAATAGGATTTTCTAAAGGCTCCAGGACAAAACCACAGCGCCTGGCAAACGACAAGTCCATAAGACTCAGGGCAGCGCCTGAATCTACAAACGCCATAACAGGGTAAGAAGACAATGAGCAAATTAAAGTCACAGACAAAATAAATTTAGGCTGCAAGTTACCAACGGCGACAGGACTAACAAACTTTGTTAGGCGTTTAGAGCATGCTGATATAACATGTGTAGAATCACCACAGTAAAAACACAACCCATTCTGACGTCTATGATTTTGCCGTTCAGCTCTAGTCTGAACTCTATCACATTGCATTAAACCAGGTGTCTGTTCAGACAACACCGCCAAAGGTTGAGCGGATTTGCGCTCCCGCAAACGCCGATCAATCTGAATGGCCAGCGTCATAGAATCATTTAGACTTGTAGGAATGGGAAAGCCCACCATCACATTCTTAATGGTCTCAGAAAGGCCATTTCTGAAATTTGCGGCCAGAGCACACTCATTCCACTGAGTAAGCACGGACCATTTACGAAATTTTTGGCAATACACTTCGGCTTCATCCTGGCCCTGAGAAATAGCCAGCAAAGCCTTCTCTGCCTGAATTTCAAGATTGGGCTCCTCATAAAGCAATCCGAGCGCCAGAAAAAACGCATCAATATTCGCCAATGCCGGATCTCCTGGCGCCAATGAGAAAGCCCAATCCTGAGGGTCGCCCCGCAAGAAGGAGATAACAATTTTAACCTGCTGAGCTGAGTCTCCAGACGAACGAGGTCTCAAAGATAGAAACAATTTACAATTATTCCTAAAATTCCTAAATTTAAATCGATCTCCAGAGAACAGCTCAGGAATAGGAATCTTAGGTTCTGACATAGGACTGCCAATTACAAAATCCTGAATGCCCTGCACACGAGCAGCAAGCTGATCCACACTAGTAATCAAGGTTTGCACATTCATGTCTGCAGCAGACTCTCAAGCCATTCAGAGGTAAAGGGGAAGAAGAAAAAAAAAAAAACTCAGAACTTCTTTCTTTTCTTTTAATCCCACTTCTGCAATGCATTAACTATTCAGTGGCCTGGCATACTGTTGTGATCCTAATGGCAAAAGGATCTCAGGGTCTAAAGAAAAGTCTGCAAACATAAAAACTAGCTCTTAGGGAGGTGGTAACTGAGCTGACCACATACCTGAACCTAGCCCACAAATAATAGCAGCCGGGGAACGTGCCTACGTTGGTTCTAGACGTCTTGCGCCAGCCGGAGATCTAACTAACCCTTTCAGAGGAAATACAGACCTCACTTGCCTCCAGAGAAATACCCCAAAGTAGATACAAGCCCCCAACAAATAATAACGGTGAGGTAAGAGGAAAGGACAAACGCAGGTATGAATTAGATTCAGCAAAGAGAGGCCCACTAAATAATAGCAGAAATATAGAAAAGAGGACTTATGTGGTCAGCGAAAAACCCTGCAAAAATATCCACGCTGAATACCCAAGAACCCCCGTACCGACTAACGGTATGGGGGGAGAATATCAGCACCCCAAGAGCTTCCAGCAAAATCAGGAATCACATTATGAACAAAGCTGGACAAAAAACAGAATAATACAAACAAACAAAAAACAAGAAAGCAGGACTTAGCTTAAATTGCAAAATCAGGACCAGCAGACAAGAGCAAACAGACTAGGACTGATTACATGGATGCCAGGCACTGGACTAAGATTCCAGGAAGTTTAAATAGAAACACCCAGAGACTTAACGAACAGGTGACTACCAAACTGAGGAAAGAGAATCCAAGAGCCATACCGCGAGTGACCACAAGAGGGAGCCCAAAAGTATAGTTCATAACAGTAGTGCACTCCAAAGAATTGGCACAGCACGTGAAAAGTCTTGGAGATGGGAGTGGGAGGTCCTGATTATCGAGGATGCTAACCTCAGGTGATTAGCAGAATGGAGAGCACGGGTAGGGTGGTAGGCTGAGACCAGGGAGGAGCTGGAGGGTGGTACTGAGCCATGGAGCGCTTTGTGGATAAGGGTAATTAGTTTGTACTGGATTCTGGAGTGGATGGGTATCCAGTGTAATGACTGGCACAAGGTATAGACATCGGAATAACAGTTGGTGAGGAATATGATCCTGGCTGCAGCATTCAGAACAGATTTGAGTGGAGGGAGTTTGATAAGAGGGAGGCCGATTAGTAGAGAGTTACAATAGTCCAGACGAGAGTGAATAAGAGAAACAGTGAGAGTTTTTGCAGAGTCGAAAGTAAGAAAAGGTTGAATTCTAGAAATGTTTTTGAGGTGCAGATAACAAGAGCGAGCCAGTGATCGGATGCAGGGGGTGAATGAAAACTCGGAATCAAGTATGGCCCCAAGGCAGCGGGCATGTTGCTTGGGAGTAATGGTGGAACCACACACGGAGATGGCAATGTCAGGCAAAGGTAGGTTAGTAGAGGGAGAGAACACGAGGAGTTCAGTTTTTGACAAGTTCAGTTTCAGATATAGGGAGGACATGATGTTAGAGACAGTGGTAAGACAATCACTGGTGTTTTCTAAAAAGGCAGGCGTGATATCAGGAGCCGAAGTGTATAATTGGGTGTCATCAGCATAGAGATGGTACTGGAACCCAAATCTACTGATTGTTTGTCCAATAGGAGCAGTATACAAAGAGAAGAGGAGGGGGCCTAGGATTGATCCTTGAGAAACCCCAACAGTAAGGGGAAGATGAGAGGAGGAGGAACCAGCAAAAGATAGAGTGAAAGAGCGGCAGAGAGATAGAAGGAGAACCAGGAGAGAACGGTGTCCTTAAGGCCGATGGAGCGGAGCATAGTGAGGAGGAGCTGATGATCCACAGCGTCGAAGCTGCGGAGAGATCCAAGAGAATTAGCATGGAGTAGTGACCATTAGATTTACAGTAGCTGTTAGTAAATCATTAGAGACTTTAGTGAGGGCAGTTTCAGTAGAGTGTAAAGAGCAGAAACTAGATTCAAGAGGGTTGAGAAGAGAGTTATCTGAGAGATAACAGATAAGACAGGAGTGGACCAGGCATTCGGGGAGTTTAGAGATGAAGGGAAGATTAGAAACAGGTCTATAGTTAGCGGAACAGTTTTGGTTGAGGGATTTTTTTTAACCCCTTTCTGACATCTGACGTACTATCTCGTCGAGGTGGGGTGGGCCCGTATGACCACCGACGGGATAGTACGTCATACGCGATCGGCCGCGCTCACGGGGAGAGCGCGGGCGATCGCTGCCGGGTGTCAGCTGCATATCGCAGCTGACATCCGGCACTATGTGCCAGGAGTGGTCACGGACCGCCCCTGGCACATTAACCCCCGGCACACCGCGATCAAACATGATCGCGGTGTGCCGGTGGTATAGGGAAGCATCGCGCAGGGAGGGGGCTCCCTGCGTGCTTCCCTGAGACCCCCGCAGCAACATCGCGTTGCTCCAAGGGTCTCCTACCTCCTTCCTCGCTGCAGGTCCCGGATCCAAGATGGCCGTGGCATCCGGGTCCTGCAGGGAGGGAGGTGGCTGCTCAGAGCAGGCGCTGGTAAGCCTGCAGTGCTGTGAGGCAGATCGGTGATCTGACAGAGTGCTGTGCACACTGTCAGATCCCCGATCTGTAATGTCCCCCCCGGGACAAAGTAAAAAAGTAAAAAAAAAATTTTCCACTTGTGTAAAAAAAAAAAAAAAAAATCCTAAATAAAGAAAAAAATATATATATATTATTCCTATAAATACATTTCTTTATCTAAATAAAAAAATACAATAAAAGTACACATGTTTAGTAACGACCCAACCTATAAAACTGCCTCACTAGTTAACCCCTTCAGTAAACACCGTAAGAAAAAAAAAAAAACGAGGCAAAAAACAACGCTTTATTACCATACCGCGGAACAAAAAGTGGAATAACACGCGATCAAAAAGACAGATATAAATAACCATGGTACCGCTGAAAATGTCATCTTGTCCTGCAAAAAACAAGCTGCAATACAGCATCATCAGCGAAAAAATAAAAAAGTTATAGTCCTGAGAATAAAGCGACAAAAAAATAATTATTTTTTCTATAAAATAGTTTTTATCGTATAAAAGCGCCAAAACATAAAAAAAATGATATAAATGAGATATCGCTGTAATTGTACAGAACCGACAAATAAAACTGCTTTAGCAATTTTACTAAACGCGGAACGGTATAAACGCCTCCCCCAAAAGAAATTCATGAATAGCTGGTTTTTGATCACTCTGCCTCACAAAAATCGGAATAAAAAGCGATCAAAAAATGTCACTTGCCCGAAAATGTTACCAATAAAAATGTCAACTCTTCCCGCAAAAAACAAGACCTCACATGACTCTGTGGACTCAAATATGGAAAAATTATAGCTCTCAAAATGTGGTAAAGCAAAAAATATTTTTTGCAATAAAAAGTGTCTTTCAGTGTGTGATGGCTGCCAATCATAAAAATCCCCTAAATAACCCACTATAAAAGTAAATCAAACCCTCCTTCATCACCCCCTTAGTTAGGGAAAAATAAAAAAATTAAAAAAAGTATTTATTTCCATATTTTCATTAGGGTTAGGGCTAGGGTTAAAGCTAGGGTTAGAGCTAGGGTTAGGGCTAGGGTTAAGGTTAGGGTTAGGGCTAGGGTTAGGGCTAGGGTTATGGCTAGGGTTAGGGCTAGGGTTAGGGCTAGGGTTATTGCTAGGGTTAGGGCTAGGTTTATTGCTAGGGTTAGGGCTAGGGTTGGGGCTAGGGTTAGGGCTAGGGTTAGGGCTAGGGTTAGGGTTAGGGCTAGGGTTAGAGCTAGGGTTGGGGCTAGGGTTAAGGCTACAGTTAGGGTTGGGGCTAAAGTTAGGGTTAGGGTTTGGATTACATTTACGGTTGGGAATAGGGTTGGGTGTGTCTGGGTTAGAGGTGTGGTTAGGGTTACTGTTGGGATTAGGGTAAGGGGTGTGTTTGGATTAGGGTATCAGTTATAATTGGGGGGGTTTCCACTGTTTAGGCACATCAGGGGCTCTCCAAACGCGACATGGCATCCGATCTCAATTCCAGCCAATTCTGCGTTGAAAAAGTAAAACAGTGCTCCTTCCCTTCAGAGCTCTCCCATGTGCCCAAACAGGGGTTTACCCCAACATATGGGGTATCGGCGTACTCAGGATAAATTGGACAACATCTTTTGGGGTCCAATTTCTCCTGTTACCCTTGGGAAAATACAAAACTGGGGGCTAAAAAATAAGTTTTGTGGGAAAAAAAGATTTTTTATTTTCACGGCTCTGCGTTGTAAACTGTAGTGAAACACTTGGGGGTTCAAAGTTCTCACAACACATCTAGATAAGTTCCTTGGGGGGTCTAGTTTCCAATATGGGGTCACTTGTGGGGGGTTTGTACTGTTTAGGTACATCAGGGGGTCTGCAAATTCAACGTGACGCCTGCAGACCAATCCATTTAAGTCTGCATTCCAAATGGCGCTCCTTCCCTTCCAAGCTCTGTCATGCGCCCAAACAGTGGTTCCCCCTTACATATGGGGTATCAGTGTACTCAGGACAAATTGGACAACAACTTTTGGGGTCCAATTTATCCTTATACCCTTGTGAAAATACAAAACTGGGGGCTAAAAAATCTATTTTGTGAAAAAAAAAAGAATTTTTATTTTCACGGCTCTGCGTTATAAACTGTAATGAAACACTTGGGGGTTCAAAGCTCTCAAAACACATCTAGATAAGTTCCTTAGGGGGTCTACTTTCCAAAATGGTGTCACTTGTGGGGTTTTTTAATGTTTAGGCACATCAGGGACTCTCCAAACGCAACATGGCGTCCCATCTTAATTCCAGTCAATTTTGCATTGAAAAGTAAAATAGCGCTCCTTCCCTTCCGAGCTCTGCTATGCGCCCAAACAGTGGTTTACCCCCACATATGGGGTATTTTCGTACTCAGGACAAATTTCACAACAACTTTTGTGGTCTAATTTCTTCTCTTACCCTTGGGGAAATAAAAAAATGGGGGCGAAAAGATCATTTTTGTGAAAAAATATGATTTTTTATTTTTACGGCTCTGCATTATAAACTTCTGTGAAGCACTTGTTGGGTCAAAGTGCTCACCACACATCTAGATAAGTTCCTTAGGGGGTCTACTTTCCAAAATGGTGTCACTTGTGGGGGGTTTCAATGTTTAGGCACATCAGGGGCTCTCCAAATGCAACATGGCGTCCCATCTCAATTCCAGTCAATTTTCCATTGAAAAGTCAAATGGCGCTCCTTTCCTTCCAAGCTCTGCCATGCGCCCAAACAGTGGTTTACCCCCACATATGGGGTATCAGCGTAATTAGGACAAATTTTACAACAACTGTTGTGGTCCATTTTCTCCTGTTACCCTTGGTAAAATAAAACAAATTGGAGCTGAAATAAATTTTGTGTGAAAAAAAGTTAAATGTTCATTTTTATTTAAACATTCCAAAAATTCCTGTGAAACACCTGAAGGGTTAATAAACTTCTTGAAAGTGGTTTTGAGTACCTTGAGTGGTGCAGTTTTTAGATTGGTGTCACACTTGGGTATTTTCTATCATATAGACCCCTCAAAATGACTTCAAATGAGATGTGGTCCCTAAAAAAAAATGGTGTTGTAAAAATGAGAAATTTCTGGTCAACTTTTAACCCTTATAACCCCCTAACAAAAAAAAAATTTGGTTCCAAAATTGTGCTGATGTAAAGTAGACATGTGGGAAATGTTACTTATTAAGTATTTTTCGTGACACATGTCTGTGATTTAAGGGCATAAAAATTCAAAGTTGGAAAATTGCAAAATTTTCAAAATTTTTGCCAAATATTCGTTTTTTTCACAAATAAACGCAAGTTATATCGAAGAAATTTTATGACTATCATGAAGTACAATATGTCACGAGAAAACATTGTCAGAATCGCTAAGATCCGTTGAAGCGTTCCAGAGTTATAACCTCATAAATGGACAGTGGTCAGAATTGTAAAAATTGGCCTGGTCATTAACGTGCAAACCACCCTTGGGGGTGAAGGGGTTAAGTAATGGATGTATGATGGCATGCTTAAATGAGGAGGGAAAGATACCGGAAGAGAGAGAGGTTGAATATTTTTGTTAGGTGAAAGGTGACAGCAGGGGAAAGGAACTGGAGTAGATGTGACGGAATAGGGTCACTGGTGCAAGTGATAAGGCGAGAAGATGCAAGGAGCCTGATTACTTCTTCTGTGACTGGTTCAAAGTCAGAGAGTGAGCTAGATGCAGTGGGGGAGGGCGGGCAGTGCATGATATGAGGAGATTGGGAGATAATTTCCTGTCGATATGGTCAATTTTTTCTTTGATATAATTTTCCAGATCGTCAGCATTGAGATCCATGGTTGGGGCCTGCACTCTTGGGTTGAGTAGGGAATAGTGATGAGCGAATATACTCATTACTTGAGATTTCCCGAGCACGCTCAGGTGTCCTCCGAGTATTTGTAAGTGCTCAGAGATTTAGTTTTCCTTGCAGCAGCTGAATGATTTACATCTGTTAGCCAGCTTTATTACATGTGGGGATTCCCTAGCAACCAGGCAACCCCCACATGTATTTATGCTGGCTAGTAGCTGTAAATTATTCAGCTGCGGCAATGAAAACTAAATCTCCGAGCACTTACAAATACTTGGAGGAAACCCGAGCATGCTCGGGAAATCTCGAGTAACAAGTATATTCGCTCATCACTAGTAGGGAATCAAAAGTGTCAAAGAGATGTTTAGGGTTATTGGACAGTGAGGTGATGAGGGTGTTGAAAAGGGTTTGTTTGTAGAGGTGAAGAGCAGAGTTGTATGTTTTAAGTATAAACTTATAATGGATGAAATCTTTGGGAGAGACTATTAGAGCAAAAGGAGGCGATACTGGAGTTTCAGATGCAGCATGCACAGGTGAGAAGCTCTGTGGAACAACACTTCACAACCAATGGGCCTGCATGTGGGAAGTGTTTGCCATGTTGCGCTACTGCAAGTTCTCCACAAACATGGACAGTGATGATGACACCATTATCAGCATTACTATCCCAATTCTATGCCTTCTGGGAAAAAAAGCTTCAGCCGATGATGGACTTGGTGGTGGCACACAGCAGTCGGCCACACATTTCTTGAAGAATGGGTTCCTGTACCAACAGAGGCCATTTACACAACTGTCCATCCAAGAGACATTTTTGGAGGAGGAGGAGGAGTAGAGGAGGAGGAAGATGATGAAGGACAATCGTGTTCACAGCAGGGTGGCACTCAAAACAACTTACGGGCATCACTGGAGCATGGTTGGAGTGATACAGAGGATAAAATGAGCCATCAATACTTCCATTACTAAAGTATGATCAGAAAATGCAAAGAAAACAAATACATGCTGGTAGACGCACTACTGATGGTCTCCTCATATCAACTCAATTGGGATAAATAGGTTAGACACAAAAAAACTGCAACTAAACTTGCCAGTTACTGTACAGATTAGATATCCTGACAACACAGTCCCTAGTGGTGCCTGTGGGTACAAAGATAGCCCTAACCAAAGAATTATTAGATGGCAACTGGGACCTAAACTTCCTAAACGGCCGTATAGTTGCTACATGTTCCTCCTAAAGAACCGGAAGGCAGAGCAGAATGTGAATTAGACAAGTGTGCTGATCAAAGGAAAAGTTGTTACAGAGAGTAAAGTAAACAATGAAATACCAAACAAAGAATAAAGCATTTACTCTAAACACATATAAAGCCTAGTTACTAAAACTAAATACAAGAGAGGTGCAAACTATAGCAAAGAAACAACAAGGTGAAAATCTTTAGCTTAAAGCTCAAAGACTGGCTCCGAAGATCAATACAATGTCAAAACATCAAAATGAATCTATCCTCAGCACCACACACCCACTGCCTGTAAAAGGTGATACGTGGACAAATTAAAACAGTGTGTTAAGCTAGAAATGAAAGGATTGGCATGCACTCGGTGGTTCGGCGAGGTGCTGGTGGAATAGAATGCATAACCCCTAAACCAAAGCTGGAGAAATGTCACCGTATTTTTTATTTGTGAAAGTGAACATAAGAGTTTGTTGCCAAAACTGTCACAAAATAGCAGCAAAATGTTTTGACCCCTTTATCACAATGTCGTTGTAAATAAAGAAGACAGAATATGAGAAAAAATGCCATATGGGACATGATGCATCAATAACAATGGGTATCCCAGGTGATATATACAAATTTGTCATATAATTCAAGAAATGTATATAAATGTATATAAATGTACATTATATGCAAGCAAAATTTAATGAGGCAACAGGCATGTTAATAGAAAATGTATAATAGCATATAGAGCCAATGCATTGTAGAGCTCAACAACATCATTGAAACAAGGGATTATGCAATGTATATATGGACATTGCTTGTATTATATGACAAATTTGGCTTTTCGGCACAGTACTCCCACAGGCAAAGGTGCAGAGCACACACAGAGGCTTTTTGGCACAGTATTCCCACAAACAAGGGTGCATAGTATACGTAGAGGCTTAAAGGAAGAGTACTCCCACAGCTGGAGCGCAGAGTATACACAAAGGCTTTTTGGCCCAGTACTCCCATTGAGACATGTGTAAAAGTACACACAAAGAGGCTTTTTTGCGCACAGTCTAATACTGTCCCTCACTTCACCTGTGTCCTATCACTACACTAATTAGAGAAGAATAGTGGTGGCACCCATGATCCAGCATTTATACAGGCCGGTTTCAAGTGGTGCACCAACCAATCATCAATACTTAGCATAGTTGTGATGGTTCTGGAAGTTCCCGCAACTTCGAAGCCTGTTGATTAGCTGTGCTGTAGCCTTTCAACAAACTTTATTAGGCAACAGAACCAGCTCTCTTTGTACCTGACATCCACTGAAAATTGTTTCATCGATGCTATACTCATTTGGAGCAGCTATGAGGCATCTGTGCCAATGTTTGTTAGACACATTATTTGTAATCAGAATAATCTTTTCTTCATTCATAATTTACATTCTCATACCATCATTTTTTTGGACATACAGTGGGTATGGAAAGTATTCAGGCCCCTTTAAATTTTTCACTCTTTGTTTCATTGCAGCTATTTGGTAAATTCAAAAAAGTTAATTTGTTTTCTCATTAATGTACACTCTGCACCCCATCTTGACTGAAAAAAAAACAGAAATGTAGTAATTTTTGCAAATTCATTAAAAAAGAAAAACTGAAATATCACACGGTCATAAGTATTTAGACCCTTTTCTCAGTATTGAGTAGAAGCACTCTTTTGAGCTAGTACAGCCATGAGTCTTCTTTGGAATTATGCAACAAGTTTTTCACACCTGGATTTGGGGATTCTCTGCTATTCTTCCTTGCAGATCCTCTCCAGTTCCGTCAGGTTGAATGGTGAACGTTGGTGGACGGCCATTTTCAGGTCGCTCCAGAGATGCTCAATTGAGTTTAGGTCAGGGCTCTGTCTGGGACACTCAAGAATGGTTACAGAGTTGTTCTGAAGCCACTCCTCTTCTATTTGAGCTATGTGCTTAGGGTCATTGTCTTGTTGGAAGGTGAATCTTCAGCCAAGTCTGAGCACTCTGGAAGAGGTTTTCATCCAGGATATCTCTGTACTTGGCCGCATTCATATTTCCTTCAATGACAACCAGTCGTTCTGTCCCTGCAGCTGAAAAACACCCCCCATAGCATGATGCTGCCACCACTTTGTTTCACTGTTGGGTCTGTATTGGGCAGGTGATGAGCAGTGCCTGGTATTCTTCACACATACCACTTAGAATTATCACTAAAAAGGTCTCTCTTCATCTCATCAGATCAGAGAATCTTATTTCTCATAGTCTGGGAGTCCTTCATGTTTTTTTTTAACAAACTCTATGTGGGCTTTCATATGTCTTGCACTGAGAGGATTCTGTCGGGCCACTCTGCCCAAGAGGCCCGACTGGTGGAGGGCCGCAATGACAGTTGACTTTGTGGAACTTTCTCCCATATCCCTACTGCATCTCTGGAGCTCAGCCACAGTGATCTTGGGGTTCTTCTTTACCTCTCGCACCAAGGCTGTTCTCCCATGATTGCTCAGTCTGGCTGGACGGCCAGGTCTAGGAAGTTTTCTGGTGGTCCAAAACATCTTCCATTTAAGGATTATGGAGGCCACTGTGCTCTTAGGAACCTTGAGTACTGCAGAAATTCTGTTGTAACCTTGGCCAGATCTGTGCCTTGCCACAGTTCTGTCTCTGAGCTCCTTGGCCAGTTCCTTTGACCTCATGATTCTCATTTGGTCTGCCATGTACTGTGAGCTGTGAGGTCTGATATAGACAGGTGTGTGCCTTTCCAAATCAAGTCCTATCAGTTTAATTAAACACAGCTGGACTCCAATGAAGGAGTAGAACCATCTCAAGGAAATTCACAAGGAAATGGACAGCATGTGACTTAAATATGAGTGTCTGAGCTAAGGGTCTAAATACTTATGACATGTGATATTTCAGTTTTTTCAATAAATTTGCAAAAATTTCTACATTTCTGTTTTTTCAGTCAAGATTGGGTGCAGTGTGTACATCAATGTGAAAAAAATGAACTTTTTTGGAATTTACCAAATGGCTGCAATGAAACAAAGAGTGAAAAATTTAAAGAGGTCTGAATACTTTCCATCCCCAGTGTATGTTTAAAGGGCAATATTGAACAAAAATTCTAGAGTTCATGCAGAGTTATCTCCTGAAACATGTACTACAGGATATGCCAATTGGTGAGTACACGTTCTTTAAGTGTTATGCTTGCTATCTGAAGAAAGAAGAAGCTATCACAAAATGTGTGTTGGGTTTTGATCCTGTTCCTCCCAGGTTCTTACAGGTGTCTTGTTATTTGTTGTCTGTTTTATATCTGAATCATTATGTCACTATTGGACACCAAAACATATATTTTTTATATTTATTTATATCTATTCTTTAGATTGAAATTGGCCCACTTGCTCTTCTTTCAATGCCGACATTCTGCTTTTTATGCAAGGCATGTGTATTGTCTTTATTACCTGTCACCTGGGAAGAAGAGATCTTTGTGTCCCATACTCCCTTTCTGATCGTATTCATTTTATTGTTTGTATTGAATTGTGTTATTAATATTGTTCATTTTCACATGGGCTTTTTGCTTCTATTTTTGTTTGGATGTGCTGATTTCTCAGAAGTACCCCTATATTTTGGCCCTCTATAGGTTTTCATTTATATCAGAAAGCAGTTTTGAAACTTTTGACCTTTCTTACAGAGCCCCATTTTTCAAATTTGACATGTCAGGTTATGTGGTAATAACTTTGAAATGTTTTTTCCAATGCTAAATGTTTTTTCACACTTTGTGTACTTCATGATATTGGTAAGTTTAAGTCAATAAGATTTATGTTTATTTCTAAAAATAACATTTCCCAAGTGTCTACTTTACAATGGCATCATTTTTCAAATATCCTTTTATTTTTTAGGCTATTAGAAAGATTAATCGAGGTGCAGCAATTCTTCATTTTTTTAAACAAAATTTACAACATCTAATTTTTGACAGACAAATTATGGTAAGTTTGAAGCGACTTTTAAGGCCCTATAGTATGTGTCAGAATACCCCCAAAAGGAATACCATTTTAAAACTACTTTCTTAGATGAATGTAAAATGTCATTCAAGAAGTTTTTTACTTCTTCGCGTGTTTCACAATAATAAATACAAAGTTGAATAAAAAAATGAAAAAATGCATTCTTTCAACTAAAATGTTACATTTACCACAATTTTTCATTTTGTAATGAGTAAAAATGCATCTAAAAAATTAATATGAAATTTCTACACAATGCAACCATATCCCAAATGTGGTCAGAATGAATTGTTTGGCCAAATAGCATGATACAAAACTGAGGATTTTGCTGGCGTACACAGAGAATGTAATGTCGCATTTTCAGAGCATTGGGGATGTTAAAAGAGCAGACCCCCCAAATAAAACTACATCCCTCAAGGAATTTTTCTAGAAAAATAATTTGAAATCCAAAAGAGTTTCATAAAGGAATACTATTGAGACGCCAAAATGAAAAATTATGCTTTTTCCACTAAAATGTTGTTTTGGCTCCAAATTTTAGATTTCACAAGGAATAGTATGATAAAAGGACTTCACAATTCTGTGCCCTATTTTTACTAAATTTGGCACTACCTCTATATAGAGTACCGTATATACTCGAGTATAAGCCGAGATTTTCAGCCCAAATTTTTGGGCTGAAATTGCCCCTCTCAGCTTATACTCGAATCACGGTCGGCGGCAGGGTCGGCGGGTGAGGGGGAGAGAGGACTGTTGCATACTCACCTGCTTCCGGGGCTCCTGGCGCTCCCCCTGCCCGTCCCACGGTCTTCGGTGCCGCAGCTCTTCCCCTGTTCAGCGGTCACGTGGGACCGCTCATTAAAGTTATGAATATGGACTCCACTCCCATAAAGGTGGAGACGCATATTAATTCCTCTAATGATGGTAACGGTGACCGCTGACAGAGGAAGAGGCTGCGACACCCGGAGACCAGCTGTCTGGGATAAGGAGCCAGGGACGCCGGGAGCAGGTAAGTATATCATAGTTACCTGTCCGCGTTCCACACGCCGGGCGCCGCTCTGTCTTCCTGTCCTCTTGCTCTGACTGTTCAGGTCAGAGGGTGCGATGACGTACTAGTGTGCGCGCCGCCCTCTGCCTGAACAGTCAGCGCGGAGAGATGCCGAGACGGGACGCTGAGGAGCTGCAGGCAGCAAGAGAGGTGAGTATGTCATTTTTTTTTTATTGCAGCAGCACCAGCAGCATTATATATGGCACAGCTTTATGTGGAGCATCTATGGGGCCATACTGAACGGTGCAGAGCATTATATATGGCACAGCTTTATGTGGAGCATCTATGGGGCCATAATGAATGGTGCAGAGCATTATATATGGCACAGCTTTATGTGGTACATCTATGGGGCCATAATGAATGGTGCAGAGCATTATATATGGCACAGCTTTATGTGGAGCATCTATGGGGCCATAATGAATGGTGCAGAGCATTATATATGGCATAGCCTTATGTGGAGCATCTATGGGACCATAATGAATGGTGCAGAGCATTATATATGGCACAGCTTTATGTGAAGCATCTATGGGGCCATAATGAATGGTGCAGAGCATTATATATGGCACAGCTTTATGTGGAGCATCTATGGGACCATAATGACCGGTGCAGAGCATTATATATGGCACAGCTTTATGTGGAGCATCTATGGGACCATAATGAACGGTGCAGAGCATTATATATGGCACAGCTTTATGTGGAGCATCTATGGAGCCATAATGACCGGTGCAGAGCTTTATATATGGCACAGCTTTATGTGGAGCATCTATGGGACCATAATTACCGGTGCAGAGCATTATATTTTGCACAGCTTTATGTGGAGCATCTATGGGACCATAATGAACGGTGCAGAGCATTATATATGGCACAGCTTTCTATGGGGCCATACTGAACGGTGCAGAGCATTATATATGGCACAGCTTTATGTGGAGCATCTATGGAGCCATAATGACCGGTGCAGAGCTTTATATATGGCACAGCTTTATGTGGAGCATCTATGGGACCATAATTACCGGTGCAGAGCATTATATTTTGCACAGCTTTCTATGGAGCATCTATGGGGCTATAATGAATGGTGCAGAGCATTATATATGGCACAGCTTTATGTGGAGCATCTATGGGGCCATAATGAACAGTGCAGAGCATTATATATGTGGCACAGCTTTACATGGAGCATCTATGGGACCATAATGAATGGTGCAGAGCATTATATATGGCACAGCTTTATGTGGAGCATCTATGGGGCCATAATGAACGGTGCAGAGCATTATATATGGCACAGCTTTATGTGGAGCATATATGGGGCCATAATAGATGGTGCAGAGCATTATATATGTGGCACAGCTTTATATGGAGCATCTATGGGACCATAATGAACGGTGCAGAGCATTATATATGGCACAGCTTTATGTGGAGCATCTATGGGGCCATAATGAACGGTGCAGAGCATTATATATGGCACAGCTTTATGTGGAGCATCTATGGGGCCATAATGAATGGTGCAGAGCATTATATATGTGGCACAGCTTTATATGGAGCATCTATGGGGCCATAATATATGGTACGGAGCATCTATTTTTATTTTTGAAATTCACCGGTAGCTGCTGCATTTTCCACCCTAGGCTTATACTCGAGTCAATAAGTTTTCTCAGTTTTTTGTGGCAAAATTAAGGGGGTCGGCTTATACTCGGGTCGGCTTATACTCGAGTATATACGGTACCTTTAAAAGGTATTCATACCTTGTGAACTTTTCCTCTTTTTGTATTATTATTATTATTATTATTTATTGTTATAGCGCCATTTATTCCATGGCGCTTTACAAGTGAGGAGGGGTATACATAATAAAAACAAGTACAATAATCTTGAACAATACAAGTCATAATAGGTACAGTAGGAGAGAGGACCCTGCCCGCGAAGGCTCACAATCTACAAGGGATGGGTGAGGATACAGTAGGTGAGGGTAGAGCTGGTCATGCAGCGGTTTGGTCGATCGGTGGTTACTGCAGGTTGTAGGCTTGTCGGAAGAGGTGGGTCTTCAGATTCTTTTTGAAGGTTTCGATGGTGGGCGAGAGTCTGATATGTTGTGGTAGAGGGTTCCAGAGTAGGGGTGATACGCGAGAGAAATCTTGTATACGATTGTGGGAAGAGGAGATAAGAGGGGAGTAGAGAAGGAGATCTTGTGAGGATCGGAGGTTGCGTGTAGGAAAGTACCGGGAGATGAGGTCACAGATGTAAGGAGGAGACAGGTTGTGGATGGCTTTGTACGTCATGGTTAGGGTTTTGTACTGGAGTCTCTGGGCAATGGGGAGCCAGTGAAGGGATTGACAGAGGGGAGAGGCCGGAGAATAGCGGGGGGACAGGTGGATTAGTCGGGCAGCAGAGTTTAGAATAGATTGGAGGGGTGCGAGAGTGTTTGAGGGGAGGCCACAGAGCAGGAGGTTGCAGTAGTCAAGGCGAGAGATGATGAGGGCATGGACTAGGGTTTTTGCAGATTCTTGGTTGAGGAATGAACGGATTCGTGCAATATTTTTGAGTTGAAGTCGGCAGGAAGTGGAAAGGGCTTGGATATGTGGTTTGAAGGAGAGATCAGCGTCAAGGATAACCCCGAGGCAGCGAGCTTGTGGGACTGGGGAGAGTGGGCAGCCATTTACTGTAATGGATAGGTTCGTTGGGGGGGTCACGTGAGATGGGGGAAAGATGATGAATTCTGTTTTGTCCATGTTAAGTTTCAGAAATTTAGCGGAGAAGAAGGATGAAATAGTGGACAGACATTGAGGGATTCTGGTTAGTAGGGAGGTGATATCTGGTCCAGAGATGTAGATCTGTGTGTCATCAGCATAGAGGTGATACTGAAAGCCATGAGATTCTATGAGCTGTCCCAGGCCAAAGGTGTAAATGGAGAAGAGCAGGGGCCCAAGGACTGAACCTTGTGGGACTCCGACAGAGAGGGGGCGAGATGAGGAGGTGGTGTGTGAGTGGGAGACGCTGAATGTCCGGTCTGTTAGGTATGAGGAGATCCAGGATAGGGCCAAGTCTGTGATGCCAAGGGATGAGAGGGTCTGTAATAATAGGGAATGGTCCACTGTGTCAAAGGCAGCCGACAGGTCGAGGAGGAGGAGAACAGAGTAGTGTTGCTTGCTCTTGGCGGTTAAGAGGTCATTGGTGACCTTAGTTAGTGCAGTTTCAGTGGAATGGTGTGACCGGAAGCCAGATTGTAAGCGGTCAAAGAGGGAGCAAGAAGAGAGATGGGAGGACAGTTCAAGGTAGATGTGTTGTTCCAGTAGTTTGGAGGCATAGGGGAGAAGTGATATAGGGCGATAGCTAGATACAGAGGATGGGTCAAGAGAGGGCTTTTTGAGGATAGGTGTGATGGAGGCATGTTTAAAGCTTGAGGGGAAAACACCAGTTGTTAGTGATAGGTTGAAGAGATGGGTTAGGGTTGGGATGAAGATTGTGGTGAGGTTTGGGATGAGGTGGGATGGGAGCGGGTCAAGTGCACAGGTGGTGAGATGCGATCTTGAGAGTAGAGTGGCGAGTTGATCTTCTGTAATGGAGGAGTAGTTGGTTTTGGAGGTGGAGGGTAGGGAAGCTGGGAGGAAGGGCTCTGGGGCTTGTTGACCAAAACTGTCTCTGATGTTATCAATCTTCTGCTTGAAGAATGAGGCAAAGTCTTCAGCAGAGATAAGTGAGGAGGGAGGAGGTGCTGGGGGACGGAGGAGAGAATTGAAGGTGTTGAATAACTGTTTAGGGTTGTGAGACAGGGAGGATATGAGAGATGAGAAGTAGGTTTGTTTAGCTGTGGCGAGTGCAGTCTTGAAAGTAGTGAGGGACCGTTTGAATGCGATTAAGTGGTCGTTGGAGTGGGATCTTTTCCATCTGCGCTCAGCAGCCCTGGAAGCTCGCCTCAGTTCTTTAGTCAGGCTGGTGTGCCAGGGCTGTCTGTTGATTTTGCAAGCTTTGGTATGTGTAAGTGGGGCAGCAGATTCCAAAGCTACAGCTATTGTGGTGTTATATAAAGCGGCAGCGTCATCCGCATTGTGTATGGAACTTATGTCTGTGAGAGGGAGGAGGGATTCAGAGAATGAATGTAGGTCAAGATGTTTAAGATTTCTGCGAGGGTGTGAAAGTTTGTGGGGTGGGGACTCTAGACATGGAGTGGAGAGAGATGAGAATGTGAGAAGGTTGTGGTCAGAGAGAGGAAGAGGTGAGTTAGAGAGGTTAGATAGGGAGCAGAGGCGGGTGAAGATGAGGTCCAGTGTGTGACCATCTTTGTGAGTGGCTGCAGAAGACCATTGAGTGAGGCCGAAGGAGGAAGAGAGAGATAGAAGTTTAGTGGCAGCTGAGAGGGAAGTGTCAATGGGGATGTTGAAATCGCCCATGATGATAGTGGGGATGTCTGCAGAAAGGAAATGAAGTAGCCAGGTGGTGAAGTGGTCAAAGAAGATGGTGGCTGGCCCTGGGGGGCGGTAAATGACAGCCAGTTGGAGGTTGGAGGGGGAGTAGATGCGCACAGAGTGCACCTCAAAGGAAGGGAGGGTAACAGAGGGTGGCAGTGGGATTGGGGTGAAGGAGCAGTTATCTGACAGGAGAAAACCAACTCCTCCACCATGCTTGCTGCTGGGGCGGGGTGTGTGAGAAAGGTGGAAGCCACCGTAAGAGAGTGCAGCAGGAGAGGCTGTGTCAGAAGGGGTGAGCCAGGTTTCGGTGATGGCGAGGAAGGAAAGTTTGGTAGTAACAAAAAGATCGTGGATGTAGGAAAGCTTGTTACAGACAGAGCGAGCGTTCCACAGAGCTCCTGTTAGTGGGACTGGGGAAGCGGGGGCTGGGCGAATGGGTATAAGGTTAGAGAGGTTACGGAAGTTTGTGATGGAGCGTGGATGGGAGGTAGAAATGACTGTGGGAATGTGGTGAGGAGGACCAGGATTTGGAGAGATATCACCAGCAGTGAGAAGGAGCAGAGATAGCGTTAGCAGGTGGGAGCAGGAGAGAGCGTGAGGGGGCTGCCTGTGCTTTGAGACAGAGGATTGTATGTTAAGGAACAGTTCTGAGGAGGAGGTGAGATGGATGGGGAGGATTGAAGAGGAGATGAACAGTTCCTTACTTGGTGTGGGGATTGTGGGAGGTAGCAGAAAGTGAAAGATTATAGGGGTAAAAGTGACAACAAACAGAAACATTGTTTGCAGTGACTGGCCAGTTACCTTCAGTTCCCTTCAGGTTCAATTCAGGTTTTAATTCTAATGTAATCCACACTTTTAGAACACACTTCTAGAAATCACACTGCAGACTAAAGTCTAGCAGACTTGTGCTATGCAATATATGTATGATACACCCCCAACCTTTATTTTATTTTATTGGGGTTTTATGCGATATATCAACACAAAGTAGTAAGTATTCATGAAGTGTAAACTAATGATACATGGTTTTATAAATTTTTTAAAAATATAATTAAAAAAAATGTTAGTTGCATTTGTATTTAGCCTCCTGTAGTCTGATACCCCTTATTAAAATCCTGAGTGACCATACGTTAATTATGTTCACCTATATGTAATTTATTCTCAGTATGACTACAGCTGTTCCGTGAAAGCTTCAAAGGTTTGTTTGAGAACATTAGGGATCAATTAGCATCTTGAAAACCAAGGAATACACCAGAAAGGTCAGGGATAAAGAGGAAAACAAATTTAGGCTATATAAAAATAGCCCAAACTCTGAGCATCTCACAGAACACTGTTAAATCCTTTATGTACAAATGGAAGGAGTATGGCACAACTGCAACAATACCAGCACTTGGCCATCCATTTAAACTGATATCCCAAACAAGGAGAGTGCTAATTAGAGAAGCAGCCAAAAGGCCCATGGTCCTTCTACATAAGCTGCAGAGATCCACAGCTAAGGTGGGAGAATCTGTCCACGGGACAACTTCTAGTCATACACTTAACAAATCTGACCTTCATAGAAGAGTGGCAAGAAGAAAGCCATTTTTGAAAGCAAGCTTATGAAGTCCAGTTTGCATTTTGCAGAAAGCCATGTAGGAGACACAGCTAGCATGTGAAAAATGGTGAGTTGAGACCAAAGAAGACCTTTTTTTAGGCTAAATGCAAAATGCCATGTGTGGTGGAAAACTAGCACTGCATATCACCCTGAAAACACCATCCCCATCATCAAAAATGGTGGTGGCAGCATCAAGCTGTGAGGAGACTTTTCTTCAGGAGAAGGGAAGCTAGTCGAAGTTAATGGGAAGTTGTATGGAGCTAAATGGAGGGCAATCCTGAAGGAAAACCTGTCAGAGGTTGCAACAGACTTGATACGGGGGCATAGTTTCACCTTTTAACAGGAGAATTACCCTAAACATACTGTCAAAACTTCATTGGTATGGTTTAGATCTAGACATGTTCAAGTGTGGTCCAGTCACAGTCCATATTTAAATCCCATTGAGAATACTAGTGTGAAAAATAATGGGGATAATACTAAATATCAGTTCTCACAAAAAACAGTGCTTTATATTATATTATATATTATTATATATCCCCCTTTGATGTGGGCTCCATCGGTGAGCCTACATCTTTCCTGGTGCATATCAGCTGTTTTGAACAGCTGACATGTGCCTGTAACATCCATGGGTGGAATCGCGATCCACACACAGCTATTAACCCATTAAATGCAGCTGTCAAACTCTGATAGCGGCATTTAACCACGCTTCCGGCCAAAAGGCCAGAAATCCGCCCATCGGTGACCCCCGTCACGTAATCGCAGGTCAATAATGGGTTGGCATGACAACCAGAGGTTCCCTGCAGAGCTTTTGGATTGTCAATGCCGAATTGCTATGAGCGTCACCCTGTTGTCAGCGCTGATAGCAAGTCAGCAATTCTGCTTCATACAGGCAATCTGATCATCGCCTATAAGTAGCAGAGCTGATCAGGTTATGGCAGCTTCTAGTCTCCCATGATTATTGAAGTATGCCAATAGCAAAAAAAAAAGTTTTAAAAAATATTAAGAAAATACAAAAAATATAAAACTTCAAATCACCCCCCTTTTGCAACATTCCAAATAACACAATAAAGAAAATCAAACATACACATAATTGGTATTGCCATGTTCAGAATCACCTGATCTATCAATAAAAAAAGATTAACCTGAAAATTAAGAAGAGTAGCGAGAAAAAAAGTCAAAAAATTATTTTGGTAGCCGCAACATTGCATTAAAATGCAATAACAGGCAATCAAAAGATTGTATCTGCACCAAAATGGTATCAATGAAAATGACAGCTTGGTATGCAAAAAATAAGCCCTCACTCAACCTGAGATCACGAAAAATGGAGACTCGATGGCTCTCAGAATATGGCACAATTTTTTTTTTTAAACAAAGTTTAGATTTTTTTTTCACCACTTAAAAAAGAACCTAGAAATGTTTGGTGTCTTTGAACTTGTAATGACCTGGAGAATCATAACTGTAGGTCAGTTTTAGCATTTTGTAAACTTGTTAAAAAAAATCCAAGAAAAATTGTGGAATTGCCTTTTTTTTGCAATTTCACTGCTCTTGGAATTTTTTTGCCTGCTTTAAAGTATGTGATATGGTAAAACCAATGATATCATTCAAATGTACAACCATACTGACAGAAAAATTAAAAAGTTATGGCTCTGCGAAAAAGGAGAGCAAAAAACAGAAATGCCAAAATGAAAATGGGCTACAACTAGTGATGAGCCAGCATGCTCGCCTCTACTCGGTGCTCGCCCGAGCATCTCACTGCTCGAGGTGCTTGCATCACCGACTATTTACAGTATTCCTCGGTGGGAGCTCGGGTCCCTGCTCTGCATGTTTAGCGCTCTTTAGAGAGCCAATGAACATGCAGGGATTATCTTCCACACATCGTAATGCCACAGCCATGTTGATTGTGGTGTTACAGTGATTGACTGGCCGCACATCATCATCAGGTCTATATCAGACCTGGCGCCGCCATGCTCGTCACAGTCTGCTCTGGAATCAGGAAGTGTAGGGAGAGTTGCTACTGAGCTAGGGAGAGTTGTTTGCTTGGTACTTAGTGTAGGTATACCATATATAATACACATATCCATCTCAACTAACAGTCCTTCTGAGGACTAATAAAGCTGCTTAGATATCAGTGCTAGGCAGGCAGGCAGTATATGTGGCAGCCTGCAGCTCATATAGTAAGAAGGTCCATTCCAGCTCTGTCTGATGCTGCCTAATACAAATATTTCTAGACATAGCCCCAGGTATCAGAGGACAGGAATATGTTTTTTGGATCTTAATCCTGATTATTTGCTTTTAAAGTAATCCAGAGAACACAGTTTTTCTGTTCTATTTGCTTGTTGGCACTGCAGAATACAGCCAGATCCTTTCCATATTACAGAGCTAAAAATCCAGCTATTTTAAACTGGGGTTTGCCCCTCACATGGATCACATAATAGTGCGCTCAAAATTATGCCATTTCAGTCCTCCATTTAATTTTTTTTGCAGTGTCTTTGCCAAGTTATTGACACCAGTTTGAGGAAAAAAAATAGTTACCAATAGACCAGATATTTCAAACTGTGGTTTGTCTATCACACAGATCACATATCAGTGCACTCAAAATTGTGCCATTTCAGGCCTCCATTTAAATTTTTTTTGTAGTGTCTTAGCCATTTCAGGCCTCCATTTAAAAATAGGTACCAATAGACCAGATATTTCAAACTTTGGTTTGTCCATCACACAGATCACATATCAGTGCACTCAAAATTGTGCCATTTCAGGCCTTCATTCAAATTTTTTTGCAGTGTCTTAGCCAAGTTATTGACACCAGTTTGCTGAAAAAAAAAGAAAAAAAAATAGTTACCCCTACATGCCAGATATTTTAAACTTGGGTTTGTCCATCACATGGATCACATATCAGGGAGCTCACAATTGTGCCATTTCAGGCCTCCATTTGTTTTTTGTAGTGTCTTAGCCAAGTTATTGACTCCAGTTTGCTGAAAAAAAGTTACCTACAGGCCAGATATTTTAAACTAGGATTTCTCGGTCACACGGATCACATATCAGTGCACTAAAATCGTGCCAATTCAGGCCTCCATTTAAATTTTTTGCAGTGTCTTAGCCAAATTATTGACACCAGTTTTCTGAAAGAAAAAATAGTTACCTACAGGCCAGATATTTTAAACTGGGCTTTGTCTGTCACATGGACCACATATCAGTGGACTAAAAATTGTGCCATTTCAGGCCTCCATTTAAATTTTGTTGCAGTGTCTTAGCCAAGTTATTGACATCAGTTTGCTGAAAAATAATTAGTTACAAAAGGCCAAATATTTCAAACTGTAGTTTGTCCATCACACGGATCACATATCATTGCGCTCAAAATGGTGCCATTTCAGGCCTCCATTTACATTTTTTGCCATGTCTTAGCATAGTTATTGTTGTAAGCCATGAAAAAAGAGACATACATGAAAAGCAGGGAACACCATGAATAACAAATTTTTATTAGTGCACTCAACACCACATATAAAAATTAAAACCATTTAAAAGTGGCATAGTGTATGCCTATAAAGTGCAGGAGCTACAGTATGCCAACAAACACCTATAAGTAATCTATATAGCAGTAGTAACAGTTATATTACCAGATGTTAGACATCTAATATGTTACATGGGGGTTCGTGTAAGTAATAATTTCAAGCATTGTTGTGGTTCAGAATGGGTTGGATCTGTGTTAGTGTCTCATTCAACAGGTAAAGTGAGGAGACAATAATTGGCACCAAATACAAAGGAGGAATAAATCATATCAATCAACTCCATGTATCTTAACCTACAGATGGTATATCAAATTGCCATTAGCCACCAAGGCTAAAGAGGTGCTCACAAAACCAGACCCTTATCCCATATAAATACCCACAAATAAATAGACACCGAGCTCAGCAAGCTCTAGGTGTCTTTAGGCAGTCAAACACATAGCATATCTAATCACCATGAGCTGCTGGGAGCTCAAACTATGCTCATAGAACCAAACCCAATGTGTGGTAATAGTGGTGTAGAGGCAGGGACCGGCTCCTATCAGCCCAATGCGTGTCGTCACCACTGTGACTTCATCAGGGGCAAAAAGGGTGCTTGTCTCATGTACACATAACTATATATACAAGAAAACAAGATTTGATAAATCACAACAGCTGTGAGGACTTAACCCATGGAAACCACGTGCATTGTCGGCGTGTATGCTGATACACTGGAAATTACTCTGGCGTGTGTCTATTCCCAATGCGCAATTGCTGTGGTTGTCTAGGAGACAAAGGCCACAATAGTATTGCACCTGTGTCCCATAGTCAGGTTCTATCTGATGGCACCAGGCCGTAGTAATGAGACACTTGTATCAATTATCCCCTCTGCGCATGCGCCTGGGTCCTCTTAGTTACAATAGGGTGCATGTACCATCAAAATAGATGACAAAGGAGGGCTCCAGGCCATAATAGTACAATGATCATATAGGGTATCAAGCAGCAATAGTCATGAATAGCAAGCCTATGCTACAGTGCGGGCACCAAGAACTTCAGTATAGTACATTTAGATGGCGCCATAGTGATAATAAAATATATTTAAAAAAATGGAAAAAAGGTCAGATATTAGAAACTGTGGTCTGTCTGTCACAGCTCAAAATTGTGCCATTTCAGGCCTCCATTTAATTTTTTTGCGGTGTCTTAGCCAAGTTATTGACACTAGCTTGCTGAAAAAAATAAATAGTTACCCACAGGCCAGATATTTTAAACTGGGGTTTGTGCGTCACATGGATAACATATCAGTGCTCTAAAAATTGTGCCATTTCAGACATCCATTTAGATTTTGTGTCTTAGCTAAGTTATTGACACCAGTTTGATGAAAAAAAATAGTTAGCTAAAGGCCACATATTGTCCGTTAAAAAAGGATCACATGGAAAATATTGTTCTTCATTTAAAATGGGCGAGGCGCGTGGCAAGGGACAGGTAACTGGACATGATGGTGATGATTCATGCAGAGGCCGAGGCCGTGAGCAAGCTGATATTGTGCCACAACAAACACCCACATCTTCTCAGCTGACCTTCCTGCCCCAATTCCTAAAGGATCACAGCAGTACACCAATATTGACCCCAGAGCAGTGTCAAAAGGTTGTTGGTTGGGTAGCGGATAATGCTTCCAGTCACTTTGTCACCACCACCATCATGTCTTTCACACGGTCATGTCTCAATAGCTGTGAGTCTGGACTGCATATTCCTCACCCTGATCCTCCTTCCTCCCACCATGCCGAGTGCCCAGAAATAACTGATCCCACACTTCAACACTCCAAAGAGCTGTTGACTTTCCATTTATAGATTCAGGCCTCTCACCTGGTCTACTTGAAGCCGGGCAAGAAGAGATTGCATGTAGTGATGCCCGGTGTTGAATTCACTGCATAGACATACACTATGGGAGTACCAGCTTCCTAATAATGGGAACATTGCTTTCAGGAGACCATCATCTACGTCAGTTCAAAGGATTATTGGGTTGCGTCCAAATTTGTGGCTGGTGTTGCATTCATTGCATAGGCAACCAGTATGGGAGTACCAACTTCCTAATAATGGGAACCTTGCTTTCAGGTGGCCATCCTGTAAGTCTATTCAAAGGGTTATTTTGGTGCATCTAAATTTGGGGCAGAGCATGCCTTGCATTCACTTCATGAGCAAACAGTATGGGAGTACCAAATTCTCAATAATGGGAACACTGCTTTCAGGTGACCATCCTGTACATCTATTCAAAGGGTTATTGGGGTGCATCCAATTTTGGGGCAGGGCAGGTTTTGCATTCACTACTTGGGCAAACAGTATGGGAGTACCAACTTTGTAATAATGAGAAGATGGCTTTCAGGTCTCCGTCCTGTATGTCTGTTCAAAGGGTTATTGTGGTGCATCTAAATTTTGGGCAGACAGGCCTTGTATTCACTTCATGGGCAAACAGTATGGGAGTACCATATTCCTAAAAATGGAAACTTTGCTTTCGAGTGGCCATCCTGTACATCTGTTCAAAGGGTTATTGGGGTGAGCCCAAATTTGGGGCAGGACAGGTATTGCATTCACTTCGTGGGAAACAGTATGGGAGTACCAGCTTCCTAATAATGGGAAGATTGCTTTCAGGTGGCCATCCTGTACGTCTACTCAAAGGGTTATTGTGGTGCATCTAAATTTGGAGCAGGGCAGGCCTTGCATTCACTTCATGGGCAAACAGTATGGGAGTACCAACTCCCTAATAATGGGAAGATTGCTTTTAGGTGGCCATCCTGTATGTCTGTTCAAAGGGTTATTGGGGTGTGTCCATATTTGGGGCAGGTATTGCTTTAATTGCATAGGCAAACAGTATGGTAGTATCAACTTCCTAATAATGGGAACATTGTTTTCAGGAGGCCCTACTGCACGTCTTTTCTAAGGGGTATTGGGGTGCATCCAAATTTTGGGCAGCCCTGCCATTCAGTACATACACAACAACAGTATAGGAGATCCACTGTTTAATAATGGGATCAACAAAGCATAGCCGGCTGATGGCTCTCAAAGAATTGTGGGGGCTAACTGCTGGCCCTTTAAGAATACTAAAGGCTGCCTGATGGACGTATAAAAATAGGCTTCGTGACTTTTAGAGTCCCTCCTTCATAATTGAAGTAGGATGTGTCTGATGATGTGCCACACACTACATGGCCAGATAAGGCTGTAAAATATTAAAATGACTTTTCCCAGTGAATGCATTTGTCTTTGTTGAATGCGATGCTAAAGTTGAGAAACGCATAAAAATGCTACTTGTGAACATAGCCCAAGGTGTGCAGGAGCATTTTTGTTTTTGGCTATTTATTTTGCCTTATATACAAGTAATTACCCTAGAAAGGATGTTCCTTAACATATTTCCCATGAAAATCCATTTTTGTTTTGTGTTTGTATGTTTTATTGTGAGTCTGTAAAAGTGGCATAAAACTCTGACAACATTGTTCACAGCAGTGAACTGGGAGTCAGAAATGCTTCCAGGGGTCTTCCCCATGATGATTCCATGTCATTTGAGCACTTTTCCCATCGATTTCCACAATTTATAGTCACTCTATAGTCCCGGGGGGGGGGGGGGGAACCGCAGTTAAATGGTCGAGTCTCCCATAGAATTACATTGGGCTTGTTGCTCCGGTCGAGCACCCGAGCACCCGAGCATTCCAATATGCTAGACCAGAACAACAAGCACCCAAGAATTTTAGTGCATGCCCATCACTAATTATGATGTGGGACAGAACGACGGACAGGTATGGTATTTTGTTGCTTTTTTATTTTATTTTTACTACAGTAGATTGAGGGCTTCAGTGGAATTTGGCGAGGTCGTAAGTATGGTTTAATTGAGAATATTAAAGGAGTCTGTTTAATTTTTTCAACTAAAGGACTTTATTCTTGCTGTGTCTTTATTTACAATCTAACTTTAGGATTACTAATGGAGAGGTGTCTTCTAGACACCTCTCCATTACTAAGCTGTGGGCTTGATGTCACCTGACAATACAAAGGTGACATTAACCCTACAAATATGATCCCCGCTAGCCTTTTCTGGGCAGTTGTGGGCTGCTATTTTTAGGCTGGGGGGTCAATATCCATGGCCCGCTTCCAGCCTGAGAATACCAGCCCCCAGCTGTGAGCTTTAGCAAGGCTGTGTTAGGGTTGGCGGAACGCACCGAATATATTTATTAGATGGGATTGGTGCGTTCGCAACCCGGGATCCACCGTGCAGGAAAGAACCTGCTGCTAAGTAAATGGCGGCACTATATGGTGGTATGAACCAGCTCTGTTAGCTTCACAGAGCGGCCGAGAAAGCAAAGCTCTGTGCCCTGTTAGACTTTCACAGAGGCACAGGCTAACTACCCAAATAAGAGCAGTCAGTGGTCATGCATGCACACAAAACTCCTCGCCGGAGGTGTCAGCATTCTAGGGGCTTATTTCAGCCAGGTCCCTGAATACACACAAACACAATCTCTTCGCCAGAGGTGCCAGCATTCTAGGGGCTTATTTCAGCCGGGTCCCTGAACACATAAAAAAACACATGACCACACTGGCGCAAAGCACATAACTTAGGAAGATACTAGCGCATGGCCGTGCGGCCATGCGAGCCTTAAATAGCTGCAGCACGTACAGGACCTTCCTAGAAGGACCAATGAGAGGCTGCCACAGAGCCTGCGCACCTACAGGACCTTCCTAGAAGGACCAATAGATTTGGCTGCAGTACCTGAGCATGTGACCCTTGATCTCCACTGAGAGATCTTACCCTGGGCATGCTCAGTGTGTGCAAAGCAGGACTTAGTCCCAGAAAAGCCTGCTCACCACAGATCAGTGCAGGGTACAATAGCAGAGCCTGGAGAGGCAGCAGTAACCCTGTGCACAGTATCGGTCTCAGTGAGGCGCTGGGACCGACGTCTCCGCTGAGCAGGCTCCACTGCGGCCGATGCAGAATGGGAGACCGCAGCAGACATGGATCGAGATTCCCCCTGTGCAGCAGAGGAAACTCGACTCCTAACAGGCTGGTTGTCAAAAATGGGGGGAACCCTATGCTGTTTTTAAAAATTATTTATTTAAATAATTTAAAAAAACAGCTTGGGGACCCCTCTATTCTTGATAACCAACCTTGCTGAAGCTGACAACTGAGGATTGCAGCCCTCAGCTGTGAGTTTTGCCTGGCTGGTTATGGAAAATACAGGGAAACCCACGCCTTTTTTTTCACTTATTTATTTATTTATTTATAGTGAAGGTGGCGGCTGATGAATACTCCCACCATCCGCTCCTGCTGTCAATGTTATTAGCAGCAGGGATAAGCTGATGACAGTAATAGTTCCATCAGCCGCCGCCTGCTGTCTCTTTTATCACTTAAATGTAAATTTTATAATTCTCCCATGTTCACGCCTATTGCCGGCAGAGCAGGGGAGAATGATGAAAGCTGTCTCCAGCACCCGGCGCCTGGGAAAAGAGCTTGCTGTAATGCTTCTTCCCTGGCACAGTTTCCACAAACGTACATCAGACAAAGCAATGGGGGCACCACGATCAGTGGGACTCAACCCAGGTCTATAACAACTGAACCATATAAATAAAGAGAAAAAAGATAGACCTGACAGAGTGGGAGTCACCACCATATAGATGTAAAATATAAAAAATAACAACCTTTATTGAACACTTATGCAAAAGACAGCACATTTAAAAACATTTAAAAAGGGATCAAACATATCCCTGAACCAAACAGCCTATAATAAGGCCTAAGCACCGCACCTCCTAATGAAGGGTTAAATACACATGCCAAATACAGTGAACAACGAACGACCCTATAACTAGCACAATTGCTACAGATAAACTGTCCCCATGGTCCAAATACTGGCTAACGGTGCCTGTCAAATAACAGAAGTGTCAGCACCCCATGATGGCATACAACCTGAAAAACAGCAGTAATAAACACAATCCATAAGATACAAACTATACAGAAATGCTGTGACCATACCAGGATTAAAATACCCACCAAAGCGGGAGAGACCGGTGACCCAAAGTGCAGGAGCAGGCAATGACCCGTAGAACCCAGTCCTGAGCACAATAGCATACAAGGGCATGTGTACCCTAACATAGGTGAGTGCGGGCAACAGACACCCTAACGCGTGTCGCCACACAGCGGTGGCTTCGTCAGGGGTGATGTCTGTGTGTGCTGCCTTCTGCTTAAATAGCGTGGCTGCAATAACTTACCGAGTGGCAGCTGTGTGAGCGGGCGGACCGCATGGAGAAGCCAGAACGAAGTTCCTATCAGCCGGGCCCGGCTTGTATTTACTGCGCATGCGCCGGCGTCCCAGAGCGGAAGTGTGCACTCCGCTCTTGGTTGCCGTAGCAGCGCATAAACAATCTACAGCGCTTGCGCAGAGTGAGAAGAATGGTTGCCGTAGCAGCGCTTAAACAAAAATGCGATTGCGCACCGGTGACTTGTGGGCTTACCAAGGCTGCGCTGAACAATGGTGAACAGCGCTAGCACAGAAATGAAGAGATGGGAAAAAGGGGAAGGGGAGAGGAGGGGAGGGGAGGAAAAAGGAGGGGTGAACATCACCATGAGGAATATGCCATAATAATGGAAGCAATAAGCAAAGGCTGCTCCAAGCTGCAGAGTAATAATAATGATGCTGTGGCCCAAGTAAATACATGGAAGACCTAAATCATTAGCAGGAAACAGTACAAAACCTTATCATGCATTACTTGGTACCTTATGCTTAACTATTGCTAGTACTAAAGCCAAACTCTGTAGAGTAGGTAATCTATGGCTTTCAAAAAGGAAAAGCATGAACCCTATCCTATACTCATAAGGGGTTTACAGCTGTCAAGGGCATTTATGCCCTCAGCACACAATACAGTGGAGTGTAATGTACGATAGCCCTAACGTTGACATTCAAAAAAGACCAACGTTGACCCTGTCCTATATTTGAGAGAAATTTACAGAATCCAAAAGAATTAATGCTCAAAGCACCCAATACAGTGGAATATGATATACACTGGCCCCAAAGGAAACACATCTCAAAATAACTAAAATAATTTCAAAAAAAAAAAATACAAAAAAATACAAAAAAATATAAATAAAATACAAAAATACACAAAGAGAGATGTATCCCTTAACATGGGCTATTAATCAAACATCCATGGATGCAAGGCATAAAGAAAAACCAAAGCTGTATATACAGCTAATTGTCCCTTTTACTGTTTGTAAAAACCAGTAAACAACAGGTCTTCATTGATACCAAATGGGACGACACTGTTTAGGTCAAAGATCCACTTGGATTCCCGTTTTAAAAGTTCAAGGGTAACATTTCCACCTGTCATATTCATATTCAATGCTTCAAGTCCTAGGACCTTCGTGCCAGCCCAGTGCGAATGATGTTCATCCAGATAATGTGTTGCCACTGACGTAAGGGTTTTCCCCTTAGCCTTGTCCCTTTGCGCTGTAGTTACATTGGATAGATGTTGTTGTGTACGTCTCCTGAGCTCCTGCGTGGTTTGGCCCACATAGATTTTTGGGCATGGGCAAACCAACGCATAAATCAAGTTCCGGGACCTGCAATTAAAATAAGTCTTGGTAGGGGTCTGCGAAGACAAAAAAGGCACCATAATTTTCTCATCACGAGTGGTAAAGGGGCAAATACTGCAGTTACCGCATGGGAAAGTACCCCTAAGCCTAACCCCTCTGCCCAATCTAGTGACAGGTCGTTGGAAATGGCTGTGGCTCAACTGGTCCCTGAGGCTCCTGGCCCTCCTGGCCACCAAACTGGGTTGGGGGGCGATGTGGGGAAGAAGTTTGGACTCGCTTTGCAAAATGCCCCAATATTTAGACAGAATCCCTCGTAGGTCCTGCCACTGATTGTTAAAAGCCGTGATTATGCCAAGCGGTCTATCATTGGTCCTATGCCTACCTTGTAATAGACTGTCCCTATCGCTATTCTTGGCCTCCGAGAAAGCACGGGAAATTACCCGTTTAGGATAGCCCCTTTCACGGAACCGTGTGGTAAGTTCACGGGAATGTCTAGTAAACTCCCCCTGTTCACTACAATTCCTCCTGACTCTTAAAAATTGTCCCTTAGGGATACCAGTTTTTAGATGTATGGGGTGGAAACTGTCAAAATGGAGGAGGCTATTTGTAGCCGTGGGCTTCCGATAAAGGGTTGTCCGAATTTGCCGATCCCTCACCTGTAGTTTCAAATCCAGGAAGTCAATCTCCGTTTGAGAATAGTTAGATGTGAGACGGATATTCCAAGGATTGTCATTAAGGGTATTCACAAAGTCCTTACAGAGTTCCTGAGTGCCTGTCCAGACAAAAACAACGTCATCAATATAACGGAACCACTTCATGACATGTTCTGCAAAGTGTTCCGAACAGTATACCCTTGTGTCTTCCCACCAACCCAAGGCGAGGTTGGCATACGCAGGGGCACAACGTGCCCCCATGGCGGTGCCCCTTACTTGCCTGTAGTAGACACGATCAAAGGTGAAGTAGTTTTGGTCCAGGACAAACAGTAATAGGTCCAAGATGAATGAGTCATGTCCTCTGTCTCCCGTGGTCCTCAGGTCCAGAAAATATGATACAGCTCCAACGCCCCAATCGTGTCCAATACAGGTGTACAACGACTCAACATCAAGTGTGACGAGCCATGCCCCTGGTGGGATCTCGAGGTCCTGAAGTTGTAGGATGAGGGATGTAGAGTCCTTGACATAGGACTTAAGGGACAGAACTAAAGGCTGAAGGAAGAAATCAATATAAACACACGGTTTTTCAAGTAGACCACCTATCCCAGACACAATAGGCCTACCCGGAGGGGCCTGAATGGACTTGTGTACCTTGGGAAGCATATAAAAAGTGGGAATCCTGGGATATTGGTTGGTTAAAAAATCCCTTTCACGTTTGTTAATAATACCGCGTATGTGCGCAGCCTCCAGTAAACGATTCAGTTTGGCCTGAAAAACACAAGTGGGGTCTGAGGGCAATACTTGATAGCATACTGTGTTGCCCAACTGGCGCCTGGCTTCTTGAGCATACAGATCAACCGGCCAAATGACAAGGTTACCCCCCTTATCCGCTTCACGGATAACGAAGTCCCGGTTAGAACCCAATCTAGCCAAAATATCCTGATCCCGTTGGCTAATGTTCCTCCCCCTAGTAGTATCTAACCTAAGATCATGTACCTCTCTGCAAACGGCATTAAAGAAACTCTGTACCGCAGGGAACAGAGTAAAAGGGGGAGTGGCCTGTGAAGGCAACCTTCCAGTGAATTTTCTTCTGGGCTGGCACTCCTCACCCTCATCCAGGAGGTCCAGAAGATCCCTCAAAACGAGTCTGTCCGCCATAGGCAATTCATCCAGAGCTGAGGGACGATGATATAACAATTTAAAAGTTAGCTGTCTGCAGAAAAGATAAACATCCTTGATGAAAGTGAATTTGTCAAGTCCACTGGTAGGGCAAAATGACAGCCCTTTTTCCAGTAATGTTTTTTCTCGTTCTGAGAGAACATAATCGGACAAATTAATGATTTGTAACTTACCAGTAGGACAGGGCGGATCTAGTATTGGCGTTTCCTTGTCTGCCGCGTTTCCCTCTTGTGTCTGGGTGACCAGACTCTGCGGTTCCGGGCACGTCTCTGTTGAAATATGTCTCCTCCTCCGACCCCTCCTCCTGCGCCTTCGGCGTCGCTCGGTTCGGAGGATAAAAAACCATCACTGGAGGGTATATCCGACACACTAACCGTGTTGCTATCCACCTGATCCGGCCCATGGCCAAACCTCTTGTTCCCCTTGTGTGACCATTTATATGCACGGCCACTCCTAAAGTCCATCTGATCCCTTTTAAATTTTTGTCTCTTTTTAGTGGTTATTTCCTTTTCAAAACTGTCCAAGGTACTCTTTAGTTGCCCCTGAAATGGTTCTACCAACACTTTCTGGTCAAATCCATTTAATTTAACCTCAGATGACCGTATTTTGTCCTTTAAGGACTTCAGGACCCCCTGATCATGTTCAATTAGCATGTCTAAAATTATATATGAACATTTGGACAAACCCATCTCCCAGGTTTTTTGAAAGCAAGCATCAGCCTCCCAGGCGGGAAAAATTTGTACCCTAAGACCCCTGGGAATGATCCCCACTCGCTTATATTCTTCCAAAGTTTTCAGATTCCACCAAGTCTTTGCATAAGCCTTGTGAAAATTAACCAATTCCCTAGTCACCTGTTGGAAGTCATCTGCGCCAGACACACTAACGGTGATATCAACAGTGTCCTCTGAGAATAAATTCAAAGCCTGGCTACTCCATGCAGACTCTCTAGCCGCCAAATCCATGTTGTTACAATAGATGTAAAAAATAATAATAATACCCAATAGCAATATACACAAGTCACTATAGCTGAACCGTGTGCCAACACCCAGAAAATGCGGGTAACAACCGCATATGTATACCGTACATCAGACAAAGCAATGGGGGCACCACGATCAGTGGGACTCAACCCAGGTCTATAACAACTGAACCATATAAATAAAGAGAAAAAAGATAGACCTGACAGAGTGGGAGTCACCACCATATAGATGTAAAATATAAAAAATAACAACCTTTATTGAACACTTATGCAAAAGACAGCACATTTAAAAACATTTAAAAAGGGATCAAACATATCCCTGAACCAAACAGCCTATAATAAGGCCTAAGCACCGCACCTCCTAATGAAGGGTTAAATACACATGCCAAATACAGTGAACAACGAACGACCCTATAACTAGCACAATTGCTACAGATAAACTGTCCCCATGGTCCAAATACTGGCTAACGGTGCCTGTCAAATAACAGAAGTGTCAGCACCCCATGATGGCATACAACCTGAAAAACAGCAGTAATAAACACAATCCATAAGATACAAACTATACAGAAATGCTGTGACCATACCAGGATTAAAATACCCACCAAAGCGGGAGAGACCGGTGACCCAAAGTGCAGGAGCAGGCAATGACCCGTAGAACCCAGTCCTGAGCACAATAGCATACAAGGGCATGTGTACCCTAACATAGGTGAGTGCGGGCAACAGACACCCTAACGCGTGTCGCCACACAGCGGTGGCTTCGTCAGGGGTGATGTCTGTGTGTGCTGCCTTCTGCTTAAATAGCGTGGCTGCAATAACTTACCGAGTGACACCCTGGGTGTCTGTTGCCCGCACTCACCTATGTTAGGGTACACATGCCCTTGTATGCTATTGTGCTCAGGACTGGGTTCTACGGGTCATTGCCTGCTCCTGCACTTTGGGTCACCGGTCTCTCCCGCTTTGGTGGGTATTTTAATCCTGGTATGGTCACAGCATTTCTGTATAGTTTGTATCTTATGGATTGTGTTTATTACTGCTGTTTTTCAGGTTGTATGCCATCATGGGGTGCTGACACTTCTGTTATTTGACAGGCACCGTTAGCCAGTATTTGGACCATGGGGACAGTTTATCTGTAGCAATTGTGCTAGTTATAGGGTCGTTCGTTGTTCACTGTATTTGGCATGTGTATTTAACCCTTCATTAGGAGGTGCGGTGCTTAGGCCTTATTATAGGCTGTTTGGTTCAGGGATATGTTTGATCCCTTTTTAAATGTTTTTAAATGTGCTGTCTTTTGCATAAGTGTTCAATAAAGGTTGTTATTTTTTATATTTTACATCTATATGGTGGTGACTCCCACTCTGTCAGGTCTATCTTTTTTCTCTTTATTTATAAGTTTCCACAAACGTGCCACCTGTATTACACACACGGATATTGACATCTCCTGTACCAGAAATATCAGGATGTGTGAAAGAGGCCTTACAGCGAGTTTTTATGTTTGGCTGCTGTCACACACTAAAAGATGCTTTTTATTGCAAAAAATAGGTTTTGCATCACCACATTTTAAGAGCTATAATTTTTCCATATTTTGGCCAACAAAGTCATGTGAGGTCTTGTTTTTTGCGGGACGAGTTGACGTTTTTATTGGTACCATTTTTTGCACATGACATTTTTTATCGCTTTCTATTCCGATTTTTGGGAGGCAGAATGAACAAAAACCAGCATTTAGTAAATTCTTTTTAGGGGGGGCGTTTACACCATTCTGTGTGTGGTAAAATTAATAAGGCAGTTTTATTCTTCGGGTCAGTACGATTACAGCTATACCTCATTTATATCATTTTTTTATGTTTTGGCGCTTTTATACAATAAAAACTATTTTATAGAAAAAATAATTATTTTTACATTGCTTTATTCTGAAAGCTATAACTTTTTTATCTTTCCACGGATGGAGCTGTAAGACAGCTTGCTTTTTACGGGACATGATGGCGTTTTCAATAGTACCATGTCTATTTATATCCTTCTTTTTGATCATGTTATTCCATTTTTTGTTCGGCAGTATGATGATAAAGCACGTTTTTTTGCCTTGTTTTTCTATTTTTATTTTTTGGGCGGTTCACTAAAGGGGTTAACTTGTGGGACAGTATTATACGTCAGGTCGTTTTAGACATGGCGATACCAAATATGTGTACTTTTATTGTTTAGATTTTTTTCATTAAAATATTTATTTAGTGATAGAATACAAATTGATTTTTTATAATTATTTTTTATTTTTTTATATTTTTACAATTATTTAAAAAAAGTTTTACTTTTTTCTAACATTTTTACTTTGTCTCACAATGGGACAATCATTTTTAGCAGGCTGATAGCTTTTATAGCATGGAGATGAAGCACCATCGCCATGCCATAGAAGACGTCAGCGCTGCACTGACAGAGAGACTTGCTGATCATGCACTACGCATGATCAACAAGTTTCCTCACTCTGGTGACCCAGATGTCATCATAATGACATCAAGTCACCATGGCAACGATCAGGACCCCACGTCACGCCGCAGGGTCTCCAATCCAAACACAGAGGAGCTGGCAGCCCTGTGCCGGCTTCCGGAATGATGCAATCGTGTTTGATAGCAGCATTCAGGGATTAAAGTGCCAGGAGTGGTCTCTGACAGCTACTGGCACCTAGTGCCAGGTGTCAGCTGTCAGAATCAGCTGACACCCGGCGATGAACGCCCACGCACCCCCAGTGAGCGCGGCCGATAGCTCAGACGTAATAATCCATCCATGGTCAAATTGGCCCAGGTCACATGTATGGATCATTACATCCGATGTCAGAAAGGGGTTAAAAAAACCTTGACAAACTAAAAAAGTAAAAGAAATGGAAAAAAATTATTGGAGCTCATCTCACAAGCCAAGAAGTACACTTTATCTGACAGTACATTTCTTCAGGGGAAAAATTAGGAATGAGGGGAATTAAACTGCAATTCTTTTTTATTACTAAGATGCTATATAGAAATACATCTCAGATCAATCCATTCACAATCACACAGACCCTGCAAGAAATGGACCTCTTTATCACTTGAATCTGCAAATTATTATTCACAGATTGAAACTACTATTCTTATTTTCTTTGTTATTTAGTGCTACAGAAGTACACCCTTGCTATTCTACCTGATCTTCGTTCCAAAGGCTATAAATCCCTAAAATGGCACTGTTTTCCCCTGCCCTCATCTTTTGAAGTGGCTATGATACTACTCTCTGATTGGCTGCGCTAGACCTTGTAATATGATAATTGCAAGGCATTATGGGGAATCCCATATGATCATGCCTTACGCAATGTGAGTCTGCTCTCTTGCTGATGAAATGTTGTGTAATTAATTAAATGGTGGTGGAGATTTTTAAGCATTCCACACAATAAGTGCTCAAATTGTTCAAATTCTTCAGGACTTACAAATATCATGAAATTTAACTCAAGGTCGATTTGATCATCTTGAATCGTTACTATTACTTATTTGAGTATGCTATTAGGATCTCATTTTGTGCAAAGTTTATTGATCTCCCAAATTCTATAACATTATGATTTTTTCATCAAATTAATATGGAACTTCAAAAAAAGATTACAAATATTTTTCAGTTGTTACAGTCTGGTTTTTATCTCTCTAATATGATAAATAGGCTACCATTTCCTTTGTATGCCATATAACTGACCTGAAAGAGACCTTTTGAAAGGTAAAATATAACTTTTATAATGAAAAACATCTTTAAATGTGTCATTGCAATCCTGTATAGCTTCAAGGCCAAAGTCAAGTTAGATAGCATTTTATGATATAAAGGAAAGTCATGCACAATGTCAAATAAATGAAAATGGGTTTTTGTTTGGAGAAATATTTTTAGCAAGGTCAGATTAGGCTTTCTTACACAAAAATACCATGAATAAATGAAAAGATTTATGGAGAAAAAAACACTATTCATAAAGAAAGCAGAGAGAAAAATGTCATACCTTTTAATCACACTAATCAGTGGGTGGTTATAGACATGCAAGATTAACACAATAAACACTGGTGCTTATATAATGTGTTCTATTGAAGCCAAACCCTATTTTCACATTTACACATTTGAACTTATGCTATGGTGATGGTGCTCAATGTATCGAGCCATAGACAAAAACAAAACAATCATAAAGATACTGATAACAGTCGTAAATGTATTTTCTGATTAAACACATAGAACTATGCAGTTTTTATACCCCTGCATGTCAGGCATATGACACTCTCTCCCTTAAAGCTATTGCATTAAAATAAACCTATCGGCTGCTGAATCATGCTGCTGAAACCACAGGCAGCATGAATTGCACAATTGCAGCCAGGAAGGTATATTTTACTTGGAATCATTCCAGATTCAGAGAAAATATACAGGTGCTTCTCACAAAATTAGAATATCATCAAAAAGTACATTTATTTCAGTTTTTCAATGCAAAAAGTGAAACTCATATATTATATAGAATCATTACAAACAGAGTGATCTATTTCAAGTGTTTATTTCTCTTAATGTTAATGATTATGGCTTACAGCCAATGAAAACCCAAAAGTCGTTATCTCAGTAAATTAGAATACTTTATAACACCAGCTTGAAAAATGATTTTAAAATCTGAAATGTTGGCCTTGTGAAATGTATGTTGAGTAAATGCACTTAATACTTGGTCGGAGCTCCGTTTGCATCAATTACTGCATCAATGCAGCATGGCCTGCGGCGATCAACCTGTGGTACTGCTGAGGTGTTATGCAAGCCCAGATTGCATTGATAGCAGCCTTAAGCTTGTCTGCATTGTTGGATCTGGTGTCTCTCATATTTCTTTTGACAATAACCCATAGATTCTCTATGTGGTTAAGGTCAGGTGAGTTTGCTGACCAATCAAGCACTGTGATACTGTTGTTTTTAAACCAGATATTGATACGTTTGGTAGTGTGGACAGGTGCCAAGTCCTGCTGAAGAAAGAAATTTGTATCTCCAAAAAGCTTGTCGGCAGAGGGAAGCATGAAGTGATCTAACATTTCCTGGTAGATGGCTGTGCTGACTTTGGTCTTGACAAAACACAGTGGACCTACACCAGATGACATGGCTCCCCAAACCCTCACTAATTGTAGAAACTTCACACTAGACCTCCAGACACTGGGACCTTGATTACCAAATGAAATGCAAAATTTACTTTCATCTGAAAACAACACCTTGGGCCACTGAGCAACAGTCCAGTTCTATTTCTCCTTGGCTCAGGTAAGACACTTCTGGGGTTGTCTATTGTTCATGAGTGGCTTGACACAAGAAATGCAACACCTGTAGCCCATGTCCTGGATACATCTGGATGTGGCGGCTCTTAAAGCAATGACTCCAGCAACAGTCCACTCCTTGTGAATCTCCTCAAAAATTTTCATTGGCCTTTTCTTAATCCTTTCAAGGCTGCGGTTATCCTGGTTGCTTGTGCATCTTTTTCTACCACACTTTTTCCTTCCACTCAACTTACCATTAATATGCTTGAATACAGCACTCTGTGAACAGCCAGCTTCTTTAGCAATAACCTTTTGTGGCTTACCATCCTTGTGGAGTGTGTCAATGACTGCCTTCTGGATATCTGTCAAGTCATCAGTCTTCCTCATGATTGTGGAGCCTACTGAAACCGACTAAAGGACCTTTTTAAATGCTTTGAAAGCCTTTGCATGTGTTTTTTATTAATTATTCTATTTTTTTTTAGATAATATCTTTTCGTTTTTTATTGGCTGTAAGCCTTAATCATCAACATTAACAGAAATAAACCCTTGACATAGATTACTCAGTTTGTAATGACTCAATAAAATATGAGTTTCACTTTTTGTATTGAAGAACAGAAATAAATTAACTTTTTGGTGATATTCTAATTTTATGAGAAGCACCTGTAGCTGAAATGTCTGGCCGGGGATCATATGGAGAGATGAGACTAGTACAGCACTGCCTACTAGCCATCTTTTCCCATTCAAGTTGATTGGCAGGTCTCTCCTCCATGGATGTACATAAGGAGAGACTTGTAAAACACCTGGAGCAGCAATAGCAGAAGCCTAATTTTGTCTCTCTATGGTCCTCGGCTGGAACTTTAAATTATATTTTCTCTAAAATGCTCAAACAGAATATATCTGACTACAATTGTTACAGTCCAAAAATCAATTAAACATTTTTCGGTATTCAATTACTCATGCATATACTATTACGTGGTCTGTGGTACATGTCAGTGCTATACAACAGTCCAAAAAAGCCTTGAAACATTTTTCTGTATTCAATTACTCAACCATATACTATTATGTAGTCTCCGGTACATTTTAGTGTTACATAACAGTCCAAAAGATTCACGGTATTCAATTACTCATCCATACACTTTCACTCAGTCTGTGGTGCACTTATATGTTATATAACAGTCCAAAAAGCATTTAATAATTTGTTTAGATTCAATTATACATCCATACAGTATTAGGTGTTTTCTGTGACATGTAGGTGGTAAATAAAACTCCAAAAAAGCATTTAAAACATTTTCTTTACTCAACTACAATTACTCATCCATAGAGTATTATGTGCACATAATGAATATGACAATTCAGTGTTATATAACACTCTAAAAAAGCATTAACATGCTTTACTGTTTTCAATTACTTATCCATAGAATATTAAGTGCTTTAGAGTACAATTCAGTGGTATATAAAACTCCACAAAAGTGTTGAAAAATTTGTCTGGATTCCATTAGTCATTGTGAAGGATGGCACCAGAGAGATCATGGTAAATCCCACTGCTGCCACCTCATGTGATAAACCTGCCCCTAGCCACCCCGCCTGACATCACTATTACAGAAGATTAACGTGGTGCAGTCTCCTGTTTTGCACCAACATGAAATTCCACAACCTCTGGGGACACGTAAAGCCAGCTTGGTACAGTTTTACACAGATACTCCCTGCCCACACGGGACCAGGGATGCATGGAGAATGAGAGGATGTAACCCATGTATTCGCTGATGTGGCACCACACTTACTGACAACCCTGACAGGCTAATAGGCCCCTTTGACTAGCACCAGTTAAACAGAATGCTGCCAGCCCTGTAGGACTGCCAACAGTTCCTAATTAGATATAAGCCAGTCCGTTGATGGGATTATATTGGGCTAGAAACTAGCCCGAGTAGCATGGAATTTTAAACCAACAATACAGATGTGTGGATTCGTGGATCGAGATAAAAGAGCAGCCCAAAGTTAAATTATATATTTAATTTCCTTAAGGCCACAATAGTCAATGCACTATATACACAATGGTTTTACATATACAACGGTCAGATATACAAATACATTTGAACTACAAAAGATATGAGCAGATGGATCGTGTCAGTTACTGGTTTGATGTTTGACCATGTGTGCACCGGGCTGCAAGGGGCATTGGCTGCCAGCTTGTTCCTAGTTTCATCACAGCATGTTACTTGTCCTGGCCCCCACTTTCGAAGTGAACAGCAAGCAAAACAGAGAGAAAGGCAAATGGCTTTATACTTGCCTTTATCTCCTTTGGGTTACACCCTTCCTGCCCTCAGGCCTGAACCTAAATCCCCTCCCCTTTCCTCTAGCAGCAAAATACTACAAATCCTAAGTTGGGTCATTACTCCTTAATGGAGGGTCATAAGAAGGCGGTTTTGGAGCCATCAGATCTGGCCGTGCCCCTGCTATGCAATGAGACCAAACACTGCTTTGCTACCTAACTCCTACTAGCGATTATATGCATCTTCTCACCCTGGGGTGCTAGAATGGATCAAGACCCTGGGAGGCATTTGGTTTGTTCCAGAGATCTCAAAAATGTATCCCGTGTGTGGCTAGGGAATATAAGCCCATATTCCTATGAACTCATAGCTGACTCAACAAAGCAGTTAGACAGCATGGTATCTGCAGGGGGTCTTCCTGTAGGATCTTGATGTCAGCTAGCTGGTGGAGATGTGAATTTCTTCTCTGCAGCTGAGAAGGCTGCCCCCTCTGCTAAGCCAGATGTCCTGTTACAGCTACACATATACACATATTTCAGGAGGATTGTAAGCTGCCATTACATTCCCCATCCTTCACAGTCATCCCTACATTATTAGGTGCTTTTCGATAAAGATACCAAATGTAAATTTTTGGTGAAGAATCAACAACAAGTGGAACACAATTTTGAAGTTGAACGAACTTTATTGGCTATTTTAAATTAAATTTTTGTGGAAACTCAAAAACTGAAAAGTGGGGGGTGCAATATTATTCGGCCCCTTTAACTTAACACTTTGTTGCTCCACCTTTTGCTGCGATTACAGCTGCAAGTCGCTTGGGGTATGTCTCTATCAGTTTTGTACATCGAGAGACTGAAATTCTTGCCCATTCTTCCTTGGCAAACAGCTGAAGCTCAGTGAGGTTTGATGGAGATCGTTTGTGAACAGCAGTTTTCAGCTCTTTTCACAGATTCTCGATTGGATTGAGGTCTGGACTTTGACTTGGCCATTCTAACACCAGGATGCGTTTATTTGTGAACCATTCCATTGTAGATTTTGCTTTATGTTTGGGATCATTGTCTTGTTGGAAGACAAATCTCCGTCCCAGTCTCAGGTCTTTTGCAGACTCCAACAGGTTTTCTTCAACAATGGTCCTGTATTTGGCTCCATTCATCTTCCCATCAATATTAACCATCTTCCCTATCCCTGCTGAACAAAAGCAGGCCCAAACCATGATGCTGCCACCACCATGTTTGACAGTGGGGATGGTGTGTTCAGGGTGATGAGCTGTGTTTCCTTTACGCCAAACATCGTTTGGTATTGTTGCCAAAAAGTTCGATTTTGGTTTCATCTGACCAGAGCACCTTCTTCTACTTGTTTGGTGTGTTTCCCAGGTGGCTTGTTGCAAACTTTAAACAACACTTTTTATGGATATTTTTGAGAAATGGCTTTCTTTTTGCCACACTTCCATAAAGGCCAGATTTGTGCAGTGTACGACTGATTGTTGTCCTATGGACAGACTGTCCCACCTCAGCTGTAGATCTCTGCTGTTCATCCAGAGTGATCATGGGCCTCTTGGCTGCATCTTTGATCAGTCTTCTCCTTGCTTGAGATGAAATTTTAGAGGGACGGCCGGGTCTTGGTAGATTTGCAGTGGTATGATACGCCTTCCATTTCAATATGATCATTTGCACAGTGCTCCTTGGGATCTTTAAAGTTTTGGAAATCATTTTGTATTCAAATCCGGCTTTAAACTTTTCCACAACAGTATAATGGACCTGCCTGTTTTGTTCCTTGGTCTTCATGATGCTCTCTGTGCTTCAAACAGAACCCTGAAACTATCACAGAGCATGTGCATTTATACTGGGAATTGATTACACACAGGTGGATTATATTTATCATCATTAGGCATTTAGAACAACAATGGATCATTCAGAGATCCACAATGAACTTCTGGAGTGAGTTTGCTGCACTGAAAGTAAAGGGGCCGAATAATATTGCACACCCCACTTTTCAGTTTTGGAATTTCCACAAAAATTTAAAATAACCAATACATTTTGTTCAACTTCACAATTGTGTTCCACTTGTTGTTGATTCTTCACCAAAAATTTACATTTGGTATCTTTATGTTTGAAGCATAATATGTGGGAAATGGTTGAAAAGTTCCAGGGGGCCAAATATTTTTGCAAGGCACTGTATAAGACTCTAAAAAGTGTTCAAAAATGTTTCTGCATTCAAATACAATTACTCCTCCTTAGAATATTACATGCTCTGGGTACAATTCAGTGGTATATAACACTCCAAAAAAACCACTCAAAGATGCTTCTGCATTCAATTACTCATGCATACTGTATTAAGTGCTCTGGGGTTTGATAGTGTATAACACTGCAGAAAAATGTTAATTTTTTTCATTATTATATTACTCATGCATACAGTATTATGTGCTTTCTGTTACATTTCTGTGGACTATAACACTCAAAAAGAGCAATTTTTTTGGTATTCAATTACTCATCCATAGAGAATTACATGTTCTGGGGTACATTTATGTAGTATATAACACTCCAAAAAAGAATTCAAAATGTTTTCTAGATTGAATTAGTTATCTATATAGGGTAATGTGCTTAGTGGGCGACAAGGCAACAAAGATGGCAGAATCAGGCAAGACACCCGAGGGAGCAACTGAAGAAATATCAGAGCCAGACCAAGCTGGCATGACAGCTGAGGGGGCAGCAGCCTGTGTTCTAAAACCAACCATTTTACCAGAAAAAACATTTCCCGAAGCCAGGCAGCCTTCAACACTGGAGTTTTTGCAGACTGCAGACAGGAGAGTTAGGATCCAGCAACTAGTCAACATTCTGCGGTGCCTAGGCTGGTTAGAAGAGAGGAGGATGTGTACAGGGATCAGGAGAAATGCTAGCGGATTTACTAGCCGCAAGGTACCGACACTTGGCATGATGGAGTGAGGTTGTTACATATGACTGGGATTGGAGATGGGGTCCATAGAAGTGTTTGGGACCAGTCATCACTTAATGTTCAACCAGTGGCCAGTAGAGATAGAACACTTGCCTTGAAGGCTGAAAAAGCTGGTGGCTGGCATCAAGGTCATGTTCCTCAAAGTGAAGGGTCAACATCAATGCTATGTGTTAGGTGTGATATGAGACGGATGGGATCAGGATGAACCATCTTGAGAAATGAACAGGCCTGGGAGGATTACTGTACTACCCTCCTTACAATTTTTTCCTGGCTTTGCACTTTCTGCAAAGCATTTGTTTACAAGTGTATGAGTGCATCAACTTCACTTCCAAAATATTTATATTCAATTTTTTGTCTGGATTCAATTAGTCATCCATACAGGTTCACCTCTTAATGACCACCGATACGGCGGCAGTTAAGGGTACTTCTCCTTCAGTGCCACTTTTCAACGGTGCTGAAAAATAAGTGTATAGCACCCCACAGAGTTGGAATTTCTCTGGGGTCTTGGCTACCCCTGAGAACCCCAGAGAACGTGTTTTGGAGGTAGACCACCCAAGTGTTGCAATCTCCATTATGAACGTTATAATGGCAACTGTAAAAACAAGTCTGATTTCCCATTTAATTTCTCTCTCCTCTAATGTGATCAAACACCAAAGGAAAGAACATCTCCTCCGGAGTCCCTGCATCCCCATGAAGGCCCCCAGGCCGCTGGCATCTTCTTCCGGGAAGAAAATGGCAGGCGCATATGCAGTGCATCTGCTACGATCTGCCTGCCAGCACCTGACAAGAATAGGAACATTTTCCTATTGGCTCATTTTGATCACTGTGATAGACCCTATCACAGTGATTAAAATAAAAAAATAGTAAATAAACCCTCCCTTTACCACCCCCTTAGTTAGGTAAAAATAATAAAATAAGAAGTATTTATTTCCATTTTTCCATTAGGATTAGAGTTGGGCTAAAGTTAGAGTTGGGCTAAAGTTAGGGTTAGGGTTGGGGCTAGGGTTAGTGTTGGGGCTAGGGTTAGTGTTAGGCTGAAGTTAGGGTTGGGCTAAATTTAGGGTTGGGCTAAAGTTAGGGTTGGGGCTAGGGTTGGACTAAAGTTAGGGTAGGGCTAAAGTTAGGATTGGGCTAAATTTAGGGTTGGGCTAAATTTAGGGTTGGGCTAGGGTTAGGGTTGTGGTTATTTTTGGGACTATGGTTAGGGATGGGATTAGGGATAGGGGTGTGTTAGAGTTAGGTTTGTGGTTAGGGTTATGGTTAGGCTTGGGATTAGGGTTAGGGGTGTGTTGGGGTTAGTGTTTTGGTTAGGGTTATGATTAAGGTTGGGATTAGGGTTAGGGGTGTATTCAGGTTAGGGTTGGAGTTAGAATTGGAGGGTTCCACTGTTTAGGTACATCAGGGGGTCTCCAACCGCACCACCATTGATTCCAGGCAATTTTGTGTTCAAAAAGTCAAACGGTGCTCCCTCCCTTCTGAGCCCTGCCATGCATCTAAACAGTGGCTTTCCCCCACATATGGGGTATTAGCAAACTCAAGAGAAATTGCACAACAAATTTTGTGCACCATTTTCTTCAGAAACCCTTGTGAAAATAAAAAAATTGGTTCCAAAATACATTTTTTGTGAAAAAAGTAAAATGTTCTTTTTTCCTTCCACATTGCTTTAGTTCACGTGAAGCACCTGAAAGGTTAATAAACTTTTTGAATGTGGTTTTGTGCACCTTGAGCGGTGCAGTTTTTAGAATGGTGTGACTTTTCTGTTATATTGACCTCCCAAAGTCACTTAAAATGTGAGGTGGTCCCTAAAAAAATGGTTTTGTAAATTTTATTGGAAAAATGAGAAATCATTTGTCAACTTTTAACCCTTACAAAATTGTGGTGATGTAAAGTAGACATGTGGGAAATGTTACTTATTAACTATTTTGTGTGACATCATTCTCTGACTTAAGTGTACAAAAATTAAAAGTTTGAAAATTGCAAAATTTTCTAAATTTTTGCCAAATGTCTGTTTTTTCATAAATAAATGCAAGTTATATTGAAGAAATTTTTCTACTAACATGAAGTACAATATGTCACACAAAAACATTATCAGATTCAGTGGGAAATGTTGAAGCACTCCAGAGCTATAAATTCATAAATTGACAGTGGTCAGAATTGTAAAAACTGGCTTTGTCATTAAGTACCACATTGTCTCTGTCACTAAGGGGTGAAAGTGGTTATTGCTACTGTTTGTATTGTTACTCTAAACTAAAAAAAAAGTTCAACATTTTTTGCTGGATTCAATTATTAATCCATACAGTTTAATGCACTTTATGTAAAATTACATTGGGTTAAACATTTTTATTTTTGTTGGTGTGAAATGAAAATCTAACTTGGCCTGCTAACAGGTATATAAATTTGTTTGTTCAAAAATTGACTATTCTCATATACACTGTTGAGCTTTGTGTGAAATTTCATTAGTTTGAAACAAAAAACAAAAATTCTCCTGCTACAGGTGTACAAATTTGGTCCCTCAGTATTCAGTCCCCAGGTGCCACTATTTCTCCCATTGTGGTGTCCCACCTTGTACCAGAACATGCCCACATGCTCAACTTAGCAGTTTCTGAAAACTTACCCAGATTTGTCAGAGCTTCTGGTCAAGGTACGATGTGTCAGCTCCCATTTTCCCAAGTCAGCTACAACTGTCGCTGCACTGTCAGTGCTGCAGTTGCACATGCAAGTGCCAGCTCACCGACTGTTGTGTGAAGTGACCAGATGCTGGATCTCCACACTGCACATGCTAGCAAGACTTTGTGAGCAGCAGAGGCTCATTTTGAAATACCAACTCCACCACGCCCGTGGGTATTGTAGTCAGCCTCCTCAAATAACAACACACAACAACTGAAGTTTGGGCATGGATATATGACATTTGTGCAGTTCCGCAAGACTTTGAGGACTCCACAAAGATTCTGAGCGACAATGATGCCATCATTAGCACAATGATGCCGCTTCTGTGCCTGCTTAAAAAGTCACTGCTGACAGTTAAACATGAAGCTTTGCATGTGGACCAGGTGGAGATGGAGGAATACATGAAATAGGGAGAAACTACCCAGCCCAGGATCATCTCATCTGCTCAGCACAGATTGGGTAACAATGAGGAAGTGGAGACTGAGGAAGAGGAGCTTGCTGATAGTGAAAAAGCATTAGTACCCACAAAAGCTTTGTCACTTCTCCTCTACAGAGGAGGGCAATAAGGAGAAGAGATAAAGGGGATGAGATGGAGAGTAGTCATCATGGTGGAGATGTGCCTTTCCCATGACCCTTGTGTTACATTCATCTTGGCTAAAAAAGAGTATTGGTTGTTCACCATGCTTGGCCCATGATACAAGGAGAACCTTGTATCTCTTCTTCCTCAGGCCGAGGGATTTTCTAAAATTATGCTATACCTGTAGGTCATTGAGGAAAATATGTTGAAAAAATTCCCATCAGACAATGCTAGTGACAGGGGGCAAATGCGAGGGAGACACACACCAGGTACAGCAGAGGCAGAGGTACACTGTCAAAGGCCTGGGCCAATTTCATTACACCCTCCCAGCATCCATGCCCTGGTTACTGGGTATTTTTGAGAAGGAGGGAAAAGTTTTTATAGATGGTCAAGCAATACTTGGCTGACAAAATCAACATACTCCCTAATTCCTCTGTGACTTTCAGCTATTGAGTCTCAAAGCTGGACACCTGACATAAGCTGTTCCTCTATGCCTTAGACGTGTTGCACTGTGCTGCTATTAGCATCTTGTATGAACAGGTTTTTAGTGCCACTGGGGGGTCATAACAGACCCTTGATTTTGCCTGTAATCACTGAAAAGCTTTGCACTTTGCTTTTATGAGTGTAGGAGTAGCACAACTACACTTTGTTCACAATCTTTTAATGAGGCAATACAGTTGGTGCTTTCAAGGGTGTATGGATGACCCTGCTTGTAATTTTTGGCAGAATTTGTATTTAGTGCATTGCCATTATAAATTTAGGAGTGCTTCCACATTACAATTTGAACACAATGTGTATGAGGCCCTCCTTTATATCTAATACAGGGTGTATCTGAGTCACTAAGCTTTGGCACTTCTTGCTTCGTTCATAAACTACACTGAAATTTCCCATGTTTTTCATCAAAAATTCAATTTTGGTTTACTTAAATTATATTTTTTTTAAAAATCCTTTTCAAATTTTGCTTTATATACAAGTCATTAAACAAGAATAAAAAGTTTCTTAAAATGTTTTGCTGTAAACTCTAATTTATTGTCGATTTTTAATGTTCTACGTTCAGTTCTTAAAGGGAACCTGTCACCCCCAAAATCGAGGGTGCCCACTGGCATCAGGGACTTATCTACAGCATTCTGGAATGCTGTAGATAAGCCCCCAATGTAACCTAAAAGATTACCTTTCCTGGCGCCTGCGCACTGTAGTACTTTGCTCTGCCCTCAACAGGGCAGACAAAGTACGCCTGCCCTGGAGCCGCAGCATGAAGACCAGAAGAGGACGTCATCCTATGAAGATGGGAGGCCTCGTACCGGACCGCGATGCCCAGGTGAGTATAATATAACCTCTTTTTCTCACCTTTTAGACTACATCGGGGGCTTATCTACAGCATTCCAGAATGCTGTAGATAAGCCCCTGATGCCGGTGGGCTTAGCTCACCATCGATTTGGGGGGTGACAGGTTCCCTTTTAGGTGGAATAAAATTGTGACACCATTGTTCTTAGTAGTGATTTTGGAGTCACAGATGCTTCCTGGAGTCTTCTCCATGCTGTTCTCCTTCCACTCATCACTATTTTAACATTTTCACTGCCCCCCAGACCTCCTTGTAAGGTCTGCCCGAAAAATGTTTGGATTTTCCATTGACTCTTATTATAATCGCTACTCGAAACAAACATCTGAGCATTAGGCATTGCTAGGTTCAAGTAACAAGCATCTGAACTTTTTAGTGCTCACTCATCTCTAATAAAGAAACATTGATTTAATGTGTTAAATGGCTTTTTGGAACATAGTGTGTCTAGACAGTTTGCAATTGCACATGGTTCTGACTTCAAATATATCTATTTTACCCATTAAGCAGGTGCCAACTCATATTTTAAACAGGTTACAGAGGTTAAAGCAGTGTGAGGCTTATTGGTTTAAGGATGCATGCCTGTTTCCAAATGGCCTCAATGATGTGGTAGAGATGGTTTTTAGGCTTTCATTAGACTACTCATCATTTACACTCATATGGCAGCTACCCCCATCTTTTGTTTTAGTCTCCCCTTTTAGCAGTTACTAATGTTTACACTGATTTTTATTATACTGCTGTATTTTAAATTACAATTTCACTTTGACTCCTTGTGGTCCAAGGCATAGTGGTTGGCGATGTTGCTATCTTCTGACATTAACAGATTAGGGATTAAATCCAGTCAAAGCTGTCCCATTTTCAGTTTAACACCCACAATGATAGATATTTTTTTCATCTCCTTTATATTTTTTCATCTCCTTTATTTTATTAAGCATATTATCATCAACACTGAAGTAGTACCACTACTGTACAGTCTGACTACTTTTTATCATTCAGTTCTTTATTATGACTAATGTAACAATTTCTGAACTGTGTGTTTAGAAATTTATTGTAATATGTACTTTTCAAATTTATTTTATATCATACATCTCCATAGCAAAAAAGTATGATATCTATTATTTATAATTATTGTTAATCTGATAGCCATTACCCAGCACCTTCATTGTGATGTGTTAAGTGTGATCTTACCATAATGCATTTATTCCCTCTCATTTTCTACAATCAATTCTCTTAGGCTAGTTTCACACTAGCATTTTGCTAGTGGTGAAGCCCCACTCATGGCCGCACCTCCACTGCTCAGCTCCACCTACGTTTGCATGCGGCCTGCATACCTTTCTTTAACATTAGGTACGCAGGTCGTGCGGATGCCTCCACATGTGTCGTTTTGACGATGCGGCGACCCACGTCGTATGTAGCTGTTGGAATTTCTTTTTTTCTCTTCATCGTCAAAACTATGCATGTGGAGCCATCTGCACACATCCGCACGACCTGCGTACCTAATGTTAAAGATAGGTACGCAGGCTGCATGCGGTCGTAGGCAGACCTGAGCGGCGGAGGTGCGGCTGTGGGTGGGGCATCACGGAGGAAGTCCGCAGCCCTCCACAGCTCAGCAAAAAGCTAGTGTGAATCTAGACCTATAGTTTGCACTAATATTTAAGTATTGCTGCCACCGAACTACAAACTTGGCATTTTCACGGATTAGTGGCACAGTGGTTAACAGTGGTGCATTCTAAGCTTTAGAGCTCTTGGTTCAAATTCAATCAGGAGTGCTTTATCAATTACATTTTTTATTTTAAGATCTCCCTGTTATTGCTTTGACCCAAATGTATGATGAAATTTACATTTATCTTGTATACAAAGCCCTCAATTTGTTGATGCCTTAAGGTCTGAGGAAGGCACTGGCTGAATGCCGAAAAACGTAGTCTTGTTTTTTGTGAATCTCCAATAAATGCTTTGCATGGATATCCTGGATAATTCCTATTCTTCAGCAGCACCTTGTTATTCACTCTATTTTCTATGCACAGATGAAGTCCGTCAGAGTGAGGGATGGTCTCCATTAGTGGCTTTCTGCTCTGGCTAATAGAGGAACTCCCTCTATGATTTATATGTGCTCTAGTAACGAAGCTAGAAAAGTTTTCTTTAAGAAACATGATCTTATATAATCTACCTAGTCATATAGCCAATGTTTAATATTAAATGTTAATTAATGTTAAATTAGCTTCATAACATTTCAAAACTACATACTTATTGGATTCTGATAGATGGCACATCATACTATTCTCATGTAGATGCCTTGCTATGATTCTGTAGAACTTGTATCTATTTATATTGCTACTAATTCTAGGTTTAGGAGTTCAGTAGGTGGTCTAACACAATTATTGAGAACATTCACTATTTATGTTTGCATACAAAAATAAGTGCCAGTCACTGATTAGGTCCATGGACTGGACACCCATACCCATAATGAGCAAATATTTCATGAATAAATTACAAGTTATACTGCATGTTTTTACAAAAAAACTTAATTGCTCAGCATCTTCTACTCAATAACTTGTTGTTTGTAGACCAGACTGTATTGTAATGTTTTCTGTGTAAATATTAAAATGTTTTGCCTGTGTATCTCACTTAATCAAGAATATGGGCTACTTTCTAAAAGTAAAAATATACAATTTTATTTAACAACATACCATTTTGTCCTCAGAACAAAAAAATTCAATTTTCTATTCAACTCATTTTTTCCTAGCTGCCATTGTTTGATGAATGTAGTCTTTTCAACATTGCTATTGAAAAGGATTTCTTTGAATGTATGCAAGCATTTTATAATGTATTGTTTTGTTTACCCAATGGACACTTGCAAAAAGAACAGGATAAATCTGAAGATAAAAAGAGAACTCATGTAGAATACAAACATTTCAAGTGCTGGAAAAAAAATTATTTTAACCTTGAAAATTATGTCACAATAAATGAAAAGCATAGTATACATAGAAATATATAATTGTCTTGTTATTTTAACACCCATCCAAATTTTAGCCCTAAGTTATATTAATATATTTTAATTTTTAAATTGTGACTGATATGAGATTTAAAGTGTCTGTCTGAATAAGGCCCACTACAACTTCCAAAGCCAATATTAACATTTTCCTAGGGATTTCAGAAGCTGTGTTTGTGCAGGTTTCCTTATAATTTTTTTGTGTCCACCAACTTAAAAAACCTATTGAAAGGTTAATTAGCTGTCTATCATATATGACCTTGGTTTGTTTGTATAGAACATAGCAAAATTAGATTGTGAGCCTCCTTGAAGGCAAGGGCAAATATTAATGGTGACACTGACAATCTCTGTAGAAAGATACAGTATAGAATTCATCAGTGCTACATAAGTGACTGAAAAAAATAATGTTGAGTAACTGTACATATAAGGTATGTTTTACATTAATTAACTTCCAATAAATCAATAAAACTCTTGAATTTCATTCTCAGTTTAGCAAGAATCAAAATTACGCTCCATTTGTGACTCACTTTGTCTAAGATTTGTACATTAGGAAGTGTCATCATATATTTTATAGTAGTACTCACAGATAGCAGAAAATAGCTGTGCCTATACATACAGTACTGGTCAAAAGTTTGAACACATTTTTTCATGTGATGATTTTCCTTGTTCTTATTAGAATATGCACATTGTAGATTCAGACTGAAGGCAGGAAAATCACAAAACGGACACATGGAAACAACTGAGTTAAGAAATGTGTGAAGCAAACCAGAATATGTGTTAAACCTTAGATTCCATAAAGTACAGACATATTACTCTGATGACTGCTTTGCATGCCCTTGATATTTTGTTAAGCGTCTTTGGAAAGAGCTGAAACATGCCATCTGTAAAAGGCAACCTTCAAACACAAGACAACTGAAGCAGTTTGCTCTTGAGGAGTGGGCCAAAATACCTGTCAAGCAGTGCAGAAGTCTCATTGACAGTTACAGGAATCATTTGATTTCAGTGGTTGCCTCAAAAAGTTGTGCAACAAAATATTAAGTTAAAGGTACCATCATTTCTGTCCAGGCCTATTTCATGAGTTTTATTTTTTTTTTAATTCTGTGGAAGCATGGTTGAAAAGCAATGTCTGACTTTCATTTGTTCATTTTCATAGATTTTTTGTATTTATTATTGCTTTTTCAGATTCAAGTTATGTCTGTGACAATTGTGGGTTTATCTGTCATTAAACGAGGGGTACCAACAATTTTGACCACGTGTGTAACTATCATCAAGACTTTATGGCAGAATTGCTGGACTACTTAGCGCTGGAAACAAGAAAAAATAAATCTTGATTGAATCAAATAACACAAGGACTAGACATTAGATCAGTGGGAATTTGCACTGTGCTATGATGAGTCAAAATGTAATATTTTTGGCACCAACCTGCTATGTCTTTGTGAGTGCAGAAAAGATGAGGATATGCATTTTATCTGTGTGATATGCACCATGAAGCAAGGAGTGGAGGGTGTGATGTGTAAGCGTGTTGTGCTGATGATACACCAGCATGGCTTTCCTGCACTGGGCAATGACATGCCTTTCCATCTCATTTATACTTAGTGGGACCATTATTTACACTACTACAACTCACCTCCAGACTATGTAAGGTCTTTGTGACCAAGAAGGAGAGAGATGGAGTGCTGAATAAGATGACAGCCTCCATAATCACCCACCCTCATCCCAATTAAAAAGATTTGGGACGTGTTGAACCTTAGATTGAAGGCAAAGCAGTCAACAAGTTCTCAGCACTACCTGATTAAGTTGCTTGGGGAAATGCCAAAGATGTATATAGCTGTTGTCACAGTAATAGGTGCGTACTTTGAAAAATCTGAGATTTAACACATATTCTGCAATTCCCCCAAAAGTGCAATAAAAATATGAACTCCAAAATGGTGAAAAAATGGCAGCTTAGGGCACAAACAATTTGTTCTCACACAGTTCCATCTACAAAAAAAAGTTAAAAAGTTATGGGTCTCAGAAAATGGGCAAACTTTTTTTTACAGCAATCAATTTTTTTCACCACTAAAATAATAAAAAAACCTGGACAAGTTTGCTATTTCCATAGTCAAACTGTCATTGAAAATCATGTTGCCAGTTAATTTTTACCACACAATTATTGTCATAAAAGCAAATCCCACAAAAAACAAGGGTGGAATGCCATTTTTTTTCAATACATTGCATGGTAAAGCAAATGATATTTTTCAAAGCTGAAACTAACTTACAAAAACAAGCCTTCATATGGCAATGTTGACAAAAAATAAAAAAGTTATGCCTGTTGAAAAAAGTGGAGGAAAAACTAAAGTGCCAAAAGGAACATTTTCATCTCATTAAAGGATTAATGCAATTGCTTCAGTTATTATAATTAAATATTTATTAAGGGAGGGAACACTTTCAAAGAGACTAATTTGAGAATAGTTTCACTATTTTGTCTTCAGAAAAACATATCCTTCTACTCACTAAACAGCTTCTTAATGTAGCTGCATGTAGGACTTCTTAATGTGGCCTAAGGCTTCTCACTGTATCACTCACTCACAGCATTAATCACTCACTGTATTGCTGTATGGCACCTCATCAATAAGTGTAGGTAAGACAATAAACATGGAAGAGAGCAGCATGAGAAGCACCTGGTGGTTTGATTGGGATGTTTCAATGGAAGGTGGGGGGATTAGCCTCTCACCTGGAAGGGTTGTGCACCCCTGCACAGCTCCGGTAGCAGACGTCTTTGTATACTCCTGCTCTGTTTCTCTGGGACCTCTCCTGTGCTGTGCTTCCTGGTCTGGTTACATGGGCCCAAGATCCAGTAGAGTGATGCCACTTCACAGGATGTGACATCACTTCAGGTCCTGTTGCCTGGAGATGAATTCTATGGCCCCAAGCTGCTCCAGCCACAATCCCTCAAGGGGAATATAAACTTTTTTTGGGAAAAAATGTGGTCAATTTAAGGATCGCTATGGGTATAGAGCACACTGCAATAGCTTGGTGGTAAACAAACCTTTTATTGAACCACTATGTGTTTCAGCAGTGGACTGCTACCTTCCTCAGGTGGATTTACCTTTAGTCCCACATTTGTCCCACATTTTCTGCTGAATGTGATAATACCCCATATGTGGCTGTACAGTACTGCTTAGCCATACAGCAACAATTGGGAGGGATGGGGTGCTATTTTCCTCCTGAGGAACAGATTTTGCTACAATAGTTTGCACATACAGAGCCCCTAAGTGCTAGAAGAGCAGAATCCCCCTTCAAGTGACCACATTTTGGAAATTACACCCTGCTTATACCCTGCTTGGAATTTACAGGTGCAGTGATTATTTTGACTCCATGGGTGTTTTCCAGAAACAAGAAGCAGTGGATTTTGCTGAAAGAAAATTGCAAACTGCCATTGTGGTGCCATTTGTTGTAGTCCCCAGTACATTGCAATCATTACAATGTTGTAGTCTCCAATTTGTGGTAGTGCCCATCTCATGCTTCTGAAGACAAGCACCTGTAAATTAGGTTGGCTGTCATCGCTATAGAAATGCCAAACATCTGGATGCTAATTGTGGTTTTTGAAGGGAGGGAGCATTTGGATTTGGGAGTGCAGAAATTGCTAAATTTCTATTAGGAAGCAAGGAGCTATAGAGCTTTTCCAGGGCCTTTGTACTATCAGTAATACAGAAGCCCCTTATATTTCCATTAACAGATGACGGAGCTGAGCTGGGACTTGCTTTTTTTGTGTTTTGATTTGAAGCTTTTGTAGAGAACATTTTACATAACATTTGGGGGATTTATCTGGCGCTCTAAGCTGAGTAGTTACATGAAATTTACATCTAAATCTCCAAATGATGGGATTCAAATGAGATCCCCGAGGACTCAATTTACTATAATGCTGCAGCAGAGTTACTTTGGACTCCATCTGGCCTCTGTTAAGTGATGTCCTTCTTTTCATAGTTGCACAAAACTGTGTCATACTGCACTTTTATGCATGCCTTAAAAGACAGAAAATAATAGATCATAGGCCAGACAGCATCCACAGTGCCTTTGTCTGCCTCATTATAGGGAGTCTTCCACCGGGGGTTCCGTCTGAAGAAAGTTTTTCAGAGATTTAGACGGAAACCCTGATGTAAGCGCTCATCATAGAGCACAGGGTACCTGTGTGTCAAGCCTTATTGCGATCTTTGGGAGGCAGAATAAAAAAAATCAACAGCAGGTGAAGAATTGGATTTATTTATTTTTTATGCCATTCTTCGTAAGGTGAAAGTGAGTAGACAACTTTATTGTTCGGGTCAGTGCAATTACAGCAATACCAGATTTATAGCGTATTATTATGTTTGGCTGCTGTCACACACTAAAAATGCTTGTATCGCCATATTTTGATAGCTATAATTTTTCCATATTTCAGCTCACATAGTTATGCGAGGGCTTGTTTATTGAGGAATGAGTTGATGTTTTTACTGGTACCATATTTGGGCACAAAACTTTTTTTGATCGCTTTCTATTCTAAGTTTCAGGAGGCAGAATGAACAAAAACCAGCAATTCAGGAATTTTTTTTTATGCTGTTTCCCATGTGGTAAAATTGATAAGGGAGCTTTATTCTTCGGGTCAGTACGATTACAGTGGTACCACATTTATATTTTTTTTACGTTTTTGCGCTTTTACACAAAAGCTATTTTATAGAAAAAAAGAATTATTATTTTGAAAGCTACAGCTTTTTTAATTTTCTGCTGACTGAGATATATCACGGCTTGTTTTTTTGCGCGACAAGATGACATTTTCAGAGATACCTTTTTTATTGCACTTTTTGTTGAGCTGTTTGATGATAATGCATTTTTTGCCTTGTTTTTTATTTTTATTTTTAAAGGTGTTCACTGATGCGGTTAACTAGTGGAATAGTTTTATAGGTCGGGTTGTTCTGGACATGACGCTACCAAATACTGTATGTGTAACCTTTTTTTTTACATAAATAAATGTATTTACTGGATTCATATTTTATCTTTTTTTGTTTTTTATGTTTTTTTAATTAATTTTACAATTTTTATTAACTTTATATTTACTGTTTTACATTTTCTCGGGTTGGGACATCAACCTTACACTTACAGATCGCTGATCTAATATCCTGCAATGTTTCTGCATTGCAGAGCTTAGATCAGGAAGAAGGCATTTCAGCTTGTGCTCTCAGCATGAGCTGACAGGCCACCGTCCCTGGGTGACTCCAATGGCCATGTTTGGGCCCGGGGTCACCATGTAGACCATCGACACAACGTGATGACATCATGTTGTGCCAATGGGAGCACAGAGAGAGCTCCCTCTCTCTGCAATGCACCGCAATGTCGCTGTCACTATTGACAGTGACATCACAGGGGAAAGAGAATGAAGAAAAAAATGGTGTTCCAGCTCCTTAAAATTGACAACTCTTTATTGATCCATATAAAACTTCTTAGTCAGCATAAAATCCTTGCACACACAGGATGCAAACATGGCCTATCACATACTAGAAAAGATCGCCAGAGTGGACAAGGAGTTAAGCTATGATTAAGATCTTTATAGATCGAAACGCATCACTTTAACTTGTCTTTCCTACATGTTTGCATCCTGTGTGTTTGAAACCCATGTGTGCAAGGATTTTATGCCGACTAAGAAGTTTTATATGGATCAATAAAGAGTAGTGTTGAGCATTCCGATGCTGCAAGTATCGGGTATCGGCCGATACTTGCTGTATCGGAATTCCGATACCGGGATTCCGATACTCTTGTGGTATCGGGTATCGGGTATCGCAACAACATTAATGTTAAAATGTGTAAAAGAGAGAATTAAAATAAAAAATATCGCTATACTCACCTCTCCGACGCAGCCGGGACTTCAGCGAGGGAACCGGCAGCGTTGTTTGTTTAAAATTCGCGCTATTACTTGGTTACGTGAATTCCCGGCTTGTGATTGGTCAGGTCGGCCATGTTGCCGGGACGCGGACCAATCACAGCAAGCCGTGACGAAATTACGTCACGGCTTGCTGTGATTGGTCCGCGTCCCGGCAATATGGCCGCCCTGACCAATCACAAGCCGTGACGTCACGGGAGGCTGGACACGCGCCCATTTTAAAATGAGCGCGTCCAGCCTCCCGGCTTGTGATTGGTTGACCGCGGCGCAACCAATCACAAGCCGTGACGTCACGGGAGGCTGGACACGCGCCCATTTTAAAATGAGCGCGTCCAGCCTCCCGGCTTGTGATTGGTTGACCGCGGCGCAACCAATCACAAGCCGTGACGTCACGGGAGGCTGGACACGCGCCCATTTTAAAATGAGCGCGTCCAGCCTCCCGGCTTGTGATTGGTTGACCGCGGCGCAACCAATCACAAGCCGTGACGTCACGGGAGGCTGGACACGCGCCCATTTTAAAATGAGCGCGTGTCCAGCCTCCCGTGACGTCACGGCTTGTGATTGGTCAGGGCGGCCATATTGCCGGGACGCGGACCAATCACAGCAAGCCGTGACGTAATTTCGTCACGGCTTGCTGTGATTGGTCCGTGTCCCGGCAACATGGCCGACCTGACCAATCACAAGCCGGGAATTCACGTAACCAAGTAATAGCGCGAATTTTAAACAAACAACGCTGCCGGTTCCCTCGCTGAAGTCCCGGCTGCGTCGGACAGGTGAGTATAGCGATATTTTTTATTTTAATTCTTTCTTTTACACATTTATATGGTTCCCAGGGCCTGAAGGAGAGTTTCCTCTCCTTCAGACCCTGGGAACCATCAGGAATACCGTCCGATACATGAGTCCCATTGACTTGTATTGGTATCGGGTATCGGTATCGGATTGGATCCGATACTTTGCCGGTATCGGCCGATACTTTCCGATACCGATACTTTCAAGTATCGGACGGTATCGCTCAACACTAATAAAGAGTTGTCAATTTTAAGGAGCTGGAACACCATTTTTTCCTTCATTCTCTAATTCTGCACGTCCAAGTCAAGATGGAGTTCCGCCGTGCACCTATGGCTGTCGGTGAGCTGGATGAGGCTTTTAGCCTTTATTTCTCTATATTAGCACAGGGGATAAATGGCCTATATCGTTGCTACCACCGATCATGGGCGTCACTGCTGGGTGTCAGCTCTCACATAGAACTGACACCTGCACTTGCTTGTTCATGGAGAGGCTCAGCATGAGCTCGCAAGATCACGATGCCGTATATATATTGTGCTTTTGCAGGAATGCAGCTTCTGCGGCACCGTACATATACATCACATTTCAAAAAGGGTTAAGGCGTTAAATGGAGTGCCTCATAAAAAAAATTAAGAAAGTGTAGTTGTAGTACGCTTACATTCATAAAGACTTTGCACAAAGCCAGGAAAAAAGTATAAGTAGGGTCATTCAGCCATTCATAGACCCTAAAAGGCAAAAACTGGTGGGCCTCATTCAAATACTGAACATTGAAAACACTTTATGAGCTTCTGTCATCTGGTGGTGTAGAAAAGTCAGGTCTAATCCAGGATTTGTTAATTGTTATCAGAGTGAGCCTGTCAGCACTTTCTGTTGACAGGTGAAAGCACCTGTCTGTTATGACCCCCCAGTGGCACTAAAAACCTGTTCTGACAAGATGAAAGTGTCTGGGCAGCATGACACCTCCAACGCATAAAGAGACAGCTCATGCCAGCTGTCTAGCTTTGAGATCCAGTAGCAGAAGGTCGAACAGGAATTAGGGAGAATGCTGGTTTTGTTGGCCAAGTATTGCTTGAGCATCATCATTACAAACATTTCCCTCCTTGCCAAAAATACTACCCGGTCATCAGGGCATGGTCCCTGGGAGGGAGTTATGATATTGTCACAGGCCTTTGACAGTGTACTCCAGAAATACAGCAGAAAAAACACCTTTTTTTACAGACTGATCACAAACGACTAAGTAAGATAATTTTTGCATCATATTTAATTTAAAAAAATAAAGAATCTGTCAATTCACTGTGTTAATAAATTTGCTGTTGTTTAGTACAAAAATAAAAAAAACTTTGTAATTAGGTATAATTGAATGTTTTGAATCTAAAAAGGTCAGATTCAACTAATTTTTTCACATAATTTAATTCTCGGGAAATAAATTCTCCCTAGATATAAAGTACTTCAATTGCCCTGAAAAGATGTGTATAAGACTCTGATGTCTCCTAGGACTGTATCTAACCTCTTTCGATCTCTATAATGCAAGCACAACCTTAAAAATGTCAAAAACCTCACCATAGAAACAAATGGTAACTTGGTAGTAACCAACATTCCATTTAATAACACAGTGCACTGACAGACTTTTCATGTTTTTCTAAAATTTTAAAATGGTAAAAAAATTATTCCTCTTAGTCATTTGTGATCAGATAGACCATTCTAAGCAGAATATACCGTATTTTTCGGACTATAAGACGCACCGTAGGATAAGACGCACCCCAAATTTGGGGTGAAAAATGCAGAAAAAAAGATTTTTTTTAAGATGGGGGTCCATCTTATTGTCCGAATTTAAGATCTCTTACCTGAGGGCAGGCAGTGGCAGAGCAGGGTCACAGGAGGCATGGTGGTGACAGAGGTGAGGTGATGCTGAGGTGCGGTGGGCGGAACAGCGTGCACCTCAGCAGGGTCCCATCCTGCTTAGGTGGGCGACGCCATGGCCTGGTGTCCATGGGGAGGTTGCTGTGGCGGTGGCAGACGTGCGGTCACTTCCTCAGGTGGCAGCGGCCAGGGTCCCTTCCACATTTGAGGTGACGCCACAGCAGTAGTGAAGGAGAGCAGCAGAGCTGGGTGGTTTTCCTGGTGGCGGCGGGCTTACCGGCATTGTGGCGGCGACAGAGGTGCGGGCATGATGTGGCACGGTGAGCTTTATGGCGTGAGCAGGTCCCATCCATATTTGAGGTGAATCTGCGGCCCGGTATTGATGGAGAGCAGCAGCGCTGGTGAGTTACGGTATTTTCCGGTGGCGGCGGCTATCTTGCTGAGGCCGCGCGTGTGCAGATTCACTACTCTGCGTCCCAGGGCTTCAGGAAAATGGCCGCCGCGATCTCCATCTGCGCACGCACGGCCTCCCGTGGCCATTAGTGGCTTCTGGTTTTTAGTGTATCACAAATTAAGAAAATATGTGTAATTGTAATTCAAATGCAGCAGGACAGATGCCAAATCCACGATCACTGATCAATTACACTGACACTGCTACTGGCACCTCCTCTATATTATCTCCCATTCATCAATTGAATCTTTGTATTATTTGAAGACTACTAATCTCATCTTCTTCACTGCTTCAGTAAGTAACATATTGCTGTTTGGAGTGCATGTCCAGTGTTTTGGGACATTTCTCATCCTTTCTCTATTGCTAAGCTGTTAGCTCTGACAAATTCTCACTGACCTAAAACCACCCAAAAATGGCTGCTGCATTCCTTGCTTCAGCTTTTATACAGTCTATGATAATCTCTATAGATTGGATGCGCTATACCATGTGATGTGATAGCTACAAGGCATTATGGGGATGCTCACATGGTTGTACATAAGGTTATTTCAGCAATCTGTGACTGATCCAGTTTTCTGCAATGTGTTAAAAAGGTAGCTGGCTTTTTTTTGCTGATTTGTGGAAATCAAATTGCATATTGTTTAAATTTACCAGGACCTGACAATGTGATAACATTTTACTCAAATTTGATTCTCATAATCTCCAAATCAATACACATTAGCAAAACATTACTATATAACAGAATTTAAAAGAGTTGACTAGGGTGAGAAACACATGGTGAAGCTGAAATAGCAGACATATCCAGGGTGCTATTTTGGAAGACAGCAACAATATTTTTTCTAATCTTTTACAAACCCCTTAAAATTCTGTGTACATCTATCATTCTAATGTGGAAAAAAGGTGAAGGAAGTGCTCAATTTAGGGTTTTCAGAATGATTACTTCATACATCTTTGATTGCTAAAATATAGCATAATACATTTCACCAACTATTCCTGGATGTTATTTTTTCAAATCTTTACGGCAAAATCCCCCCACCCCCCTCTGTGTAGTAGAGTCCAGAAGCTCTGTCTGCTCCTTTCTTGGCTCTATCCAGCACCACTACTTCCCAGTAAATTCCCAAATGGTCAACATACCAAAATTCCAACATTTTTGTACAGAAAGTACAGCAAATAAAACATAAATAACAAACTTTCTATACTAGTCTAATTTCAATTTTTCTATTATATGGAAGATTGAGAATGGAAATTATTAAGGAGAAATTTGAAAGTACTGTGACCATCCTGTTTGTCCTGTGAGATTTTCCAAAAGCACACTTTGATAAATTGATTACCTTAGTAACAACTAGTCAAATGAACAGTGTGGAAAATTGTCATCTGCAGAATTTTTGCTTGTTTGCTTATTTTCACTTAATGTCTTCAGTGCTTTCAAGACCACGATGATATTGACTGAGTTGTCAAAGGTTTTTAATGACTAGAAGCAACAAGTGAGCATTATAAGCACCGCATGATTCACTCCATCTTAGTCACTGAGTTGTATTATGTCTACTCTTTTATTCTTTTCAGCTCTTGCTAAAATTGTGTTTTTTGACAATTGTTTTTAAAAAATAGAAATCATACAAAGTTAAGTCTATCAAGGAGAATGGGATGAACATGAAACCAGAGTAGCGTTATCCGTGACATGGTTAGGCAATAAAACCTCTTACAAAATACTGGCCAGTAGACAGATTACACAGTTGATTTCACATGAAAAAGATAAACAATGTTATTAACTACTCCTAAAAGCATACATAGTCAAGCTATACAGAATATCCAAAATAAAACATTTAATTGACTGAGGACTGCAATCAGTAACCAGGAAATATTGTACAGAACAAACGAAATGAGCTTCAGGCTAAGTTCACATGATGAATTTTTAATTTAATAATTTAATTTTTTTCTGCTGTATATTTTTGTTTGCAAAAACCACAGCGTGTTATACGTAAAGAAAAGAGGATTTATGCAACTATCATGCCCACAGGTGCTGTTTTTAAATGATATGGAAACTGCATTTTTGAAATTAATGGCATGTCAATTTTTTGGGGGGGTAATTATTGGTTTATTTACAAATTTATCCCATAGACATCATTGAAATGCAGAGAATCCTCAGATTAAAAAAACGGATTTTTTTATGTGTTCCACAGTGGAAAAACATGTAATCCACACACGACATTATTAGTGATGAGCGAATAGTGAAATATAATTAATCTAACACAAGTCAGCAGGAAACCCAAATATTTTTCAGCTGGACCCAACAAACAGGTCTGGGGGCATGGGAAAAAAGCTGAAATGGATGGGAAAGGGCTAAAACTAAATGGGAACAGCATGGAGAAGATGCATGGATGCCTTTCTGATTCACATATGGTATCTGGAAATAATGTTGTCAGACTATTGAGCCGGTTTTACAGATTTATAAAAAGACCTACCAAACCAAACCTAATTGTTTTAAAGGGAAAAATGCTAAGAAACATTTTTTTCCTTCATAATTAGATAATGCAAAATAAAAATTAAAAAATTAAAAAAAAGTTATACCTCCCCTTTAGCAAATGTTCATATGGAGCTTTTTTGCTTTAGTTTTCCTTTAGCATTTGTGAAGGTTCTCACTCCTACATTTGCGAGATCCTTCCCTCATTCCAAATTGTTAGCTACATTGTGGAATACATATTCCCCATCCCTTTACAATACTAGTTAAAACATGCCCATTTGAATTTTGGGCTTTGCCCGCCACCACTGCCTTGTCCACCCCCTTGTCCACAGCCATGTCATTATGCATCTCTAGCTTCACATATTCAGAGGGCCAGCAGGTGCTGTGAAACCTGAGTTTGGTAAAGGCCCTCAGGTGGCCCTGTATCAAATATTTGTTAGAGCTCTCACTCCTACATTTGTGATGTCCCCCTCTCATTCGAAATAGTTTTGCAAGAAAGTGGAATACATATTCCCCATCCCTTTACAATACTCGTTAAAACATGCCCATTTGAATTTTGGGTTTTGCCCACCACCACCACCACTGCCTTGTCCATCGCCATGTCATTCTGTGGCCCTTGCTTCCCATTTTCAGAGTGCCAGCAGGTGCTGTGAAACCTGAGTTTGGTAAGGGCCCTCAAGTTGCCCTGTATCATACATTTGGTTGAGCTCTCACTCCTACTTTTGTGAGGTACCTCCCTCATTGAAAATAGTTAGCAAGATAGTGGAATACATATTCCCCATCTTTTTACAATACCAGTTAAAACACGCCCATTTGAATTTTGAGCTTTGCCCGCCACCACCACCGTGTCCACTGCCATGTCATTATGTGGGCCTTGCTTCCCATTTTCAGAGGGCCAGCAGGTGCCATGAAACCTGAGTTTTGTGAGCTCCACAGTTCATTTTAGGCACCGAATCCCAATGGAATCACTGTCATAGAGGGCAAAGCTGCTGAAAAGTGAATATAATACAGGGGTTGGGAGAGCTGTATGATCAACATCAGTACATTGGATTCTACCAGACAACAAAAGCAATAGAATTAAATTCTGAATACAGTCTATGCAAGTGAGGGCATGTATTGTGGTCAGTCTGTCAGGCCTGAAATCCATGTCAGGAACATGTACAAGACTCATTGTAAAAGCAGCCTCCTCAAGAGAAAGAGAGAGGAGTGACATTGACCAATCTGCACAAGCCTACGCAGTTCTTCTGGAAACTAGCCAGAATGTATCTTTTGAATGGTTTTGAGCAACAATGGAGTAATTACAGAATATGTCCGAGAAAGTGTCGAGGTTTGTGGACTTTATAACTCAGGTGACAGGCAGGGCTACAGAGCTCAGGTAAAGGCCTTAGTATGGCAATGAACGTGTTCCAATATGTTTAAGGTTGAGGCCTGAACAGGTCTGCGGTGCGTATTAACCCAGCCTCTTAAATGTGCTTCAAATGTACAGAAACTGGCCAAAACTCCACCACCATTTTTTTATAAGGACCCAAATTTAGGAAATGTAAGGGAAGCAACACAAGTCTCATTTATGAACCTGGAAAAGTTAGCAATGGTCTTTGTCCAGCACTGGACAATGAAAAGTGCTGACGAATATGTATGCATCCAATTTTTGAACAGACATATATGCTGAGAAGGGAAAACTGAACACTGCGCTGGGACAATGAACTGGACGTGGTTGATGACTGTTGTGTCTGTGCATTTGCAGGTTGGGGACAGGAGGTATCAGCCCCTCCATCATGGACAGCATATTGGGAAGGACATAACACAGGGCAAGGTCCAGTGGTTTCACCGTCAGATACAGATTTTGTACCCAGGAATTCCACCCACCTACTGGGTGCTGTGTACATGAGCAGTATATGGCGTATGGTAACAGAGGTATTTTGTCAAATTTCCTTTTATAAAGGGATGTGTGGGTAAGATTTACAAACTAGCAGCGTATACAGTATATAAAGCATGTTTCATTACTCATTTCATTATTCGGTACAAGGCTGAAACCTGAAGAATTGGGTGGGGCATTTTAATGTACTGATGTTCCAAAATGTGTACAGACCCAAAAATCAACATCAGACTACCAGATACATGCTTAAACAGACTGTGAGAAGGGCAACACAATAAACAAATTATAATAATAGAATATACAGAGATTGAGAGATGAAATTTGACCATTTCACAATGTACAAAGGTTTCCAAAAATTACCCCAAGGGGTCTGTATCATACACGCTGAAAAGGGCTGTGATGGGGACCTCACAATATATTTAGCAGTTATTACAAGGGGTAGAGATAGGGAGCACAAATTTCACCATTGCACAATGTATAAAGTTTCCAAAAATTACCCAAGGGCTCTCTATCAGACCAGCTGAAAGATGCCATGTCTGCATTTTCCCTTGACAACCGTGTGTGCCTATCCGTTATGATTGCACCAGCCGAACTAAAAACCCACTCAGACAACACACTTACAGCACAGGATGGCAGCACCTCCAAGGCGTACAATGAGAGGTCGGGCCAAGTGTGAAGCTTGGACAACCAATAGTTAAAGGGAACTGAAGAATCAGGATGGATGCTAAAATGGTCACTTACAGTAAGTAGTCCTCACCATCTTGGTCAATTTATTTCTCTTCGTCATAGTTATCCCCACAGATAGCCCTTGCTGATGTGACAGTTTCATGAAAATAGCCCAACTGGCGGATATTCTCCCCCCTGAGTTGCACCTGGTTTGAGTGGCCTTCCTGTAATCTTTGTGAGTGAAAAAAGACAGTACCTCTGCCAGCAGTGTTGTCTGAGGGTAATCTTTTGAGCAAGTCTTCCACAACGGCCCTCTGGCATGCATGCACTGAAAATGGAACGTCTGCCTCTGACATGGGAGAAGCAAATTTCTCCTTGTACCGTGGGTCAAGAAAGGTGCATAGCCAGTATTTCATGTTGGACAAAATCTGTTTCACGCATGGGTCTTGGGACAGGCATCTGGACATGAATTCTGCCATGTGTGGCAGACTGCAAAGAGTCAAACATTCTGTGTCCTCACCAGGAAGAACACTAACCATCCTTTCCTCCTCACAATGCATATCCTCCTTATCTTCCTCTTTAGGCCATCCATGCTGGACAGGCATTAAGCTGGGATTAGGAGTCCCCTCTGTAACACAGACCACAAAATACTGTTCCTCCTCATACTCCCCCCTGTTCCTCGTCATCACCCCATGTGGCCGGAGAATATTGTTTGAGGCTGGGCTGTGTGATATCAGCTACTATAAAATCTTGCTCCATAGCCACCTGATCGGCATTCAAAGCTTCCTCTTTGAGATTCTGCAGCGATCGTTTTAGTAGACAGATCAGAAGGACAGTTACGCTGATAATAGCATCAGCAGTGCTCACCATCTTAATGCAGTACTCAAACTTTTATTATATCACCTTGCTGACACATTGCAACAGCAGATTAATGAAAATTATTGCACTATTAAATTGTGACGTTTGCTTATTTCTGCACGGATTGCGCGAGTCGCACAACTGCTAGATAAAGGTATGCTATTTATTAAACCAAATGAAAATTATTCTTTTTTTATATCTCCTTGCTAACACAGTGCAACAACAGACTAATGAAAATTATTGCCACTGCTAAATTTTAATGTTTGTTTATCTCTGCCCAGATTGCACCATTAGCACAACTTCTAGATAAAAATACCCTTTTTCTAAACCAATAGAAAATTATTTTAATTTTCAATTGCCTTGCTGACACAGTGGAATAGCAGACTAATGAAAATTATCGCCACTGCTAAACTGTGACGTTGTAAAAAAAAAAATATATATATATATATATATATATATATAATCAAAAAAAGAGGCAGCACTCCATATTCCAAAGTGAAAAAATGTGCAGGATTTAATCACATCTCAAGGCGACGTTTCAGCTCGCAATGAGCTTTTCTCAAGGCTTGAGAAAAGCTCATTGCGAGCTGAAACGTCGCCTTGAGATGTGATTAAATCCTGCACATTTTTTCACTTTGGAATATGGAGTGCTGCCTCTTTTTTTGATTATATTTGAACTTGGATGATCGGTGGACTGGTTATCTGGGGGCCTTGCACCCAAAGATAAGTATATCTGTTCTGTTCCCTTTTTTTCACTATATATATATATATATATATATATATATATATATATATATATATTTATATATGTGTAATACTCAGCATGGACAGAGGAAGCAAAGGAAAGAGTTGTCTCAGGAGATTTGAAAGAAAATTATAGACAAGTATGTTAAAGGTAAAAGTTAAAAGACGATCTCCAAGCAGTTTGATGTTCCTGTGACTACATTTGCACATATTATTCAGAAATTTAAGATCCATGGGACTGTAGAAAACGTCCCTGGACGTGGCCGCAGGAGGAAAATTGATGACAAATCAAAGAGACAGATAATGTAAAAGGTAACAAAAGATCCCAGAAAAACTTCTAAACAGATTAAAGGTGAACTTCAAGCTCAAGGTACATCAGTGGCATATTGCACATCTATCATTGTATGAGCCAAAGTGAACTTCATGGGAGATGACCAAAGAGGAAACCATTGTTGAAAAAAAATCATAAAAAAGCCAGACTGGAATTTGCCAAACTACATGTTGACAAGCCACAAAGCTTCTGGTAGAATGTCCTATGGACAGATGAGACAAAAATGGAATCTTTTGGCAAGGCACATCAGCTCTATGTTCACAGATGGAAAAATGAAGTCCATCAAGAAAAGAACACTGTCCCTACTGACAAACATGGAGGAGATTATGTTACGTTCTGGGGCTGCTTTGCTGCATCTGGCACAGAATGTCTAAAATATGTGCAGAGTACAATGAAATCTCAAGACTATCAAGGGATTCTAGATGAAATGTGCTGCCCAGTGTCAGAAAGCTTGGTTTCAATCGCAGGTCATGGGTCTTGCAACAGGACAATGACCCAAAACACACAGCTGAAAACACCCAAGAATGGCTAAGAGGAAAACATTGGACTATTATGAAGTGACCTTCTATGAGCCCTGACCTAAATCCTATTTGGCATCCTTGGAAAGAGCTGAAACATGCCGTCTGGAAAAGGCAACCTTCAAACACGAGACAACTGGAGCAGTTTGCTCTTGAGGAATGGGCCAAAATACCTGTTGAGAGGTGCAGAAGTCTCATTGACAGTTACAGGAATTGTTTGATTGCAGTGATAGCCTCAAAAGTTTGTGCAACAAAATATTAAATTAAGGGTATCATCATTTCTGTGCAGGCCTATTTCATGAGTTTTATTTTTTTTTAATTCTGTGGGAGCATGGTTGAAAAGCAATGTCTGACTTTCATTTGTTCATTTTCATAGAATTTTTATTTATTATTACTTTTATCATATTCAAGTTATTTCTGTGACCATTGTGGGTTTTTCTGTCATTAAATGAGGGGTACCAACAATTTTATCCATGTATGTAGACTGCTACACACTAATATTACCATATTTTTCCGACTATAAGACGCACTTTTTTTCCTCCAAATTTGGGAGGAAAGTGTGGGTGCGTCTTATAGTACGGATATAGCATGTGGGGAGGGGGGCAGCAGCGAGTGGGATCGCAATGATATCCCACTTCAGGATGTCCACGCTGCCCGGAATCAGCTGATGTGGAAACCACATGGCCCCGCTGATTAAGTGCAGTAAATATTTATTAGCTGCTCCCCGCCCACTGATCAGCTGAGCAGTGAGCGGGGAGCAGCAAATGAATGCTGCACTTAAGCAGGGACACACAGTTTCCCCAGCACTGATTCCGGGGAGAATCTGTGTGTCCGGGGGAGGAGGCAGCAGCAGCAGGGGCCAGGAGATCGCTGCATACCTGCCTGTGCTTGAGGAGTGCTGTGCAGGAGGACCTGTGTGATGTCAGGAGTGGGCGGGCTGGAGCATCACATTGCAGCTTAGAGCCCTCCCTCTTCTGACATCATAATAGGTCCTTCAGACTCCTACCTAGAATCTGCAGCTTCCTCTTATGTCCTGCGCTGTGGAAAGGCAACAACAACAGGGAGGGCTCTGTGTGTGTGCAGCCATGGGATGCTCCAGCTTTTACCTCACAACAGTGTGGCTGGCTGCCACAATTAAGAGGTCAGTCTTTACAAAACACAATAAAGCACTCTGCCACTCCTTTGGTGAACTAAAACTCCCAGCATGTCATAGGATCTGCAGGACATGCTGGGAGTTATAGTTCTCCCATGGGATTTTAAAGCAGCACTCCAGTGTTATTTTGCAGTGCTGGAGTGGTGCTTTCACTATAAGCCCTGTGCACCTATTCTTAGGGCTCATTTCCACATGCGAGGCACACGTCCGTATCTCGCATGTGGAAACCAAGCTGTGGAGCCGGCACTCCAGAGCGGAGCATGCGGCCGCATAGGAACACATGGAGCTGCACACTCCGCTCCAAAGTGCTGGTGCCAGAGCTTGGTTTCCACATGCGAGATACGGACGTGTGCCTCGCATGTGGAAATGAGCCCTTATACTCACCCTCCAGCGTCTTCATATCGTACTTCACAGACACCACACTGGTCCCACAGCTTCCAACATAATAACATACTATTATATATAATAACACCACATATAATAGTATGTTATTTATGTTATTAAATATCTTACCACATTTTTTTTGCTTCAAATATTTTTTTGTACTAGCAGCTTGGCTTTTAGATAATCAAAATATGTAAAAAAACCTCTGGGTATATATCTATCAATTAGCAGGCTTTTGTATAAATAAATGTTACACTTAAAACATAACCTTTACTTGGTTCCTTTGTTTAAAAACTAATAACAAAATAGTGTTACGTGTAGTGCAGGTGCTGACATACAGTACATATAAAACTCACAAATTTAAAAAGGAACGTCACTGTCCTAGCTCCTCTTAGGATTAATATAGGAAGGTGCCCCTCTCTTTTTGCACTATACTGGTTGCTTGGGACTGCCTATCCTATTCCCTTATTGCTAGGGGTCTAGGCTCTAGTGAATGGTGGTTCCTAGGGTTGAGCGACTTTCATTTTTTTAAGATCGAGTAGGGTTTTGGGAAACCCGATTTTGTCCAGAGTCGAGTCGAGTGCAGTCGGCCGATTATCGCTAAAAGTCGGGGATCGACCGAAACACGAAACCCAATGCAAGTCAATGGGGAAGCATAGTCGGCAGTGAGTGGAGGCCAGGAAAACACCTACAGTGCCCATTTTAATGCCAAAAACATCCATTCTTGTTTCTGAAGCTTGCCAATCTTAATTAACTGTATAATAATAGTTGGGCATAGGGAATTGGGTGAAAGTTGTGGGGGGAGTAGGGCTGGCTCAAGTTTTTCGTGGGCCCAGGAAATGCGGACTACGTCACGGCGGTGTTGCAGGGAAAGGTAAGTATTTAAAAGTTGCAAGTGCTGTGATCCTGAGCAAGCAGGGGGGGGGCCCACTCGTTCGCATTGCCACTGGCACAGGGCCCCTCAAAGTACGGCGGTGTGTTTGCATGGCGGGGGCGCCTCCCACCAGCAGCGACACTTTTGCGTACTCTGAGGGGCCCTGTGCCAGTGACGTCGCCAACGAGTATGCCCCCCCACCTGATGAAGGAACCTGCACTTTCATCTGCACCTTCCTCTTTGTCCCTGTGTAAGGTGGTATAACATGCGGGAAGGGGAACCTTACTTTCAGCAGGGACAGATTCTGGCTGTGTAGAGTACAAGGGGAATGTAGTGGTCTAGGTCAATGTACCAGCAGACTCATTTAGCAGTGGCTGGGCAATGGGCAGGATGAGGAGGAAACAGATATAGGGCCAAAGAATAAAGTAGGCTACATGCAGTTCAAAATTGGTAACAGGACTAAACAGGCGGCATTGCTTTGTTCAGTGGAGTAGCAAACCCAAGAGCAGCAGACACTGTTTCAAGGGCCTAACCACACTAGTAGGCCAAATGCAGTTTAATATCTGATAGTATAGGGCGAAAGCCAGAATGTGGAAGCTCAGCTTTGTTCAGTTGAGGACAACACCAGGGAGGGGCAGACACCTTTAGTAGGCCGGAAAAGCCTATTGCATTTTTTAAAATGGTAATTTGGAGCAGAAGGTTGAAGCTCAGCTTTATTTACTTGAGGGCAACACCAGGGAGGGGCAGAAGCCGTTAGTAGGCCCTAACCACCATTTTTTTTTTTTAAACCACATAATGAGAGCCGGAAGGTTGAAGCTCAGCTTTATTTAGTTGAGGACAACACCAGGGAGGGGCACACAGACAGACACCTTTAGTAGGCCTGAAAAGCCTATTGCATTTTTCAAAATGGTAATTTGGAGCAGAAGGTTGAAGCTCAGCTTTATTTAGTTGAGGGCAACACCAGGGAGGGGCAGAAGCCGTTAGTAGGCCCTAACCACCATTTTTTTTTTAAAACCACATAATGAGAGCCGGAAGGTTGAAGCTCAGCTTTATTTAGTTGAGGACAACACCAGGGAGGGGCAGAAGCCGTTAGTAGGCCCTAACCACCATTTTTTTTTTTTAAACCACATAATGAGAGCCGGAAGGTTGAAGCTCAGCTTTATTTAGTTGAGGACAACACCAGGGAGGGGCACACAGACAGACACCTTTAGTAGGCCTGAAAAGCCTATTGCATTTTTCAAAATGGTAATTTGGAGCAGAAGGTTGAAGCTCAGCTTTATTTAGTTGAGGGCAACACCAGGGAGGGGCAGAAGCCGTTAGTAGGCCCTAACCACCATTTTTTTTTTAAAACCACATAATGAGAGCCGGAAGGTTGAAGCTCAGCTTTATTTAGTTGAGGACAACACCAGGGAGGGGCAGAAGCCGTTAGTAGGCCCTAACCACCATTTTTTTTTTTAAAACCACATAATGAGAGCCGGAAGGTTGAAGCTCAGCTTTATTTAGTTGAGGACAACACCAGGGAGGGGCAGAAGCCGTTAGTAGGCCCTAACCACCATTTTTTTTTTTAAAACCACATAATGAGAGCCGGAAGGTTGAAGCTCAGCTTTATTTAGTTGAGGACAACACCAGGGAGGGGCACACAGACAGACACCTTTTGTAGGCCTGAAAAGCCTATTGCATTTTTCAAAATGGTAATTTGGAGCAGAAGGTTGAAGCTCAGCTTTATTTAGTTGAGGGCAACACCAGGGAGGGGCAGAAGCCGTTAGTAGGCCCTAACCACCATTTTTTTTTTAAAACCACATAATGAGAGCCGGAAGGTTGAAGCTCAGCTTTATTTAGTTGAGGACAACACCAGGGAGGGGCAGAAGCCGTTAGTAGGCCCTAACCACCATTTTTTTTTTTAAAACCACATAATGAGAGCCGGAAGGTTGAAGCTCAGCTTTATTTAGTTGAGGACAACACCAGGGAGGGGCAGAAGCCGTTAGTAGGCCCTAACCACCATTTTTTTTTTTAAAACCACATAATGAGAGCCGGAAGGTTGAAGCTCAGCTTTATTTAGTTGAGGACAACACCAGGGAGGGGCACACAGACAGACACCTTTAGTAGGCCTGAAAAGCCTATTGCATTTTTTAAAATGGTAATTTGGAGCAGAAGGTTGAAGCTCAGCTTTATTTAGTTGAGGGCAACACCAGGGAGGGGCAGAAGCCGTTAGTAGGCCCTAACCACCATTTTTTTTTTTTAAACCACATAATGAGAGCCGGAAGGTTGAAGCTCAGCTTTATTTAGTTGAGGGCAACACCAGGGAGGGGCAGAAGCCGTTAGTAGGCCCTAACCAAAGTTGAAGGCCAAATGCAGTTTAATTTCTGATACTATAGGCCGAAAGCCAGAAGGTGGAAGTTCCGATTTAGACAGTGGAGGACAATTTGAATTAGGGACTGCAGACAGACTTAGTAGGCTGTCCCCTGTGGACCATGCATCCACCACATTAACCCATTGCGCCGTAATGGACACGTAATCTTCCGTGGCCATGCCTACAGGTCCATGCGTCTGTTGTCAGGTGCACCTTTGTACTCACAGATTGCCAGAGTGCATGGACAATGCGGTCTTCTACATGCTGGTGGAGGGTTGGGATGGCTTTTCTCGCAAAAGAAGTGTCGACTGGTTAGCTTGTAGCGTGGTACAGCGTAGTCCATCATGGCCTTATTAATAGTAAATAAAATATATAACTAGGCTCTATGAACTTTTAAATAGGTTCCAGGGGTACATGGGCAGCATTGGTGTGGTCAGTGGAGGAGTATTGCAAGTAGGGGCTGCAGACAGGCTATCAAAGGCCTAAAATAACAAACAGTAGGCAGTCATGGCAGTTTTACATCGGTTACATGGATACACAGGCAGGCACTCCAGGCAGCATTGTGGTCAGTGGAGGAGTATTGCAAGTAGGGGCCGCAGACAGGCTATCAAAGGCCTAAAATAACAAACAATAGGCTCATGGCAGTTTTACAGCGGTTACATGGATACACGGGCAGGCAGCTTGGTGGTCAGTGGAGGAGTATTTAAAGTAGGGACCGCAGACAGGCTTCAAAGGCCTAACATAAGAAAATGGGCTGGCTGTAGGCACTTTATAATTGGTTCCAGGGGTACACGGGCAGCAGTGGTCTGGTCAGTGGAGGAGTATTTAAAGTAGGGACCGCAGACAGGCTATCAAAGGCCTAACATAACAAACAATAGGCTCATGGCAGTTTCACAGCGGTTACATGGATACACGGGCAGGCAGCTTGGTGGTCAGTGGAGGAGTATTGCAAGTAGGGGCTGCAGACAGGCTATCAAAGGCCTAAAATAACAAACAGTAGGCAGTCATGGCAGTTTTACATCGGTTACATGGATACACAGGCAGGCACTCCAGGCAGCATTGTGGTCAGTGGAGGAGTATTGCAAGTAGGGACCGCAGACAGGCTTCAAAGGCCTAACATAAAAAAATGGGCTGGCTGTAGGCACTTTATAATTGGTTCCAGGGGTACACGGGCAGCAGTGGTCTGGTCAGTGGAGGAGTATTTAAAGTAGGGACCGCAGACAGGCTATCAAAGGCCTAAAATAACAAACAATAGGCTCATGGCAGTTTCACAGCGGTTACATGGATACACGGGCAGGCAGCTTGGTGGTCAGTGGAGGAGTATTGCAAGTAGGGGCCGCAGACAGGCTATCAAAGGCCTAAAATAACAAACAATAGGCTCATGGCAGTTTTACAGCGGTTACATGGATACACAGGCAGCTTGGTGGTGAGTGGAGGAGTAGTGCAAGGAGTGTCTGTCCCAGTACTCCCAAAATATAAATAGATGTTAATGTCTCGCAAAACAACCAAAACAAAAAAAAAAGGTGGCATACTTAGGTACAGGGGTGGGCTCATCTACTGAGTTTCTGACATAGTAATTTGGCAGTAACTATTTAATGGTGCCAATATAGGACACAGACACAGACTACTTTAAGTTGCATCATAGATGTCTACAAATTTGTATTGTCAGTGCCAGACATTGAATGATGTCAGCGAATAGACTAAAGATTGGTGGAGCTGTGCGACATAATTTTGCACGTGGTAGAGCACATTTTGAGCTGGGGTAGGGGGGAACTCTCTTGAGGCCGGCGGGACCGCCCCAGGGCCCCTCATGTTACAACGGTGTGTCTGACGTTGGGTGCGCACCACCACCGCCAGAGACACTACATTGTACTATGAGGGACCCAGTAGCAATGCCGTCAACCAAAAGCGAGCACACCCACCTCTTCAGACAAACAGCAGTCTCACGGGTGCTTGCGCCAAGTCGCGATACCACGGCCCCGTGTGGGGAGTTTTGCCATTTAGGGAGGTGTAAACATGTCGTATGCTGTACAATCAGCTGCAGCAAATTAGACATTAGAAAAGTAATTCACAGGCAAGAGCTTTTCATAGGAAAGCTAGGTGTCGGCCGGGCAAGGTGGGGCAAAAGATTTCGAAATCCAGTTGTGGTTCATTTTAATGAATGTTAGATCGTCAACATTTTGGGTAGCCAGACGAGTCCTTTTTTCGGTTAATATTGAACCTGCAGCACTGAATACTCTTTCTGATAGGACACTTGCTGCCGGGCAAGCAAGCTCCTGCAATGCATATTCTGCCAATTCTGGCCAGGTGTCTAATTTGGAGGCCCAGTAATCAAATGGGAATGACGGTTGAGGGAGAACATCGATAAGGGATGAAAAATAGTTAGTAACCATACTGGACAAATGTTGTCTCCTGTCACTTTCAATTGATGCAGCAGTACCTGTCCTGTCTGCGGTCATAGCAAAATCACTCCACAACCTGGTCAGAAAACCCCTCTGTCCAATGCCACTTCTGATGTGTGCACCCCTAACACTCCTAGTCTGCTGCCCCCTGGAGCTCGTGTGAGAACGATCACGTGCGCTGTGTGCTGGGAATGCCTGAAGCAAACGGTCAACAAGAGTTGATTGTTTGGTTGCTAATATTAGTTCCAAGTTCTCATGTGGCATAATATTTTGCAATTTGCCTTTATAGCGTGGATCAAGGAGGCAGGCCAACCAGTAATCGTCATCGTTCATCATTTTCGTAATGCGTGTGTCCCTTTTTAGGATACGTAAGGCATAATCCGCCATGTGGGCCAAAGTTCCAGTTGTCAAATCTCCGGTTGTGATTGGTTGAGGGGCAGTTGCAGGCAAATCTACGTCACTTGTGTCCCTCAAAAAACCAGAACCCGGCCGTGACACGCAACCAAATTCCTGTGCCCCCGGGAAAGGTTCGGCATTAAAAATATACTCATCCCCATCATCCTCCTCGTCCTCCACCTCCTCTTCGCCCGCTACCTCGTCCTGTACACTGCCCTGACCAGACAATGGCTGACTGTCATCAAGGCTTTCCTCTTCCTCTGGTGCAGACGCCTGCTCCTTTATGTGCGTCAAACTTTGCATCAGCAGACGCATTAGGGGGATGCTCATGCTTATTACGGCGTTGTCTGCACTAACCAGCCGTGTGCATTCCTCAAAGCACTGAAGGACTTGACACATGTCTTGTATCTTAGACCACTGCACACCTGACAACTCCATGTCTGCCATCCTACTGCCTGCCCGTGTATCCTCCCACAAATAAATAACAGCACGCCTCTGTTCGCACAGTCTCTGAAGCATGTGCAGTGTTGAGTTCCACCTTGTTGCAACGTCTATGATTAGGCGATGCTGGGGAAGGTTCAAAGACCGCTGATAGGTCTGCATACGGCTGGCGTGTACAGGCGAACGTCGGATATGTGAGCAAAGTGCACGCACTTTGAGGAGCAGGTCGGAGAACCCAGGATAAGTTTTCAATAAGCACTGCACCACCAGGTTTAAGGTGTGAGCCAGGCAAGGAATGTGTTTCAGTTGGGAAAGGGAGATGGCAGCCATGAAATTCCTTCCGTTATCACTCACTACCTTGCCTGCCTCAAGATCTACTGTGCCCAGCCACGACTGCGTTTCTTGTTGCAAGAACTCGGACAGAACTTCCGCGGTGTGTCTATTGTCGCCCAAGCACTTCATAGCCAATACAGCCTGCTGACGCTTGGCAGTAGCTGGCCCATAATGGGACAACTGGTGTGCAACAGTGTCATCTGCCGATGGAGTGGTTGGCAGACTGCGTTCTGTGGAAGAGCTGTAGCTTCTGCAGGAGGACGAGGAGGAGGAGGAGGAGGGGGTGCGAACGCCTACAGCCAACTGTTTCCTAGACCGTGGGCTAGGCACAACTGTCCCTAAATTGATGTCGCCTGTGGACCCTGCATCCACCACATTCACCCAGTGTGCCGTGATGGACACATAACGTCCCTGGCCATGCCTACTGGTCCATGCATCTGTAGTCAGGTGCACCTTTGTACTCACAGATTGCCTGAGTGCATGGACGATGCGCTGTTTAACATGCTGGTGCAGGGCTGGGATGGCTTTTCTGGAAAAAAAGTGTCGACTGGGTAGCTCGTATCGTGGTTCAGCGTACTCCATCAGGGCTTTGAAAGCTTCGCTTTCAACTAACCGGTAGGGCATCATCTCTAACGAGATTAGTCTAGCTATGTGGGCGTTAAAACCCTGTGTACGCGGATGCGAGGATAAGTACTTCCTTTTTCTAACCAGAGTCTCATGTAGGGTGAGCTGGACTGGAGAGCTGGAGATCGTGGAACTTTCGGGTGTGCCGGTGTACATGGCAGACTGAGAGACGGTTGGAGACGGTATTGTTTCCGCCGGTGCCCTAGATGCAATATTTCCTCCTACAAAACTGGTGATTCCCTGACCCTGACTGCTTTTGGCTGGCAAAGAAACCTGCACAGATACTGCCTGTGGTGCGGAAAATGGTGGCCTTACAGTGACGGAAGGGATGTTGCGTTGCTGACTAGCTTCATTGGCCGAGGGTGCTACAACCTTGAGGGACGTTTGGTAGTTAGTCCAGGCTTGAAAATGCATGGTGGTTAAGTGTCTATGCATGCAACTAGTATTTAGACTTTTCAGATTCTGACCTCTGCTTAAGCTAGTTGAACATTTTTGACAGATGACTTTGCGCTGATCAGTTGGATGTTGTTTAAAAAAATGCCAGACTGCACTCTTCCTAGACTCGGATCCCTTTTCAGGGATTGCAGACTGAGCTTTAACCGGATGGCAACGCTGTGCTCCAACAGGTTTTGGCTTTGACACGCGTTTTGGGCCAGATACGGGCCCGGCAGATGTAACCTGTTGCGATGTTGATGCCTGCTGCGGCCCCTCCTCCACCTCCGCTTCTGAACTACTGCCGCCTGCACCCTGTTCCCCCAATGGCTGCCAATCGGGGTCAATAACTGGGTCATCTATTACCTCCTCTTCGAGCTCGTGTGCAACTTCGTCTGTGTCACTGTGTCGGTCGGTGGTATAGCGTTCGTGGCGGGGCAACATAGTCTCATCAGGGTCTGATTGTGGATCTGTACCCTGAGAGGGCAATGTGGTGGTCTGAGTCAAAGGAGCAGCATAGTACTCTGGCTGTGGCTGTGCATCAGTGCACTCCATGTCAGAATATACTTGTAATGGGCATGGCCTGTTAAATGTTTCACTTTCTAAGCCAGGGACGGTATGTGTAAAGAGCTCCATGGAGTGACCCGTTGTGTCGCCTGCTGCATCCTTCTCTCTTGTTGTAGTTTTTGCTGAGGAGGACAAGGAAGCGACTTGTCCCTGACCGTGAACATCCACAAGCGACGCGCTGCTTTTACATTTACCAGTTTCGGAAGAGGAGGCAAAAGAGCTAGAGGCTGAGTCTGCAATGTAAGCCAAAACTTGCTGTTGCTGCTCCGCCTTTAAAAGCGGTTTTCCTACTCCCAGAAAAGAGAGCGTTCGAGGCCTTGTGTAGCCTGACGACGAAACTGGCTCCACAGCTCCAGACTTAGGTGGAATATTTTTATCCCCACGACCACCTGATGCTCCTCTACCACTACCATCATTACCAGCTGACAATGAACGCCCACGACGACCTCTTGCACCAGACTTCCTCATTGTTTTAAAATCTTAACCAAAGTAACTTTATTTGTTGCTGTCAAACAACTTACACGGTGAGCTATAACTTCAGTATGATTTCAATATCCCTTAACAGGTTGGTGAGACCACAAGGAAAATCAGGCACAATGTTACACACTCTGTTTTCTGTGGCACAAAATCACAGAGATGACACACACGCAGGACTGTCACTCAAGCACTAATGTCAATATTAATCTCCCACCTAATTTATTTTTTTTTTTTTCTCAGGGAGACTTTAGAAACCAAATAATATTAAAAAAAAAAAAAAAAAAGGCTTTCTATGGCCCACAATTAGAGAGAGAGAGGTGGCACACCCAGGAGTCAAGACTGGCACACAAGCTGAGAGGGCAATATTACTCTCCCACTGTTTTTTTATGTATTTTTTGTTTTTTCAGGGAGACTTTAGAAACCCAATAATATTTTAAAAAAAAAATAAATAGGCTTTCTATGGCCCACTGAATGAGAGGGAGAGAGGTGGCACACCCAGGAGTCAAGACTGGCACACAAGCTGAAAGGGCAATATTACTCTCCCACTGTTTTTTTAGGTTTTTTTTTTTTTTTCAGGGAGACTTTAGAAACCCAATAATATTTTAAAAAAAAAATAAATAGGCTTTCTATGGCCCACTGAATGAAAGGGAGAGAGGTGGCACACCCAGGAGTCAAGACTGGCACACAAGCTGAAAGGGCAATATTACTCTCCCACTGTTTTTTTATGTATTTTTTGTTTTTTCAGGGAGACTTTAGAAACCCAATAATATTTAAAAAAAAAAATAAATAGGCTTTCTATGGCCCACTGAATGAGAGGGAGAGAGGTGGCACACCCAGGAGTCAAGACTGGCACACAAGCTGAAAGGGCAATATTACTCTCCCACTGTTTTTTTAGGTTTTTTTTTTTTTTTCAGGGAGACTTTAGAAACCAAATAATATAAAAAAAAAAAAAAAAAAAAAATAGGCTTGCTATAGCCCACTGAATGAGAGATAGCACACACAGCAGTGGCACACAAGCCCTGACTGAGGCCAATATTTTTCTCCCACTGATTGATGTAGTGTTTTTGTGTTGAGGTAGAATTTAGAACACAAATCACGGAAAAAATAAATAGGCTTTCTATGGCCCACTGAATGAAAGGGAGAGAGGTGGCACACCCAGGAGTCAAGACTGGCACACAAGCTGAAAGGGCAATATTACTCTCCCACTGTTTTTTTATGTATTTTTTGTTTTTTCAGGGAGACTTTAGAAACCCAATAATATTTAAAAAAAAAAATAAATAGGCTTTCTATGGCCCACTGAATGAGAGGGAGAGAGGTGGCACACCCAGGAGTCAAGACTGGCACACAAGCTGAAAGGGCAATATTACTCTCCCACTGTTTTTTTAGGTTTTTTTTTTTTTTTTCAGGGAGACTTTAGAAACCCAATAATATTTTAAAAAAAAAATAAATAGGCTTTCTATGGCCCACTGAATGAGAGGGAGAGAGGTGGCACACCCAGGAGTCAAGACTGGCACACAAGCTGAAAGGGCAATATTACTCTCCCACTGTTTTTTTAGGTTTTTTTTTTTTTTTCAGGGAGACTTTAGAAACCCAATAATATTTAAAAAAAAAAATAAATAGGCTTTCTATGGCCCACTGAATGAAAGGGAGAGAGGTGGCACACCCAGGAGTCAAGACTGGCACACAAGCTGAAAGGGCAATATTACTCTCCCACTGTTTTTTTATGTATTTTTTGTTTTTTCAGGGAGACTTTAGAAACCCAATAATATTTTTAAAAAAAAATAAATAGGCTTTCTATGGCCCGCTGAATGAGAGGGAGAGAGGTGGCACACCCAGGAGTCAAGACTGGCACACAAGCTGAAAGGGCAATATTATTCTCCCACTGTTTTTTTAGGTTTTTTTTTTTTTTTCAGGGAGAATTAGAAACCAAATAATATTAAAAAAAAAAAATAAATAGGCTTTCTATGGCCCACTGAATGAGAGGGAGAGAGGTGGCACACCCAGGAGTCAAGACTGGCACACAAGCTGAAAGGGCAATATTACTCTCCCACTGTTTTTTTAGGTTTTTTTTTTTTTTTCAGGGAGACTTTAGAAACCAAATAATATTAAAAAAAAAAAAAAAAAAAAAAAAAAAATAGGCTTGCTATAGCCCACTGAATGAGAGATAGCACACACAGCAGTGGCACACAAGCCCTGACTGAGGCCAATATTTTTCTCCCACTGATTGATGTAGTGTTTTTGTGTTGAGGTAGAATTTAGAACACAAATCACGGAAAAAATAAATAGGCTTTCTATGGCCCACTGAATGAAAGGGAGAGAGGTGGCACACCCAGGAGTCAAGACTGGCACACAAGCTGAAAGGGCAATATTACTCTCCCACTGTTTTTTTATGTATTTTTTGTTTTTTCAGGGAGACTTTAGAAACCCAATAATATTTTTTAAAAAAAATAAATAGGCTTTCTATGGCCCACTGAATGAGAGGGAGAGAGGTGGCACACCCAGGAGTCAAGACTGGCACACAAGCTGAAAGGGCAATATTACTCTCCCACTGTTTTTTTAGGTTTTTTTTTTTTTTCAGGGAGACTTTAGAAACCCAATAATATTTAAAAAAAAAAATAAATAGGCTTTCTATGGCCCACTGAATGAGAGGGAGAGAGGTGGCACACCCAGGAGTCAAGACTGGCACACAAGCTGAAAGGGCAATATTACTCTCCCACTGTTTTTTTAGGTTTTTTTTTTTTTTTCAGGGAGACTTTAGAAACCAAATAATATAAAAAAAAAAAAAAAAAAAAAATAGGCTTGCTATAGCCCACTGAATGAGAGATAGCACACACAGCAGTGGCACACAAGCCCTGACTGAGGCCAATATTTTTCTCCCACTGATTGATGTAGTGTTTTTGTGTTGAGGTAGAATTTAGAACACAAATCACGGAAAAAATAAATAGGCTTTCTATGGCCCACTGAATGAAAGGGAGAGAGGTGGCACACCCAGGAGTCAAGACTGGCACACAAGCTGAAAGGGCAATATTACTCTCCCACTGTTTTTTTATGTATTTTTTGTTTTTTCAGGGAGACTTTAGAAACCCAATAATATTTAAAAAAAAAAATAAATAGGCTTTCTATGGCCCACTGAATGAGAGGGAGAGAGGTGGCACACCCAGGAGTCAAGACTGGCACACAAGCTGAAAGGGCAATATTACTCTCCCACTGTTTTTTTAGGTTTTTTTTTTTTTTTTCAGGGAGACTTTAGAAACCCAATAATATTTTAAAAAAAAAATAAATAGGCTTTCTATGGCCCACTGAATGAGAGGGAGAGAGGTGGCACACCCAGGAGTCAAGACTGGCACACAAGCTGAAAGGGCAATATTACTCTCCCACTGTTTTTTTAGGTTTTTTTTTTTTTTTCAGGGAGACTTTAGAAACCCAATAATATTTAAAAAAAAAAATAAATAGGCTTTCTATGGCCCACTGAATGAAAGGGAGAGAGGTGGCACACCCAGGAGTCAAGACTGGCACACAAGCTGAAAGGGCAATATTACTCTCCCACTGTTTTTTTATGTATTTTTTGTTTTTTCAGGGAGACTTTAGAAACCCAATAATATTTTTAAAAAAAAATGAATAGGCTTTCTATGGCCCGCTGAATGAGAGGGAGAGAGGTGGCACACCCAGGAGTCAAGACTGGCACACAAGCTGAAAGGGCAATATTATTCTCCCACTGTTTTTTTAGGTTTTTTTTTTTTTTTCAGGGAGAATTAGAAACCAAATAATATTAAAAAAAATAAATAAATAGGCTTTCTATGGCCCACTGAATGAGAGGGAGAGAGGTGGCACACCCAGGAGTCAAGACTGGCACACAAGCTGAAAGGGCAATATTACTCTCCCACTGTTTTTTTAGGTTTTTTTTTTTTTTTCAGGGAGACTTTAGAAACCAAATAATATTAAAAAAAAAAAAAAAAAAAAAAAAAATAGGCTTGCTATAGCCCACTGAATGAGAGATAGCACACACAGCAGTGGCACACAAGCCCTGACTGAGGCCAATATTTTTCTCCCACTGATTGATGTAGTGTTTTTGTGTTGAGGTAGAATTTAGAACACAAATCACGGAAAAAATAAATAGGCTTTCTATGGCCCACTGAATGAAAGGGAGAGAGGTGGCACACCCAGGAGTCAAGACTGGCACACAAGCTGAAAGGGCAATATTACTCTCCCACTGTTTTTTTATGTATTTTTTGTTTTTTCAGGGAGACTTTAGAAACCCAATAATATTTTTTAAAAAAAATAAATAGGCTTTCTATGGCCCACTGAATGAGAGGGAGAGAGGTGGCACACCCAGGAGTCAAGACTGGCACACAAGCTGAAAGGGCAATATTACTCTCCCACTGTTTTTTTAGGTTTTTTTTTTTTTTCAGGGAGACTTTAGAAACCAAATAATATTAAAAAAAAAAAAAAAAAAATAGGCTTGCTATAGCCCACTGAATGAGAGATAGCACACACAGCAGTGGCACACAAGCCCTGACTGAGGCCAATATTTTTCTCCCACTGATTGATGTAGTGTTTTTGTGTTGAGGTAGATTTTAGAACACAAATCACGGAAAAAATAAATAGGCTTTCTATGGCCCACTCAGTGAGAGATGGCACACACAGGGATGGCACTGTAGCAGAAATGCCAATCTTAATCTCCCACAAAAAAAAAAAAAAAAAAAAAAAAAAACTGTCCTACAATTACTATCTCCCTGCAGTAATGTAAGCCAGGTATGGCAGGCAGCAATAGGAGTGGACTGATGCACAAATTAAATAAAAAGTGTGGACAAACAAAAAAGATAGCTGTGCAGAAAGGAAGGAACAAGAGGATATGTGCTTTGAAAAAAGCAGTTGGTTTCCACAGTGGCGTACACACAGCAATACAGCTATCACGGAGCCTTCTAGGGCAGCCCAATGAGCTACAGCGCTGAGGGGAAAAAAAAAAAAAAATAGCTTCCACAGTCCCTGCACACCGAAGGTGGTGTTGGACAGTGGAAATCGCTGCAGCACAAGCGGTTTGGTGGTTAGTGGACCCTGCCTAACGCTCTCCCTGCTTCTGACGAAGCGGCAGCAACCTCTCCCTAAGCTCAGATCAGCAGCAGTAAGATGGCGGTCGGCGGGAACGCCCCTTTATAGCCCCTGTGACGCCGCAGACAGCAAGCCAATCACTGCAATGCCCTTCTCTAAGATGGTGGGGACCAGGATCTATGTCATCACGCTGCCCACACTCTGCGTTCACCTTCATTGGCTGAGAAATGGCGCTTTTCGCGTCATTGAAACGCGACTTTGGCGCGAAAGTCGCGTACCGCATGGCCGACAAGCACAGGGGTCGGATCGGGTTTCATGAGACGCCGACTTAGCCAAAAGTCGGCGACTTTTGAAAATGATCGACCCGTTTCGCTCAACCCTAGTGGTTCCTCCTCTAGCAGAATGTAGTTTGTATCAGTCTCTACAAATATCTGCTGGGGACCTAATCTGCTTCAAACTTTGGGTACGTTGGATATGCATATGACAGGGGCTGCTCTAATGTTTACACCATTTAATCGTATACACTTCTTGTAGGTGCACATATCAACAGGTTCCTATGCAGTTTTACAGAACACATCCACCCGTTCCCCATGTACTCATCTGCTTGTGCTGCTCGTCATTACAGTTGCAGTATTTTTGCCCGATGAGTAAACTTCAGGATGCCTTTGCGGTTCTCTAAAGGATCCGCTTCATGCTTTCCTTCCTTTCTTATGCCTCCCGACGCGTTTCTACCTATGCGGGTTCATCAGGGGATCAATGGCATTGTTATGGCTATCGCTGGTCCACTTACCAGCGAGCGTACTTTATAGCAGAGGAATACCGGTCTCCATACTGGCTCACTTCCGGACGCCAGTCCCATTTCCGGCATTTGTGCGCGCGCGCGCATGTATCTCGTGCCCGCGCGTGCACGTTGTAAACCTTTTGTATTTCTTGTAACTATGGCACGTGCACTATGTTGCTGCGTGCATGGTATCCACGGCAACCTAGACGCTATTACTACGCGTCCGTCATCATTTCCGGTTTTCCGGGTATCATTGCAACTGAACTTAAATGTAAAGATAACCTGGTGAGCACCAATTTCTAGTGCCACATTACATGGTTTAACTTTCATTCTTTAATTAACGGGTACAGACTCGGACCCTCGAGCCAATATAATAGTGTGTACGGGTAAAGTGCTATCCACATTTTCTATACGCCATCATGGCCCCTGGCTTTTTTAGGAAGTGGTGCTATTCAATGGGTCCCCTTCATGAAACCAGTTTCTTTTTAGAGGCTATAACCATAATTATCATACAACACCTATTTAAGGTTATATATATCGAGTTGGTCCTTGATGGTAGAATTAGGTTTTATAAAGATACTTTCTAATTTATTATTGATACATGGACCCTCGAATCAGTATGATGTCATACATGGGTGATGTTGTTCCCGTGTCTTCTATATATCATCCTGCATATTGGCCTTTCAGAAAAATGTCCATTTTTTGCCTAAGGTTCCTTATAGCTGCAGTCATGATGGTTATAGCGTGTGACAAGTTAGAATTATGTATGTGTCGGTGATGGACGGGGACATTCTGTTTTGTTTGATTGATTGAGGGATGGTCATACTAGGTGCTTAAGAGTTCCTCATGTGGTGACACGACAGATCTTATGTATTAGGAATGATAGGCATAGGGTGCATACTTATCCTGGCCCTATTGCGCCCTTACTCAGCTCTTCCCTGCCTCACGCGGAGGTTGACACCTATTCCTGCGCATTGGCGCCCCCACTCGACGACGGCTCTCCCTATAGACTAGAAGCCCTGTTGGTGCCTCAATTTTATAAGAAGGAAGAAAAGCTGAGTTGGTCGTTAAGACCCTGTGGTGCAATGGTTTGTAGTCTAAAAATCCATTTGCTTTCTCTTTGTAGGATGTTTCTATCCCAGTCTCCTCCTCTAGACGGCTGGTATACTCTATCTATCCCCATAAATTTCGCTACTTTAAAGTTGCCTTGGTGCACCCTATTGATATGGTTTGCCACTGCGGTGTTTCTCCCTTTTTGAGTATCTCCATAGTGTTCGCCCACCCTCCTCCTGAGTTCTCTACTCGTTTTACCCACATACTCCACTCCACATTCGCAAGTCATCTTGTAAACCACTCCATTGGTCTTACAGTTTATAAAGTGGTTTATACGGTACGTTTTTCTCGTTACATTACTCGCAAATTCAGTCCCTTGACTTAGGGACGCACAATACTTGCATTTGCCACATTTGTAACAGCCTTTCACTTTCTCACCCAACCATGTTGGACCCACTTTTGGGGGAGGGGGGGTAAAGTGGCTGTGGACTACCCTATCTTTAATAGAGCGGCCCTTTCTGAATGTGATTTGTGGGGTGGGGGTAATGATTTCTTTTAAGTCCTTATCCATTTGGAGTATGGGCCAGTGCTTTTTTAGAATTTGTCTCATATCTGATGCTCCGTTTGTGTACTTTGTGATTAGTCTAATTTGCTGGTCCCCTTCTTTCTTGGGGGTGGGTTTAAGGAGATCCTTCCTTTGTCTGTCTAAGGATGCATTATAAGCCTCTCTGAGTACTTTATCGGGATATCCTCGTTCCCGAAAACGCGCTCGAAGATCATCCGCCTGTCTCTGGTACATCTGAGGTTCAGAGCAATTTCTACGAATCCTCTGGTACTGCCCCTTTGGAATGCCTTTCTTAAGGGCGAGGGGATGATTGGATTCCCATCTTAACAGGGAGTTAGACGCTGTCGGTTTCCTATAGGTACTTGTGGTGACTTGCCCATCTTTCCCCCTTTCAATCGTTACGTCTAGGAACGGTAATTCGTTTCTCCCTATCTCGTAGGTGAAGTGTAGGCCCAGATCATTTACATTAAGATCTGTAACAAAGGCTTTGAAGGATTCCTCACTCCCCCTCCAGATAACGAACACGTCGTCAATGTAGCGCAGCCACATGACGACGTTGTCCTCCATGTCTGGCCTATCACCAAAAACTATGTTTTCCTCCCACCAGCCCAGGAGTAGATTGGCATACGAGGGGGCACAGGGGCTCCCCATCGCTGTGCCCCTGAGCTGGTGGAAGTAGGAGCCATCAAAGAGAAAGTAGTTTTTTGTTAGGCAAAATTCCAAAGCCCTTAATACAAAGTTGTTATGTTGGCGGAATTGGAGCCCTCTTGTGTTGAGAAAGTACTCCACAGCCATGATCCCTTTATTATGTGGGATCGAAGAATATAATGCTTCTACATCAATGGAGCATAGCAACATATCCACATCCAATACCACATTCTCTAGTTTTAGAAGAAGGTCTGTCGTGTCACGAGTGTAGGAACTTAAGGAGACCACAAAAGGTCGTAATACCTGGTCCACATAGAGTCCTAAGTTTTGTGTAAGGCTACCGATTCCTGAGACTATAGGTCTCCCTTTTAAAGGATTCGTGCCTTTGTGTATTTTAGGTACACTATAGAATGTCGGCACTATTGGGTGCGTGGGTATCAAAAAATCTCTTTCTTTGGCATCAATCAATTTATTATTGAAGGCTTCCCCCACTAAAGATTTTAGTTGTTCATGGTATGTTTTAGTTGGGTTTGCCTCTAGTTTCTCATACCCCATCTCTTTTTGAAGGAGAGAATAACATAGATCTTGGTACTGTTCCACGTCCATCACCACAACGTTTCCCCCCTTATCGGAGGGTTTTATAACTCTCTCATGATCTTTTTCTAGGTCACACAGGCTTTTCATCTCGTTTTTAGTAAGGTTATGGGCTCCTTTCCTTTTTACCTTTGATTCCAACTCTACCAAATCCTCTGTGACCAAATTTAGGAACACGTCTATAGGGCTCAAATCACTTGATACGGGTGGCATCCGTTTACTTTTGTTTTTAAGGTTAGTAAATGGTCCCTCCCCCATCTCGTTGGGATCAATGTCACTGAGGTGAAACAGAAACCTTACATCGTTTAGGAGGTCCTCGTCTATGCCTAGTTCAAGGCAGCGTTTTTTATCCTCATTAATAAAGTGTTTTTTCCACTTCAGTCTGCGTATAAACATATTTACGTCTTTTACTGCCTCGAAACTCTCGTAATCAGTGGTTGGAACAAAGGAAAGGCCTTTGCTCAATACTGCCATTTGTTCCCTACTAAGATTTTTTGAGGATAAATTAATTACGCGGTTGTTTATGAGGGGTTCCGAGGGTTGAACCGATTCCTCAGGGGGTAACTGAGGTCTAAAAAACGGTCTCCTTGTGGGGATCCTCTACCTGTTCCTCTACCTCCTCGTGCCCCTCCCCCCCTTCCCCTAGTCTTTCCTCTAGTATTTTTAGGGCGGGTATCAGAGTCTGAAAACTCCACCTCTGATGATGAGGGATCAGTTTCTTGTGGTTTAGGTGGTTTGGGGTTATGTAAGGAATACGCCTTATTGTCCCTAAAGTCCTGTAAGTCTCGCACAAAGAACTTGTGTTTCTTTTCCTTCAGGTGGTATTGGAATTTTTCTATTGTATTCTGTAGACTTTTTTCTTTATTACCGAATTCTGGTTCGGATGTAAATTTCTTTGTGACCTCGATTTGTTCTTTTAGGTTAACCTGGTGAGCACCAATTTCTAGTGCCACATTACATGGTTTAACTTTCATTCTTTAATTAACGGGTACAGACTCGGACCCTCGAGCCAATATAATAGTGTGTACGGGTAAAGTGCTATCCACATTTTCTATACGCCATCATGGCCCCTGGCTTTTTTAGGAAGTGGTGCTATTCAATGGGTCCCCTTCATGAAACCAGTTTCTTTTTAGAGGCTATAACCATAATTATCATACAACACCTATTTAAGGTTATATATATCGAGTTGGTCCTTGATGGTAGAATTAGGTTTTATAAAGATACTTTCTAATTTATTATTGATACATGGACCCTCGAATCAGTATGATGTCATACATGGGTGATGTTGTTCCCGTGTCTTCTATATATCATCCTGCATATTGGCCTTTCAGAAAAATGTCCATTTTTTGCCTAAGGTTCCTTATAGCTGCAGTCATGATGGTTATAGCGTGTGACAAGTTAGAATTATGTATGTGTCGGTGATGGACGGGGACATTCTGTTTTGTTTGATTGATTGAGGGATGGTCATACTAGGTGCTTAAGAGTTCCTCATGTGGTGACACGACAGATCTTATGTATTAGGAATGATAGGCATAGGGTGCATACTTATCCTGGCCCTATTGCGCCCTTACTCAGCTCTTCCCTGCCTCACGCGGAGGTTGACACCTATTCCTGCGCATTGGCGCCCCCACTCGACGACGGCTCTCCCTATAGACTAGAAGCCCTGTTGGTGCCTCAATTTTATAAGAAGGAAGAAAAGCTGAGTTGGTCGTTAAGACCCTGTGGTGCAATGGTTTGTAGTCTAAAAATCCATTTGCTTTCTCTTTGTAGGATGTTTCTATCCCAGTCTCCTCCTCTAGACGGCTGGTATACTCTATCTATCCCCATAAATTTCGCTACTTTAAAGTTGCCTTGGTGCACCCTATTGATATGGTTTGCCACTGCGGTGTTTCTCCCTTTTTGAGTATCTCCATAGTGTTCGCCCACCCTCCTCCTGAGTTCTCTACTCGTTTTACCCACATACTCCACTCCACATTCGCAAGTCATCTTGTAAACCACTCCCTTGGTCTTACAGTTTATAAAGTGGTTTATACGGTACGTTTTTCTCGTTACATTACTCGCAAATTCAGTCCCTTGACTTAGGGACGCACAATACTTGCATTTGCCACATTTGTAACAGCCTTTCACTTTCTCACCCAACCATGTTGGACCCACTTTTGGGGGAGGGGGGGTAAAGTGGCTGTGGACTACCCTATCTTTAATAGAGCGGCCCTTTCTGAATGTGATTTGTGGGGTGGGGGTAATGATTTCTTTTAAGTCCTTATCCATTTGGAGTATGGGCCAGTGCTTTTTTAGAATTTGTCTCATATCTGATGCTCCGTTTGTGTACTTTGTGATTAGTCTAATTTGCTGGTCCCCTTCTTTCTTGGGGGTGGGTTTAAGGAGATCCTTCCTTTGTCTGTCTAAGGATGCATTATAAGCCTCTCTGAGTACTTTATCGGGATATCCTCGTTCCCGAAAACGCGCTCGAAGATCATCCGCCTGTCTCTGGTACATCTGAGGTTCAGAGCAATTTCTACGAATCCTCTGGTACTGCCCCTTTGGAATGCCTTTCTTAAGGGCGAGGGGATGATTGGATTCCCATCTTAACAGGGAGTTAGACGCTGTCGGTTTCCTATAGGTACTTGTGGTGACTTGCCCATCTTTCCCCCTTTCAATCGTTACGTCTAGGAACGGTAATTCGTTTCTCCCTATCTCGTAGGTGAAGTGTAGGCCCAGATCATTTACATTAAGATCTGTAACAAAGGCTTTGAAGGATTCCTCACTCCCCCTCCAGATAACGAACATGTCGTCAATGTAGCGCAGCCACATGACGACGTTGTCCTCCATGTCTGGCCTATCACCAAAAACTATGTTTTCCTCCCACCAGCCCAGGAGTAGATTGGCATACGAGGGGGCACAGGGGCTCCCCATCGCTGTGCCCCTGAGCTGGTGGAAGTAGGAGCCATCAAAGAGAAAGTAGTTTTTTGTTAGGCAAAATTCCAAAGCCCTTAATACAAAGTTGTTATGTTGGCGGAATTGGAGCCCTCTTGTGTTGAGAAAGTACTCCACAGCCATGATCCCTTTATTATGTGGGATCGAAGAATATAATGCTTCTACATCAATGGAGCATAGCAACATATCCACATCCAATACCACATTCTCTAGTTTTAGAAGAAGGTCTGTCGTGTCACGAGTGTAGGAACTTAAGGAGACCACAAAAGGTCGTAATACCTGGTCCACATAGAGTCCTAAGTTTTGTGTAAGGCTACCGATTCCTGAGACTATAGGTCTCCCTTTTAAAGGATTCGTGCCTTTGTGTATTTTAGGTACACTATAGAATGTCGGCACTATTGGGTGCGTGGGTATCAAAAAATCTCTTTCTTTGGCATCAATCAATTTATTATTGAAGGCTTCCCCCACTAAAGATTTTAGTTGTTCATGGTATGTTTTAGTTGGGTTTGCCTCTAGTTTCTCATACCCCATCTCTTTTTGAAGGAGAGAATAACATAGATCTTGGTACTGTTCCACGTCCATCACCACAACGTTTCCCCCCTTATCGGAGGGTTTTATAACTCTCTCATGATCTTTTTCTAGGTCACACAGGCTTTTCATCTCGTTTTTAGTAAGGTTATGGGCTCCTTTCCTTTTTACCTTTGATTCCAACTCTACCAAATCCTCTGTGACCAAATTTAGGAACACGTCTATAGGGCTCAAATCACTTGATACGGGTGGCATCCGTTTACTTTTGTTTTTAAGGTTAGTAAATGGTCCCTCCCCCATCTCGTTGGGATCAATGTCACTGAGGTGAAACAGAAACCTTACATCGTTTAGGAGGTCCTCGTCTATGCCTAGTTCAAGGCAGCGTTTTTTATCCTCATTAATAAAGTGTTTTTTCCACTTCAGTCTGCGTATAAACATATTTACGTCTTTTACTGCCTCGAAACTCTCGTAATCAGTGGTTGGAACAAAGGAAAGGCCTTTGCTCAATACTGCCATTTGTTCCCTACTAAGATTTTTTGAGGATAAATTAATTACGCGGTTGTTTATGAGGGGTTCCGAGGGTTGAACCGATTCCTCAGGGGGTAACTGAGGTCTAAAAAACGGTCTCCTTGTGGGGATCCTCTACCTGTTCCTCTACCTCCTCGTGCCCCTCCCCCCCTTCCCCTAGTCTTTCCTCTAGTATTTTTAGGGCGGGTTTCCTATCCACAGGAATAGACACCAATACATGGATAAATGAGGCCAAAAGTGTGTTTTCAGAGGGCACCTTTACCCAGAAACGTTATACACCCTCCTTTAATGCAGCATTCAAAGAGCTAACTAAAGCATATAAGGACCAAATAACATCATGGTGGGAAGTACAAAGTCTGGATAACTATATCCGAGCAGGGATAGTACCCAGACATTTGAGGATAAATAACTCCCCAGGGTACAGATATAGAGGGACGGAATTCTACAAAAAGTGGGAAAAGGAGGCAACAGAAAGTTCCCTCAAACTTATGAAATTACTCCTTGATGAGGAGAGATTAATGTTAGTAGAATTGAATAATAACCTAAAAGAACAAATCGAGGTCACAAAGAAATTTACATCCGAACCAGAATTCGGTAATAAAGAAAAAAGTCTACAGAATACAATAGAAAAATTCCAATACCACCTGAAGGAAAAGAAACACAAGTTCTTTGTGCGAGACTTACAGGACTTTAGGGACAATAAGGCGTATTCCTTACATAACCCCAAACCACCTAAACCACAAGAAACTGATCCCTCATCATCAGAGGTGGAGTTTTCAGACTCTGATACCCGCCCTAAAAATACTAGAGGAAAGACTAGGGGAAGGGGGGGAGGGGCACGAGGAGGTAGAGGAACAGGTAGAGGATCCCCACAAGGAGACCGTTTTTTAGACCTCAGTTACCCCCTGAGGAATCGGTTCAACCCTCGGAACCCCTCATAAACAACCGCGTAATTAATTTATCCTCAAAAAATCTTAGTAGGGAACAAATGGCAGTATTGAGCAAAGGCCTTTCCTTTGTTCCAACCACTGATTACGAGAGTTTCGAGGCAGTAAAAGACGTAAATATGTTTATACGCAGACTGAAGTGGAAAAAACACTTTATTAATGAGGATAAAAAACGCTGCCTTGAACTAGGCATAGACGAGGACCTCCTAAACGATGTAAGGTTTCTGTTTCACCTCAGTGACATTGATCCCAACGAGATGGGGGAGGGACCATTTACTAACCTTAAAAACAAAAGTAAACGGATGCCACCCGTATCAAGTGATTTGAGCCCTATAGACGTGTTCCTAAATTTGGTCACAGAGGATTTGGTAGAGTTGGAATCAAAGGTAAAAAGGAAAGGAGCCCATAACCTTACTAAAAACGAGATGAAAAGCCTGTGTGACCTAGAAAAAGATCATGAGAGAGTTATAAAACCCTCCGATAAGGGGGGAAACGTTGTGGTGATGGACGTGGAACAGTACCAAGATCTATGTTATTCTCTCCTTCAAAAAGAGATGGGGTATGAGAAACTAGAGGCAAACCCAACTAAAACATACCATGAACAACTAAAATCTTTAGTGGGGGAAGCCTTCAATAATAAATTGATTGATGCCAAAGAAAGAGATTTTTTGATACCCACGCACCCAATAGTGCCGACATTCTATAGTGTACCTAAAATACACAAAGGCACGAATCCTTTAAAAGGGAGACCTATAGTCTCAGGAATCGGTAGCCTTACACAAAACTTAGGACTCTATGTGGACCAGGTATTACGACCTTTTGTGGTCTCCTTAAGTTCCTACACTCGTGACACGACAGACCTTCTTCTAAAACTAGAGAATGTGGTATTGGATGTGGATATGTTGCTATGCTCCATTGATGTAGAAGCATTATATTCTTCGATCCCACATAATAAAGGGATCATGGCTGTGGAGTACTTTCTCAACACAAGAGGGCTCCAATTCCGCCAACATAACAACTTTGTATTAAGGGCTTTGGAATTTTGCCTAACAAAAAACTACTTTCTCTTTGATGGCTCCTACTTCCACCAGCTCAGGGGCACAGCGATGGGGAGCCCCTGTGCCCCCTCGTATGCCAATCTACTCCTGGGCTGGTGGGAGGAAAACATAGTTTTTGGTGATAGGCCAGACATGGAGGACAACGTCGTCATGTGGCTGCGCTACATTGACGACGTGTTCGTTATCTGGAGGGGGAGTGAGGAATCCTTCAAAGCCTTTGTTACAGATCTTAATGTAAATGATCTGGGCCTACACTTCACCTACGAGATAGGGAGAAACGAATTACCGTTCCTAGACGTAACGATTGAAAGGGGGAAAGATGGGCAAGTCACCACAAGTACCTATAGGAAACCGACAGCGTCTAACTCCCTGTTAAGATGGGAATCCAATCATCCCCTCGCCCTTAAGAAAGGCATTCCAAAGGGGCAGTACCAGAGGATTCGTAGAAATTGCTCTGAACCTCAGATGTACCAGAGACAGGCGGATGATCTTCGAGCGCGTTTTCGGGAACGAGGATATCCCGATAAAGTACTCAGAGAGGCTTATAATGCATCCTTAGACAGACAAAGGAAGGATCTCCTTAAACCCACCCCCAAGAAAGAAGGGGACCAGCAAATTAGACTAATCACAAAGTACACAAACGGAGCATCAGATATGAGACAAATTCTAAAAAAGCACTGGCCCATACTCCAAATGGATAAGGACTTAAAAGAAATCATTACCCCCACCCCACAAATCACATTCAGAAAGGGCCGCTCTATTAAAGATAGGGTAGTCCACAGCCACTTTACCCCCCCTCCCCCAAAAGTGGGTCCAACATGGTTGGGTGAGAAAGTGAAAGGCTGTTACAAATGTGGCAAATGCAAGTATTGTGCGTCCCTAAGTCAAGGGACTGAATTTGCGAGTAATGTAACGAGAAAAACGTACCGTATAAACCACTTTATAAACTGTAAGACCAAGGGAGTGGTTTACAAGATGACTTGCGAATGTGGAGTGGAGTATGTGGGTAAAACGAGTAGAGAACTCAGGAGGAGGGTGGGCGAACACTATGGAGATACTCAAAAAGGGAGAAACACCGCAGTGGCAAACCATATCAATAGGGTGCACCAAGGCAACTTTAAAGTAGCAAAATTTATGGGGATAGATAGAGTATACCAGCCGTCTAGAGGAGGAGACTGGGATAGAAACATCCTACAAAGAGAAAGCAAATGGATTTTTAGACTACAAACCATTGCACCACAGGGTCTTAACGACCAACTCAGCTTTTCTTCCTTCTTATAAAATTGAGGCACCAACAGGGCTTCTAGTCTATAGGGAGAGCCGTCGTCGAGTGGGGGCGCCAATGCGCAGGAATAGGTGTCAACCTCCGCGTGAGGCAGGGAAGAGCTGAGTAAGGGCGCAATAGGGCCAGGATAAGTATGCACCCTATGCCTATCATTCCTAATACATAAGATCTGTCGTGTCACCACATGAGGAACTCTTAAGCACCTAGTATGACCATCCCTCAATCAATCAAACAAAACAGAATGTCCCCGTCCATCACCGACACATACATAATTCTAACTTGTCACACGCTATAACCATCATGACTGCAGCTATAAGGAACCTTAGGCAAAAAATGGACATTTTTCTGAAAGGCCAATATGCAGGATGATATATAGAAGACACGGGAACAACATCACCCATGTATGACATCATACTGATTCGAGGGTCCATGTATCAATAATAAATTAGAAAGTATCTTTATAAAACCTAATTCTACCATCAAGGACCAACTCGATATATATAACCTTAAATAGGTGTTGTATGATAATTATGGTTATAGCCTCTAAAAAGAAACTGGTTTCATGAAGGGGACCCATTGAATAGCACCACTTCCTAAAAAAGCCAGGGGCCATGATGGCGTATAGAAAATGTGGATAGCACTTTACCCGTACACACTATTATATTGGCTCGAGGGTCCGAGTCTGTACCCGTTAATTAAAGAATGAAAGTTAAACCATGTAATGTGGCACTAGAAATTGGTGCTCACCAGGTTATCTTTACATTTAAGTTCAGTTGCAATGATACCCGGAAAACCGGAAATGATGACGGACGCGTAGTAATAGCGTCTAGGTTGCCGTGGATACCATGCACGCAGCAACATAGTGCACGTGCCATAGTTACAAGAAATACAAAAGGTTTACAACGTGCACGCGCGGGCACGAGATACATGCGCGCGCGCGCACAAATGCCGGAAATGGGACTGGCGTCCGGAAGTGAGCCAGTATGGAGACCGGTATTCCTCTGCTATAAAGTACGCTCGCTGGTAAGTGGACCAGCGATAGCCATAACAATGCCATTGATCCCCTGATGAACCCGCATAGGTAGAAACGCGTCGGGAGGCATAAGAAAGGAAGGAAAGCATGAAGCGGATCCTTTAGAGAACCGCAAAGGCATCCTGAAGTTTACTCATCGGGCAAAAATACTGCAACTGTAATGACGAGCAGCACAAGCAGATGAGTACATGGGGAACGGGTGGATGTGTTCTGTAAAACTGCATAGGAACCTGTTGATATGTGCACCTACAAGAAGTGTATACGATTAAATGGTGTAAACATTAGAGCAGCCCCTGTCATATGCATATCCAACGTACCCAAAGTTTGAAGCAGATTAGGTCCCCAGCAGATATTTGTAGAGACTGATACAAACTACATTCTGCTAGAGGAGGAACCACCATTCACTAGAGCCTAGACCCCTAGCAATAAGGGAATAGGATAGGCAGTCCCAAGCAACCAGTATAGTGCAAAAAGAGAGGGGCACCTTCCTATATTAATCCTAAGAGGAGCTAGGACAGTGACGTTCCTTTTTAAATTTGTGAGTTTTATATGTACTGTATGTCAGCACCTGCACTACACGTAACACTATTTTGTTATTAGTTTTTAAACAAAGGAACCAAGTAAAGGTTATGTTTTAAGTGTAACATTTATTTATACAAAAGCCTGCTATTCAAATATTTTTTTCCCTATTTTCCACCTCTAAAACCTGGGTGCGCCTTATAGTCCGGTGCGTCCTATAGTCCGAAAAATACGGTATATAGCGCAAAATAATTTTTCATATGCTGGTTCTACCTAATATTATTTGCCTCTAACAAGAGCAGATTTATACATTATGGTAGTCGATGAAACCCTCCCTATTTCCCCCTAATCTTACAGTTTGTTCCTAATACTAAACTATGATTTTTAATGTGTTATCAAAAAAAAATAATAATATATAATGTCACCAAAAAAAATGTGTCAATAAAAAAGTACTACATGGTATAACCCGTTAGGGAATGCACCATATCTATATTAGTACTCCTAAGGATTTTTGTGAGAATGACACTAGCAGTGGCCCAGTGTACTATCACTCAACCCAAGGTACCTTATTTAATAGTGATAATGCCCGTATGCAACAGCATTTATCAAGTACCAAAACAAATAAACAGGTAACCTTGGTTGCATTAATATCAGCAGGTATCACAGAGTAAAGGGGTAAGGTCAATTGGAAAAATTAGTAAACGAATATATAAATATTGGAACAGTCTCACCAATTGTCAAGGAGTCAGGACAGGTAAGGTGGAGCCCAAGCTTGCTGGAATGGAGGAATCCATCAGCCGCAGCATCGGGAGACAATGCCCTGTCAATCCCTAAGGGGCTATCAATAAGACTGAATCCCCGAGCTCCTGCCCTTACAAGGGCAGTCCACATCTACCCCTAAAGTTTAACATGCCCTGCACTCTCCCTATTTAGGTGTCCCAACGTGTTTCTTTTCATGCCGGATCATCAGGGGACTAGCTTGTATGGGAGAAAAAGTGCTACATAAAGAATCTAGCGACCTGCCACCCTCTATGCTATACTGCAGAGAGTGGGAGGAACCGTTACTTCCCCTTAAATAGTGTGCTGCAAGGCATCAATGGCCTATCACCTACCAAACGTAAATCATGTGATAGGCCTGATTAAACAAATGGTATATGCGGCGGTTACAATCGATGGAAAACACGCCAAAAGATTTCCCCCAAAAAAATAATATGCAAATAGGAATAGGCAGACACACCGCAACACACCGTGGACCACAATGCACCCAGATTACCTGTTTGATCCCTTCTCACATGCTGAGAGACGCCGCAAATCCTTCGTGAAACCACGAGACCGGCAACTTCCGGTAACAACCGGAAGTTGACGTTACCAAGACAACAGAACGCCTGTCAGACTGCGCATGGAGCAAGGTATCAGCGTCTCAATAGAAACCTCCGCCAGTGGGCGGTAGAGAGTAAATGGCTGCTAAAGTATAACAAGACAGCGGTCCGAGAAGAAGCAATATAATGCTAACATATAAGGGCACGCAGTTTGCAACAAATGCCCGTATCCCCTAATAAGACCGCACATGTGCACATGTTAGAAACGGGCACAAGGGAAGGGAATCGATATGTTCCCAAGTGCCGATTGATCATTAAAGGCTAGTAAAAGCGACCAGGGAAAACTCCTGCGTTTACAAATCCAGATACCTAGTATTATAAGGCAATTGCTCGTATCCACAGCACATGCGCACATATAAGACTCATTAACCAGCATATAGAGAGCTGAACCTCGTTAAATCCCCACACAGTGTTATATGGGAATGCTCTAGATGGGAAAACATCACTAAACAATTAATGTGCCCCATATTAAATTTATATAGTTGAGGCCATAATGATATCAGTTAATAAAAATGCAAATCCCAAAAAGGTGACAAAGAGGGAAGGATTTATGAAGAGGTACACTCTTATGTGTAAAATGACACTTGGATATCAATAGGGAAGTTCAAGCAGAAACTTCAAATAAAGCATCCATAACTGATTTGGTCATTAAGACCATAAGGTGAAACAGTGTTCAAATAAAATATCCATTTTGCCTCCTTCTGTAACAGCAACTGGTCCCAGTTGCCCCCTCGCATAGGTGCGGAAACTTTTTCTATGGCTACAAAGCGTAGATTTTTTGCTTGTCCATTATGCACATGGTTAACGTGTCGAGACACTGATGTGTCCCTATTGTGCTCAACATCACCAATATGCTCACCAATTCTCTTTTTAAATTCTCTGATGGTCTTGCCAATGTATTCCAAACCACAGGTGCATGAGGCCCTATAAATGACCCCCTTTGTACTACAGTTAATGAACTGCTTGATTTGATATTTCTTACCTGTCACATTACTTACAAAGGATTTACTTGGATCTACATACTGGCAAGCCGTACAATGACCACATCTGTGGCACCCTGTGACATTACTTTTAAGCCACGTACTCGTTGGAGAAACCGTAAAATGGCTATGGACAATTGTCTTGTAGCGAACGAGTTTTTCTGTAGGCGATGGTAGGAGCATCACCAAAATGTTCTGAGATATCCGGATCCATTTGGAGAACTGGCTAGTGTCTCCGAAGAATGTCCCTGACACGAATTGCACCATTATCATAGGTAGTAATATACCGGGAAACAGTATCATCCTGTCTCTTAGATACAGGATTCAACAACTCACTGCAGTCCCTACTCTTTGCCTCATGATATGCCTTACTCAAAACACTATGAGGATAGCCTCTAGCTAGAAGTCTCTCTCTCAACTCTCGAGACTGTGTCTCGAAGGTACGGCTATCTGAACAATTTCTCCGAACAAGAAGGTATTGCCCTTTCGGGATACCCTTCTTAAGATGTGCCGGATGATGGCTATTTCAATGTAAGAGCGAGTTGGTTGCTGTTGGCTTTCTAAACGTAGATGTGATTAGTTCACCATTTTCGCACTTAGTAATAAGAATATCCAAAAATGATAGAGTACAGGCATCAATGACTGATGTACGGAGTTCACTCCATTTTTTAATCAGACAGCTTAGGACGAACATCTATCCTGCTCAATCTGGGGCAAACCAATAAGAAACCATATCTGCTTCCAAAAGGCAGCTTACACTCGCAGTATCCACAGATTACACCACCAACTATCTATCAATATTGATCCTCAACTGGTTACGCCACCTTGTGTCACCCCAGTAAGTATAATTGTAGACATATCATTATACTATATTGCTCTGAATTAGTGCCATCATAAAAGTCTCACTAAAAGTCTTGTCAGTAAAAACTCTTTTCTATATAGTGGAGAACATACTCCATTCCAACAAATCCTGGGACCATTACATTTTTGAACCAAGTACTTTTCACCAGCCCCGGATTTTTTGGCGCAATCACAGTAAGTTTTTCGTTATTTATATATCCCATATATTCACAGAATTACTCCTCTACTACTATTGTTACTTTATGCATATAGAGCAGCGCAGTGATGAATTTTGATTTTTAAAATAGAAAGGTGCTATAAAAATAGGGAACCAATTCCAAGGTATGCATACAAAAGGAAAACAATTGGACAATCTTTGCTGCTAAACCTTGCATGCTATGTTAAGTTTGAAGTCCTGTCCATTGCACTGTGCTAATACATAATGACAACTATAAGGTGCATTTTTTTGTCTAAAGACATGTTTATATTGTGGAAAGCTGAGTGCAAGACCACTGTTACCTGCCAATGTAAACTGCTATGCATATGATGACGTCCCTCTGCCCCGACGTCCGATTCGCTCTGCTTCTTTGGGAGGAAGTCATAATTGTCATTATGTGTTAGCACAGTTCAGTTGGATAGGACTTCAAACTGAGCATAGCATGCAAGGTTAAGCAGCAAAGATTGTCTGATTGTCTTCCTTTTATATTGTGGACTTTAAATGACAGCTATAGTGAATTTCTGCACAGCCTTTATATATTAACTTAGTGCAATGCACACCTCGGAATTGGTTTCCTATTTTTATAGCATCTTTCAATTTTAATTGTTTTTAGTAATTATGCTAATAAAAAAATAATTTTTAATACCAAAAAAAGTGCTACATTTTTTACCTGGGCGATTCCCAACATTATGTAATATGAGTGATTAATGACTGTTGACAAAGCAGACAAGAAGAAGAAGAAGAGCTGCTCTGCTGACATGGAGCAGCTGTATCGCTGGAAAGAGCAGTCAGTAACCACTCTGAGCAAGCGCTGCGTAACAACTGGTAGGTAGTTGCCTGTGTTAGCAACTACTTGCCTGTTTTTAGGCACATATTAACAACAGCAAAAATAATAATAATAATACAATTTCAGGATATCACTTTTAACATATAAACATGGCCTTACTATACCGTTTAATGTCAATTTCTTAGAGATTCAGAATGAAATTTCTATGTTCAATAGGTTTCTCAAAGAGACAGGTTTTATTAAAATATTCTAACAGATGTAAAAAAAGGAAAAAAAATGAATATATCCATGCTCTATTCCAGGGAATTAGCTCTCTTATTCATCTCCCTTGTTCTAAGAGTAAAAGCATTAAAGGGTACATATGAATAATTTAGTCCAAACCATCAGAAATATAGCACTGAGCATGAAATACAGAGGTGTCACCCACTGTTGGCAGTATCTGATTCAATGCTCAAACATGAGTCATTCTGTCTGCTAACTAGCAAACAGATCACTTAAAAAGGATTTATTAAGAAGCCTGAGTAAATAAAGTTAATAGGAAATAATGAGATTTATATTTTTTTGTTATATATAAAAACACAAGAAAAAAGATTGTTTCCCTGCATATCAATAATCATGAAGCCCTACTTTTTTTATATTGTCAGGTTTAAGCAAAACTGACAGCCGAGCTGACAAGAGCAAGCAGTCATCGCTACGTATCAAGCACGGTGACATAATCAGTTACTAAAGAAGTAAAACATTTTAGATTTAAAAAAAAAAAAGAATTTTAATGGCTTATCTTTCCTAAAGCAGACACAGCAATTACGCTGATTGCAAAATAACGTAATTACAATGTAAAGAATAATCCCAAGTGAACCAAAATATATTAAATTACAGTATATGCAAATAAGGATCTAACTATACTCTCTATATAATGCATTTCATTTGTTTCTATGTGCAAAACCCTGTTTCCTTGTTTGTCATTTTACACAGAATGGTGATTAAAGTAGCAGAGCCACAGGGGACTGAAATCTAATACAACGATAATTGCTATTTTAGGTAGAATAGTAATTAAAGCAAAGCAGACACAAGAGGTTAAAACCTCTACACAAGGATATATGCTGTTTTTGTTTAGTTGTGCAATATATTATGGTGAAAAAAGCATTAACTGATCTAAAATGTGGAAAAATATATGTATATAAAATCTCTTTACTCGGGTACATTCAGTACAATAATGTTTATGGTTGGTGAGCTCTTGAGACATAACATGACAAAGCAGCTTATATGGCAATTTGTATCAGGTATGACCAAAAAATCCTCTTTATTTCAATTATATTTCACGTGAGTAAATGAAAGATAGAAATAACTGCAGAGAAAAGAACGGATACATGAGGCCGGTTTCACACTTCCTGATATTTCCAGTACCGGAGATATCAGTGTCCGTGTGTCTGTGTGTGTACAACGTGCAGCACACTTGTGGCAACCGTGTGCCACCCATGTGCCGCATCAGTACCACACAAACAGCCACCAGGGAGGTAGCGCTACTGTAAGCGCTGTTCCCCTGCAGCTGGTGCTGAACGCGGCTGTCATCCATTCTCCACTGCTTGGCCGGCAAGCAGCACGAGCACAGGAGAATGAATGAATGATATGCAGCGGGCACAAGCTCAGTAACTAGCGCTGATGACATTGAGTCAGTACTCACTACCGGCATGAACTTCTGTGACCTCAGGACCATGGGAGAATGCAAGTGATGAGGTCACAGCAGTTCAAGCTCTGTCACAGTAACCTCATCACTTGCATTCTCCTGAGGTCACAGGAGTTCATGCCGGCAGCGAGCACAGACGTCACGGCTAGTTACTGAGCCTGCGCCCACTGCGTATCATTCATTCCCCAGTAGATTACAGTTGGGCCGGTCACATTAGCACTGCTCCCGGTTGTAAACTGTCTGTCCCCTAGATATGGATTACGGCGTGGGACTGACTGAACGCTGGACAGTTATGGGTATATTGTTGGTTTATTATTTTTATTTTTTCACAGGAGATCAAGGGCATTGCTTGGATTACCAGTACAATAAAAATGGCAAAACTGTGTGGTGTATGATTTCAATAAAATACTTTATTCTTCCGGTGTGCTGTTTATTTAACCGTTTACTAACTATAGGATTAGTAATGTAAAGTTGTCTTATTGACACCTCTCCATTACTAAGCTGGGCATAATGTCACCTTACAATAGGAAGGTGACATTAAACCCCCATTACCCCACTTGCCACAGCTACAGGGCAAGTGGGAAGAACCTGGCAAAGCTCCAGAATTGGCACATCTAATAGATGCGCCTTTTCTGGGTAGCTGCAGGCTGCTGTTTTTAGGTTGGGGGGCCCATATTCATGGTCCCTTACCAGCCTGAGAATAGCAGCCCGCACCTGTGAGTTTTGCTGGGTTGGTTTAAAAACATAGGAAGACCCCACATTGGGTTTTTCATTCATTTGCCCCTGCTCACGCTGCTCGTCGGAAGACCAGGGGTGAATGGATGAAAGCCGTATTTTCCGTGCTCACGTGTGTGGCACGTTTTGCGACCCGTGTGTCTGGGTGAGAACGGACATGTCTGCGTGTTTTGCACTTGGACACACGGTCCATGAAAACATGCTGACATGTGCATAGACCCATATCAGTGTCTCCACTACATGAGAAAACTGTCACCACACGTACCGGAGACACTGATGTGTGAAACCGGCCTTAGAAGAAGCAATCTACATCATGCTGTCTCAGATCAAGCATGTGCATGGTAATATCTTTTGGAAAACATACATTTTATATTAAGTATTTATTTTACATTTATTGGAGCCGTTCCATATGGGAGCACATATTTGAAACACAGTGTACATTAGTAACCTTCTTTAAAATTGCTGCTGTTAAACCTTCATTGAATGTTAAGTACTTTAATTTGTCCAAGTTCCTTCATACTAAAACCCACTAGTCATTGTTCATATTAGATAAGGAAAAAAGATGATGAAGAAATGTCAAAGAAAGAAAGGTAGGAATGTGTCAATCTCACTACTTTGATTACACAGTCGTTCTAGTGCATCATATATTTGCTATGTATCAGAAATAAAAATGGGAAGTATAGAAAGGATTCTGCGATACCTTTCGAGTGAAAAATTGTCAGCTTGGGGCATGAGATTCTAGATATATTTATATTGGAATATGTGATCAGAAAATGACCTAATGTTGAAATCAAGTTTTTTTTTATTAACCCCTTAACCCCAGAGGTATTTTTGTTTTTGTGCTTTCGTTTTTCTCTCCCCTACTTCCCAGAGCCATAACTTTTTTATTTTTCTGTCAATATGGCCATGTGAGGAATTGTTTTTTGCAGGACGAGTTGTAGTTTTGAACTACACCATTGATTTTACCATGTCATGTACTAGAAAACAGGGAAAAAATTCCAAGTGCAGTGAAATTGCAAAAAAAGTGCAATCCCACACTTGTTTTTTGTTTGACTTTTTTTTACTAGGTTCACTAAATGCTAAATCTTACCTGCTATTATGATTCTCCAGGTCATTATGTGTTCTTAGACACCAAACATATCTAAGTTCTTTTTTATCAAAGTGGTGAAAAAAACTCCAAACTAAAAAAAAAAAATGTGCCATTTTCCAATACTCATAGCGTCTCCATTTTTCGTGATCTTGCTTATTGTAATGCATGCCGAGCTGATGTTTTTAATGATACCATTTTGGTGCATATATGTTCTTTTGATTGACCGAAATTTGCATTTTAATGCAATGTCGTGGCGACCAAAAAAATGTATTGAATGGGGCGAAAGGGGGGTGATTTCAACTTTTATTTATTTATTTTTTTATATTTTTAAAAACACTTTTTTTTACTTCTGGCAGCTTCAATAGTCTCCATGGGAGACTAGAATCTGCCACAACCCAATCAGCTCTGCTACATACAGGTGATGATCAGATCGCCTCTTTGTAGTAGAATTACTCACTTGCTATGATACAGGAAAGATATATATCTTGGTACCATGTTAGCCAGTGGATAGAAAAATGTTTAGACTGTTTAAATGTTTAGGACTCTCAATTCAAAACATTTTTCTCACTTGCTATGAGCGCCAACCACTGGTTGGAGCTCACAGCAATCCGGCAGTGACAACCATAGAGGTCTCCAGGAGACCTCTGGTTGTCATGCCAGTGAACCGGTGACCCGTAATCATGTGATGGGGTCACCAGTGGGCAGGTTTCCGGCCCAATAGCCGGAAGTGCAAGTTAAATGCCGATGTCAGCGTTTGACAGTGGCATTTAATGGGTTAATAGCTGTGGGTGGATGGCTATTCTGGGCACATGTCAGCTGTTCAATACAGCTGACATGTACCAGGAAAAATGTGGGCTCACTGCTGGAGCCCACATCAAAGGGAGAGACTCCAACATCAGCATACTATTACGCCCGATGTCGGAAAGGGGTTAAATCTATTTTCTCTTGGCTTTTTTTTCACAGTTTCAGTCAAAATTAGTCAGTTTTCACTGCAAGTTTGGTTTATTTCTAAAGCTTACAAACATTCTTCCCTTTAAAACAAACAAGAACACTTTAAAAAGCTCAGCACAACTAATAAAACAAAAGGTTACACCACATTCAACAAAAAGTAATACTGAGTTTGCTCAAAATCAATAAATAAGCAACAACAGTTTTAGGAGTTTTTGACAGTTTTAACAGTTTTTTGAAGCGATGAAACAAAACTGGAATTTTTCAGGTCTGTGGATCAGTGGCATGTCTGGGAGAGGAAGAAAGAATTATGAGCTAAAAAGGACACGCTGCATACAGTGAAGTATGGTGGTGGTTTGGTACTCTTGTACTGTTTTGCTTGCTCTGTCACTGAAAATCGGCAGTGCATGGAGGGCAAGATAGGATTCAATCAAGAATCTGGGAATTCCAGGAACAAACATCATGCCTTCTGTGAGGTAACTGGGGCTGATGTATCATTGTACAATTCAACAGGACAATGATGCTGGGCATACCTGAAAGGCTTGCTTTCAAAAGAAATTAAAATAATTTCTGGATTGGCTAATACAGTCTTTTGATTTGACTGACATCTTTGTTGGTATTTTGAAAAAATCTAAGTATATGAGCAAATTGGAGGTCATTGCCCAGGAGAAATGTGTCAGGAATCCTGCCAGAAGCGTCTGTCCTGTTTTTTTAGATGAGTGGATAAGGCAAAATTTTAATTTGCTTGTTTGCATGGATTTCCCAATTCTACATTAATTTAATGCTCTTTATCAAGAACTAGGGTCTTTCCAGACCCCAGAGTATGATAAAAGTAAGAAGTAAAAAGTAAAAAATCCTTGTACTCACCTCACCTCTCAGGCCCCTCTGCGCCTCGTCGCCACCAGTCCGACCCTCATCGCATCTTCTGATCGCTGCTCACAAAATGTCACAATGTCATGTGTGCTGCGACCTTATGTGTGAGATGCTCAAATATTTCAGCGAAATTTGTGATAAGAAGATGTGGCAAGGACTGGACAGATGATGGTGAGGAGCAGAGCAGCTGGAAAGGGAAAGGTGAAGTGAGTATAAGGATTTTCTTTATTTTTTAACCTTCTGATTGCCCTTAACTATTTAGAAAAATGGCTGCCATTTTGCTAAATCCACCTAGAAGTAAATTACAACAAAAAAAATGCATTTTGGCAAATGTGTATTTTTGTAATATTCAAATAGAATTTAATTTCACTTGAATATATTTGTTCATCTCAACTTATAATGCATCAAGTTTGTAACAGGTCATTTCAGCCAATCAATGAGTGCTCTACTAAGTGATGAAAATGTATGTCATGAAGGAATTGAGTAACTCTGAAACTGCAGTAGTCATTAAAAGTGGCATTTTGCATTAAATTTGGAGAAGCCGCTTGTTATATTATTGGGCTGAACTATTTAAATTGTTCATATATATTTAGCTAATAAAAGTAATTTGCAATGGGGGTTCAATTATTTTTAATAGTAATCATAAAGTAAAGATTCTCTCAATAAGTCACTTCTAGACATAAATTACCATGTAGTAACTTTTACATCCATCATTGTAAGGATGCAATCTGCTTAGGAAATAGTCTAGACAGCTCGTCTGTGCAAACTGTGCTCTCAAACCTTTTTTTGGAATAGTCTGTGGAGACTGATTAAAACCAAATAGCGATAAAAAATGAATTTTCATGGACACATGTTCATTATCTCTAACACCTATATGTCATCTGCTCAGAGGCTCCTAGATAAAATCTTAAATGAGTTAACCCTCAATCAGATACTGAGCTAATTTTCTAAGCCAAACGCTTTTGTTCTGACTGTTTGATTATAGCATCTTTTCACTTAATCTGGCAAGTTCACAAAGCAGTTGCTAAATTTAGGGAGCAGCACTAAAACTGAAGTGGGGCATTTGTCAGCCTTTGCCAACAATGCCACTTATTATAGATTCCAGGTCTCATTTTATACAGTACAGACCAAAAGTATGGACACACCTTCTCATTTAAAGATTTTTCTGTATTTTCATGACTATGAAAATTGTACAATCACACTGAAGGCATCAAAACTATGAATTAGAACATGTGGAATTATATACTTAACAAAAAAGTGTGAAACAACTGAGATTATGTCTTATATTCTAGGTTATTCAAAGTAGCCACCTTTTGCTTTGATAACTGCTTTGCATACTCTTGGCATTCTCTTGATGAGCTTCAAGAAGTAGTCACCGGGAAAGGTTTTCACTTCACAGGTGTGCCCTGTCAGGTTTAATAAGTGGGATTTCTTGCCTTATAAATGGGGTTGGGACCATCAGTTGTGTTGTGCAGAAGTCTGGTGGATACACAGCTGATAGTCCTACTGAATAGACTGTTAGAATTTGTATTATGGCAAGAAAAAGCAGCTAATAAAAGAAAAATGAGTGGCCATCATTACTTTAAGAAATGAAGGTCAGTCAGTCCGAAAAATTGGGCAAACTGAAAGTGTCCCCAAGTGCAGTGGCAAAAACCATCAAGCGCTACAAAGAAACTGGCTCACATGAGGACCGCCCCAGGAAAGGAAGACCAAGAGTCACCTCTGCTTCTGAGGATAAGTTTATCCGAGTCACCAGCCTCATCTTTAAATAAGGTGTGTCCAAACTTTTGGCCTGTACTGTATATACACTCACCGGCCACTTTATTAGGTACACCATGCTAGTAACGGGTTGGACCCCCTTTTGCCTTCAGAACTGCCTCAATTCTTCGTGGCATAGATTCAACAAGGTGCTGGAAGCATTCCTCAGAGATTTTGGTCCATATTGACATGATGGCATCACACAGTTGCCGCAGATTTGTCGGCTGCACATCCCAAAGATGCTCCATACAAGGCAGGATGGATCCATGCTTTCATGTTGTTTACGCCAAGTTCTGACCCTACCATCCGAATGTCGCAGCAGAAATCGAGACTCATCAGACCAAGCAACGTTTTTCCAATCTTCTACTGTCCAATTTCGATGAGCTTGTACAAATTGTAGCCTCAGTTTCCTGTTCTTAGCTGAAAGGAGTGGTACCCGGTGTGGTCTTCTGCTGCTGTAGCCCATCTGTCTCAAAGTTCGACGCACTGTGCGTTCAGAGATGCTCTTAGGCCTACCTTGGTTGTAACGGGTGGCGATTTGAGTCACTGTTGCCTTTCTATCAGCTCGAACCAGTCTATCCATTCTCCTCTGACCTCTGGCATCAACAAGGCATTTCCGCCCACAGAACTGCCGCTCACTGGATTTTTTTTCTTTTTCGGACCATTCTCTGTAAACCCTAGATATGGTTGTGCGTGAAAATCCCAGTAGATCAGCAGTTTCTGAAATACTCAGACCAGCCCTTCTGGCACCAACAACCATGCCACGTTCAAAGGCACTCAAATCACCTTTCTTCCCCATACTAATGCTCGGTTTGAACTGCAGGAGATTGTCTTGACCATGTCTACATGCCTAAATGCACTGAGTTGCCGCCATGTGATTGGCTGATTAGAAATTAAGTGTTAACAAGAAGTTGGACAGGTGTACCTAATAAAGTGGCCGGTGAGTGTATATATACTAGACTGTGGCCTGATTCTAATGCATCGGGTATTCTAGAATATGCATGTCCCCGTAGTATATGGACAATGATGATTCCAGAATTTGCGGCAGACTGTGCCCGTCGCTAATTGGTCAAGGCAACCTTTATGACATCATCATTGCCATGGCAACCGTTATGACATCTACGTCGATACTGTGCCCGTTGCTGATTGGTCGAGGCCTGGCGGCAGACTGTGCCCGTCTCTGATTGGTCGAGGCAACCTTTATTACATCATCGTCGCCATGCTGTGCCCGTCTCTGATTGGTCGAGGCCTGGCGGCCTCGACCAGAGACGCGGAATTTCCAGGACAGACAGACAGAAAGACAGACAGACAGACAGACAGACGGAAAAACCCTTAGACAATTATATATATACTAGATTGTGGCCCGATTCTAACGCATCGGGTATTCTAGAATATGCATGTCCCCGTAGTATATGGACAATGATGATTCCAGAATTCGCGGCAGACTGTGCCCGTCGCTGATTGGTCGAGGCAACCTTTATGACATCATCGTCGCCATGGCAACCATTATGACATCTACGTCGATACTGTGCCCGTCGCTGATTGGTCGAGGCCTGGCGGCCTCGACCAATCAGAGACGCGGGATTTCCAGGACAGACAGACAGAAAGACAGACAGACAGAAAGACAGACAGACAGACAGACAGACGGAAAAACCCTTAGACAATTATATATATATATATATATATATATATATATATATATATAGGTAGAAACATTTTTTTTAGAAATTTGTGAAAATAAAAAAGATTTGCTTTTCTTGCCATTTTCTAAGATACGTAAAGTTTTCATTTTTCGCAATCTTTGTCTGTGTGAGGGCTTATGTTTTGTACTCTGAGCTGCCTTTTTTACTGATATCATTTTGTGGTAGATGCAATGTTTTTATCACCTCTAATTGCATTTTATTGCAATTTTGCAGCAACCAAAAAAACATAATTATATTGGTTTGATTTTTTTTCTCATTATGCCATTTACCAATTTATTTTATATTTTAATAGATCAGACATTTCTGAAAGTGGCGACACCAAATATGGGAGATTTGAACTTTTGTGTTGTTGTACTTTTTTCATGTTTTTTAAAACTTTTTTGGTTACTCTTTACTGTATTCCCTAAGGAAATTTGAAGCGACAATCGTCCAATCACCTGTGCTATACAAAAATCACAATTTTCAGCAAACCCCTGGCTGTCATGACAACCCATTAGTGCCCTACGATCATGGAGTGGACCCACCAATGGGCAACATCAATGATGCGCTTCTTGTCTGCCCATGTTAAATGCCACTGTCAATGATTGACAGTGGCATTTAACTGGCTAACAGCAGCAGATGGATCTCCAATCCACCTATGGCAGTTAGAGGCATGTGATGGCTGATTTAATCAAAGGAAAGATGCGGGCTCAGTGTGTGAGCCCACATCAAGAGCAGGGACGTGGCCGATAATGTACATGGGTGAAATACTCCTGCTGGAAATGCAAACTATTATTCTTATATCATAAAATACAACTTACTATGAGTTCTCTTCTACAATGTTACTGAGACCAAATGTCAGGACTCTGAACATTTCTTTTACCTTTTATGCATTACTGCCCTTTTCCAAGATGGCATATTTGGTCTCATGTGCACTATGTCTTCCTGCTATAAAACTCCACCCCAGCCTTCAGCCTGTGCTAAAGTATTCTGCCTTGCATCCAGCTCCTCACTCTGATTACTCCCTGGCTGTATACCTGCTCCTGTGAACCTGTGTGGTGATCCTGCTACTCTGCTCTTAGTTCCTGCTTACACCAGTTTCCAGTAATCCTCCTTCATCTGCTGCTCGTGTTTACTTCTATCTGCATTTGCTGGACATGTAAGCTGTTGCTGCTCTGCAAAAACCTGAGACTATTACCCAGGCCTCCCTGGTTGAGCTAAGATATCATTTGAACTGCCTTATAAGCATATCTATCTGTGTTTTGGACTAAGACAAGGACTTATTCGTGTCAAGTATCCTCAAGAATAATTGTGCTTCATAGACTTTCTGCGTGATTGCATTTTCCTCTGAAGTTCCCTATAGACTGCTAAGCTGCATTTAATATTTACACCAAGTGTTGTGAACTTGAGTTTCTCTCTGCACCTGTTTGAATCACCGTGTGATAATATAGACTTTACCACTTATAAAACTGTGTCCTGTAGTTGTCTTGTTTCCTGCAAAGAGTCTCCTGAGTTGTGCCCTATAATTTTTAACACCAAACTACTCAATCATTCACATTGTGGATTAGAGTGTTCTGTAAATATATGCAATTATTATTCTGAACAATAATTAACAAATTTAGAAAAATAAAATAAACTAATAATTTGTATTGAGTACATTGTATCTTGCAAAAAATCTTAGTTGATTGTATGTGAAAAAATATATTTGTTCTATTCCTAGCTTATAATTAACCCCTTAATCCCATATGACGTTCTATCCCGTCGAGGTGGGATGGGCCTTAATTCCCACCGACGGGATAGTACGTATGGTGTCACTTGTGGGGGGTTTTAATGTTTAGGCACATCAGGAGCTCTCCAAACGTGACATGGTGTCCCATCTCAATTCCAGTAAATTTTGCATTGAAAAGTCAAACGGCGCTCCTTCCCTTCCGAGCTCTGCCATGCGCCCAGTCATTTACCCCCACATATCAGGTATCAGCGTACTCAGGACAAATTGCACAACAACTTTTGGGGTCCAATTTCTTCTCTTACTCTTGGGAAAATAAAAAATTGGGGGCGAAAAGATCATTTTTGTGAAAAAATATGATTTTTTATTTTTACGGCTCAGCATTATAAACTTCTGTGAAGCACTTGTTGGGTCAAAGTGCTCACCACACATCTAGATAAGTTCCTTAAGGGGTCTACTTTCTAAAATGGTGTCACTTGTGGGGGGTTTCAATGTTTAGGCACATCAGGGGCTCTCCAAACGCAACATGGCATCCCATCTCAATTCCTGTAAATTTTGCATTGAAAAGTCAAATGGTGCTCCTTCCCTTCCGAGCTCTGCCGTGCGCCCATACAGTGGTTTACCCCCACATATGGGTTATCAGCTTACTAAGGACAAATTGTACAACAACTTTTGGGGTCCATTTTCTCCTGTGACCCTTGGTAAAATAAAACAAATTGGAGCTGAAATAAATTTTGTGTGAAAAAAAGTTAAATGTTCATTTTTATTTAAACATTCCAAAAATTCCTGTGAAACACCTGAAGGGTTAATAAACTTCTTGAATGTGGTTTTGAGCACCTTGAGGGGTGCAGTTTTTAGAATGGTGTCACACTTGGGTATTTTCTATCATATAGACCCCTCAAAATGACTTCAAATGAGATGTGGTCCCTAAAAAAAAATGGTGTTGTAAAAATGAGAAATTGCTGGTCAATTTTAACCCTTATAACTCCCTAACAAAAAAAAAATTTGGTTCCAAAATTGTGCTGATGTAAAGTAGACATGTGGGAAATGTTACCTATTAAGTATTTTGTGTGACATATCTCTGTGATTTAAGGGCATAAAAATTCAAAGTTGGAAAATTGCGAAATTTTCAAAATTTTTGCCAAATTTCCATTTTTTTCACAAATAAAAGCAAGTTATATCGAAGAAATGTTACCACTATCATAAAGTACAATATGTCACAAGGATACAGTGTCAGAATTGCCAAGATCCGTTGAAGCGTTCCAGAGTTATAACCTCATAAAAGGACAGTGGTCAGAATTGTAAATATCGGCCGGTCATTAACGTGCAAACCACCCTCGGGGCTTAAGGGGTTAAAAAATGTATGTTTGCAAAAGAAGAGCAGATCAATCTGCAGAGGATCGAGTTCAAGTTGAGTTTCCTTACATTTGTACTTCCTCTTTGAGATTTGAATCACAATAAATAACTTGCTTGGCATGATTTTTCTCTATGCTCTATGCTAAGTGAGGGGGTTAATTTAATTTTGCGTTGCTGCGATGGCTTCCACATAATGCCATTCAGCTGTGGTGTACTTTATAAATTGGTGTACCTCGTATCATATTATCATACTTTGTGCATTAGTGGTCAGCACCTAGGTTATCAGTGGTCCACAGTGGAGCACAGTCAGGCACAAGACTCACAGTTTGTATGGCAGAGTCCTTCTCGATCTCCAGAATCTACTGGATAAATGAACATACAAAATGGAAATCTTTCTCTTTCTTTTTTTCTCATTTCCGTTACTGAGTTCTGTGCAAATTTGTTAGCAGAAAATCAAATTTTGGGGTAAAAATTGGTGTAGAGGGAATTTCAAAAGATCATCTCATCTCTTATGCTGGCCTGTTCTTTTATTTAATTTTGTGCTATGTGCTGCTCACAGGAAATAATATGCTCTGAAATAACAGATGCATAACAAATATTTTTGGATTCATTTCAAGTTTCTAAAAGAGAGAAAGGTAATTAAATTTATCAAACAAACTGTAGGAAAATATATAGAGTAGTCATGTAAAAGAACACATTTGTAATTAAAAAGATAAATCAAAATGAAACTTGAAATCGGGAATTGCTTCATGCTTACTCATTAAAACATAAAATGATTTCAATTTAGTTACAGTGCAGAACATAGAGACAATGAAAGACAAATTTTGGTATCACCTATGGTAATAGAAAATTATATTGAAATCAATGTTTCGATCATGTGACCCACCCAAATAAAAATCCAGTTTCCACTGATATGTCATACATTGAGTGGACTGAATTTATAGTGTGTTATTGTAGCTTGACTCCTAGAACTTTACCGCACAAGTATTTGACAGTGTTCTGTGTGTGAACCATGCATGCTGAGACAAATTCTCTAGATGTCTAGTTAGATGCAAGATAGTGGGAGGACAGTTAGATATAGTAGGAGGGCAGTGAAGTTTGTAACAGGAGAGCTCACCAAATAGTTGGTCATAGTAGAAGTGGAGATGTCAGAAGCCAGGTACAGATCCAGTCAGAGCAGCAGCACATGTACAAAAATGAAGGGAGAAATGATCCAGCGGGAATAGAGGCTTTTTTTTAAGAGTAAAACTTAGCATTTATTCAAGTATAAATAAAACTATAGAAACTTGATTCCTGCTCACCGAGTTGCTCTATGCTCATCCACCTGGGGCTCAGACACCGGCCTCGCCCTGGCCTCACATCAAGGAAAATAGAAAAAATTGGAGTCCGGCTCAACAGAACTGGATTTTCCTTTTCTCTTTATTTTTCAAAATAAATTATAGTGCATACAAAGGAAAAATGTACATGGTCGACATGAGCCAGTCAACGCGTTTCGACTGCACTAGGCAGTCTTACTCATGACCAATTTTTCCTATTTTTATAAATAAAACTCCAAAAATACAGGCAGTGTAGTATAAAATACTGTTAACAGGACCTACTAGCTTCAAAAATCTGTATTACTTATAGCCTGTAAGAGATCACTTGGTACAGAAAGTTCTCTTGGAATAATCAGACAGCCATAGAGGGGAGAAAGTGAATTCTGTTCCGGATATGTGTAGCCAATCTAGATAATCTTAAATAAACAATAAATTCAACAATATTTCAGAGTTTCATGCATTTATTTGATGGAACATTAGTACCATTACAAGTGTAATTGTTTTTTTATTATTAGCCTTCTGTCTATTGGTGAATTACGATCCAAGTTAGGCTTTAAAGACCAAATACAAATTAAATACAATTCTACTCGAATATTACAAACATCTGCCAAGATGCAAACAAGACGGGTGATGATGAGAAGCAGAGGGGCCAGAGAGGTGAGTGATAAGTTGAGAATAAGTATTTTTCTTATTTTATACATCTTATGTTTATTATGCTATGTGCTATAGAGATGTCCCAGAGCATAATTAGGGACATTCAATTAGCAGAGAATAACATCTCTGTAAATTGAATTTCCTGGTAAAATTCACGTGAATAGGCAAATTCGAATTTTGACTGATTCACCTATCTAATCAAAGTTCTTTTGTTTGACCCATCAGTGAAGAGGGTTACAAAAATGCTAACTTCTAATTAAGCTGACTATCTGCACTATATTGTCTAGGTTTCTTATGTTAGGTGCCATGATCCATTTTATTTTATCTATCCTTTATAGGAAAGGTAAAGTATGCAAGTGGCTGATGTAAACAAGTCCAATGGCAACAGACCTGGAAAAGGTAGAAAATGGAATTTTACCTAAAAACTATTTTTTGGGATTCTTGATATAGACAATACATAGCATTTCAGAGTTAGTTCTTGGCCAACCGCTATAATCCCTCACCAACCTATGACATACATTTTTGTTAAAGATCACTTAGGGATGTGTGAAGTCAGCAAAAAAACTGAGCCTGCTTCAAATGCAGCAGATATGGTCTGTGCTACATAGCCAGAATCTGCCTGTAACTGCAGAAACTGGAGTTGGCTCCGATCACTACAGTTTAATCATGTAAATGCCACTGTCCATCTCTTACTGTGAGGAACTAATGGTATACTATGCAGTAAGAGACCATCTTCAGGTCTAAGTAACTACCATCTTTGTCATGCTATGAAGTTTTGCTATAAGCTCAACTTTATAGTAGAACTGCAATTTCATTATATAATGTAATACTAAGGTATTGAAGTATATAGTATAAGCAATCAAGAAAATGAAGATTCAAGTCTGAGAGGGGAATGAAAAAATAAAGTAAAAATTAAAAAAGTTATAAAATATATAAATATAATAGCAAAATATATAAAAGTTAAAAATCAACCCAGTTTTCCGCCATAAAAAAATAATTATTTTTCTTTTGATAAATAAAAACCAACATTTTGTATTGTGACATTTAAAAAAGTCTTATTTAACACAGTTTAAAAGTACTTAAATTGTACGTCAAATAGCAAAAAGGAAAAAAAATCAAAACAACGGAATTGTTATTTTTCACTGCACTTTCCAAAAATAAAAATGAAAACAAAGGTTGAAAAAGAATGCTGATCATACTGCTGTCCACCCTGTCTTTCTGATCTACATAGACAGCCATGGTTAAAAGAACACAGACTATGCACTACTGGAATATCATAGAGTGGAAACATGTAATCTGACACCTAACTTAAGATCAGCCAATGACCTTTGGCAATATTAATTTATCTTACTCATCTTAAGAGAAATAACTTTCTGAAAAAAAATATCAAGATCGTGCAATATTTCTGTAGTTGAATTTGGTTATATCTCTAATACTGGATATACGAAGGGGTGCTGAGGTAAGAAGAGGCTGCTCACACTGCTGTCCAACATGTCTACCTGATCTAACACTGGAGATACCAGAGGTGCTGAGGTAAGAAGAGGCTGCTCACACTGCTGTCCAACATGTCTACCTGATCTAACACTGGAGGTACCAGAGGTGCTGAGGTAAGAAGAGGCTGCTCACACTGCTGTCCAACATGTCTACCTGATCTAACACTGGAGATACCAGAGGTGCTGAGGTAAGAAGAGGCTGCTCACACTGCTGTCCAACATGTCTATCTGTACTATTATTGGAGATACCAGGTGTGTCCAGGGGTGCTGCTCACACTGATGTCCACCTAGTCTTTCTGATGAAGTATTGGAGCTACTAAGTGTACTTAGGAATTATGACAATACATGTTACGCGGTAGATACTGTATTTGCCAGGTTACTGAGATGTTCACAGTCCCTCTCCTAATAACATTTTAGAGGTTTCATTCTATAATGAATAGCTCCCAAGACAAAACAATTGTCATTTGCTAAGTACAAGTATTTAGGAATGTACCTTTAATGGCATTTCCATTCATTATCTTTTCTGTACCTAGAGTACCCCTTTAGGAAATTGTGACCCACTGCTTGAAGAAGAGACTTTCACAGAAATATGCAGGTGTGTTGTTCTATGCTGTATCCACTCTTTAGCAGATGAGTACATGGACTGGCATTATTGCGGTAAATATACAAAGTTAGATTTTAATACTATGTTGCTATTGTGAAAATTTGTGGCATGGTTTTGAAATGAACATAATTAATAGTTTTATTTGCTCTGTGTTGTCCATGTTTATCGCATTTATATTACAAGTACTAAACATATAACCATTGCATTTAATTTTACTTATGCTCAGATGATCTAATCTATAGTCAGACATAAAATATAATTATCTGAAGAAGCAATTACTGTATGGAAGATAATATAATAACATATACTCATACCTTCATCGCTGTTGTCATCAACGAGGATAATTTCCTTGAGAAGATGGACAGGTGTATGATTCACTGCGCTGTGTACTGATCGAAGGATCACTGACAAGGCTTCGTTTACAAAGATGAAAATGATTGAAATCTGAGGAAGTTCCTTAGGGTATTTTAGTTTCTTACACCTTAAAAAAAACAATATTCGGTATGTAAGAAAAACTATAATGTATATATATATATATTAGAGAATTAAAGGAAGGGGTAAAAAGAGAGATAGAAAAGAAAACAGTGTTCATCAACATGCAAAAATGTGTGACACAAATTGGTAAAAAGTTATCAGGATTTACCATGGATTTACACGACTTCTTCAAATATCTTCTATAAAAGGTCACAATTATGAATCACTGTGTTTAAATAGCATGCTAGAGTTACAGTTTTTTACTATTTCTGTGCTTAATTTTATCCATATCATTTGCAAATATAATAAAATATTAAATAAACCTAATTTTAGTTTTTATAGCATCTTGTTTAATAAAAGGAATATGTGATATTGGTAGCCAAAGGGGCTGAACCCTGCAAGCTGCTCGTCCTGATCATTTAAAGCAAACCTGTCACCAGGTTTGGCCTATATAAGATTTCTGCCCCCAATCCTACCTGAAAGATAAGAAAAATAAGTTTTATTATACTCACCTGGGGGACGGTCCTGTCCGATGGGTGTCGCAGGTCAGGGTCCAGCACCTCCCATCTTCTTATGATCGCTACCCTCTTCCTTGCTTCATGGCTCCTGTAACCGCGCTCCTGCACAGGGGTACTTATTTGCCCTGTTGAGGGCAGAGCAAAGTACTGAAGTGCGCAGGCGCTGGGCCTCTCTGACCTTTCCCAAAGCCTGCGCACTGCAGTACTTTCCTCTGCCCTCAGCAGGGCAGACAAGTACGCCTGCGCAGGAGCGCAATGCCGAGAGTCATGGAGCAAGCAGGAGGGCGACGATCATAAGACGATCTGGACCTGGACCTACGACACCCATCTGACCGGACTGCCCCCTGGGGGAGTATAATAAAACTTATTTTTCTTATCTTACAGGTCGGATGGAGGACTCATCCACAGCATTATAGAATGCTGTATATAAGCCCTGAAAGACGGTGGCCGTAACTTATATCTGCCAAACCTGGTGACAGGTTCCCTTTAAATGTTATGGCTTCATGACATAGGCATCTGTAAATGTGTGTTTAGAGAGAGGGTTGTCTCTCTGGTTGGGACAAGGGTTCTGGCACTGTTTTGAACTTTAAAGGGGTTGTCCGCGACATTTACATTGATGGCCTAAACTTAGGATAGGTCATCAATATCAAAACACTGGAGGTGTTACACCTATTAATCAGCTGATCCCAGTGGTTGCTGGATAGTCAGGAAACTGCACAATACAGTTCCATCGTTGGTATAGTTACCACAGCTGGATATTACACACCCGCCATCTCTCTGAATTAATAGTCCACTATACCGCTGACAGAGCAGTGTCGTACAGCTCTGAAATTGAGCACTTCTACCCGCACTGGGAACATTTGATCGATGGGGGGTGCATGGCTCTTTTGATTTGATGACCTATCCTAATGTAAAAGTCCCAGACAACCTCATTAATGCTGCCACCACCGGATGAGGAGTTTCTGGTCGTATTCTTCGAGTCTTGCTGATATATGTGCTGAGTATCCTGAGGTGTTTTCAGGTCCTGATTAATACTGTTATGTGGGTTATCTGGCATTTTAATGGAGGTCAGTTTTGCATACACTGACAAAATATGGCAATATTTTGGGGGACCTTAATGTGGCATAGAAATGTAAATGCGTGTACTGTGCTCATAGACTGACAGTATGTCACCAAAAGCCTCTAATTCATCCATTTTTCTGTATGTAATGGTCTGGATGCAAATGTGCCCTCAAATTTAGTAGCACTGAAAAATTGGTCACAGCAACACACGAGAGCTGGGATAACCTAGACATAATATCCATTTACGACAGATTGCTTACACTGCCTGAAATGGACACAGTCGGTTTCTAAAGTGTTAATACACTGAATACACAAATGTCCATTTCAAACATAGCAATTTCCCTCTTAAATCACTTTATTCTTAAACCTGAAGGAGAATTATATTTTTGTAGACAAACACAGAACTATGAAATAGACTGAAGGAGTTTTAAAGCCTATAAGATTTTGATATAATACCACCACTATTTTGTAAAATACAGTTGCCATAGGGCTATTTCTTGCTCTATGCAAGGTAATGCATCATTTACAGCTTTTCACATCAAATATTTTCTGTTGACTATTATGAACATTTATGGAAGGGTCTAGCAGTTATATTCTGTTTAAAGGGATTCCACTGGCAATTTGTTACTCTTTAAAGGTAATGTACCATGAAAAAGCCTAGGACTTAAGTTAAATGCAACCAACCAACAGAATACTATAATCCATGGTATAAAAATTTATTTATTCTTACTGACAGCGAATATCTAACTGCAAAAATGCATAAACAAGAAATCCAATTATCACAATTGTTTCCTTTATAAGACAGAAATTTGAAAAAGGTGCAGCAAAATAAGAATTTTTACTCTAGCCCTATAACTTCTTTAGTGGATGGCATGTTGCTGGTTAAATATTTTTAATACTTGATCTGGTTAAAATGGAGCCTAAGTTAGCACACCATATTGCCTCTAATATAAACAGATCAAATATGTTATAAAAAATATCCATTTTATATCAAGAGGAAAAACTATAATAGATACTAGATCAAGGCTATAGAGTGGTAGCTGAATGAGGAATGTCTCTGGGAATTTGTTTATCTCCCAGGTTATATAAAGATCATAAAAGTAATGAAAAAACACAGTTATCTACAAAAGTTTTTTTTTTTTTTAAATGTGGCAAAAGCTGTTGTAGTATATGTCAATAAGAAATCAAGAAAAAAACAATAACATTTTCTAATAAAAAACACTAACAAATCTATTACATAATTGTCTAAGGGTCACTTCCGTCTTTCTGTCTGTCTGCCCTTCTGTCTGTCACGGATATTCATTGGTCGCGGCCTCTGTCTGTCATGGAATCCAAGTCGCTGATTGGTCTCGCCAGCTGCCTGTCATGGCTGCCGCGACCAATCAGCGACGGCCACAGTCCGATTAGTCCCTCCCTACTCCCCTGCAGTCAGTGCCCAGCGCCCACTCCATACTCCCCTCCAGTCACCGCTCACACAGGGTTAATGCCGGTGGTAACGGCATCAATTCGTTACCGTCGCTATTAACCCTGTGTGACCAAGTTTTTACTATTGATGCTGCCTATGCAGCGTCAATAGTAAAAACATCTAATGTTTAAAAATAATTAAAAAAATAAAAAATCATTATATACTCACCTTCCGCCGGCAGGTTTTGATGGCAAGGATGGTATGCGCGAAGGACCTGCCATGACGTCACAGTCATGTGACCGCGACATCATCACAGGCCCTGTGCGCCTGCACGAGAAGGAGCTGCCATGACGTCACGGTCATGTGACCGTGACGTCATGTCAGGTCCTTCTCACGCAGGCGCGAAGCTGCGGTACCATGGGACGGGCAGGGACAGCGTCAGGAGCACCAGGAGCAGGTGAGTATTTCATATTCATGAATATGCAAGAATACACCAGCGCTACCTCACCAAAAAGACACTGAGCCGCAGGAACCGAGACAGAGAGGGGCCTCCGCTGCCAATAAGTGAGTGCAAACAATGTAAAAAACAACTGGGTTCGCGCTGCAGTGTGTAACAACTAGGATTATGCACCCAATGCTCTGCTGAGATAGTGCATAATATGCCAGTGGAATTACTGCCAGAGAGATAAACGCTACAGTGCCCAGAACACCACAAAGCCACCATGTACCGGATATCGATGGTCAGACTGAGACCTGGTGACTCAGAAAAGCCGGTAAGCGATAGGCACACTCACCGTTGTGATATAGTGGTCCGGTGTACAATGATGGATGTTGATCGGTGGTGTTCGTCGGGCAGGTGTGCGGGCAGACAGGCGGTCGAGCAGGAGAAAGTGACCGCAAAGCAGTGTTTTGCAGAAGCTGCGTAGAGCCAGGGACTGCTCCGGCCGGTAGCGTCCCTGGATACGAGCGGGAACCAGCGGAGGGAGGAGCTCGCTGGCGCAGGGCCCAGCGCGTGACGTCACTGAGCTCAGGGAAAGTACGGGGTACCGCAGGGATCAAACCTGGATGGTATGCGCGAAGGACCTGCCATGACGTCACAGTCATGTGACCGCGACATCATCACAGGCCCTGTGCGCCTGCACGAGAAGGAGCTGCCATGACGTCACGGTCATGTGACCGTGACGTCATGTCAGGTCCTTCTCACGCAGGCGCGAAGCTGCGGTACCATGGGACAGGCAGGGACAGCGTCAGGAGCACCAGGAGCAGGTGAGTATTTCATATTCACCTGTCCGCGTTCCATCCACCGGGCGCCGCTCCATCTTCCCA